>NC_090653.1:248812536-249136096 GCF_040937935.1 Hyperolius riggenbachi | reverse complement strand
TGTTGTGTATCTTTTGGAGCAGAGAGGAGTTCTGAGTTCAGGCCCACTTTAAAAGACAAGTACACTTGTACTATCAATGTGGTAAACCTGACTCAACTGCACCCTGATCAGATCAAAAATGTGTAGAGCTTCAAGGAATACTGTAGGCGGGTAGGGGGAAAAATGAGTTAAACTTACCCGGGGCTTCTAATGGTCTCCCGCAGACATCCTGTGCCCGTGCAGCCGCTCACCGATGCACCGGCACCGTCTCTGGTTCACTTCAGGAATTTCAGACTTTAAAGTCTGAAAACCACTGCGCCTGTGTTGTAGTGTCCTCACTCCCTCTGATGTCATCAGGAGCGTACTACGCAAGCCCAGTATGGTCTGTGCCTGCGCAGTATGCTCCTGGTGACATCAGCGGGAACGAGGACACGGCAACGCAGGCGTTCAACTAATTTTCCTCAGACCCCCCTACAGTATTCCTTTCAGTGAGCTTTCCAGCAATCTACCCTCCCCCCCCCCCCTTTCCCCCTCACTCACTCTCTTGCTATGAAAATCAAAACACTTTTATCTGTCTGTGCAAATAATCCTATGTACAGTACTTTCCAGCACAACTACTAGCAGCATTCTATTGCCTCATTTACTTTGTAAACAGCATAAAGACCGCCATGAAGGAAAAGTCAGTAATGCTAGGAACACACAATGAGATTTTCTGGCAGATACATATAAATCAATATGAATTGCAGAATTTATTGGGGAATTATTTGGAGCCGATTAAATATACTTATATGTTCAGCAGCGCCAACCATCACCACCAGTTTCTTTCATGAATAACTGGGCCATCACTGCTGAACCATCAACTCCCTCTGCTCCCCCTCCTTTGATGACTTTGATTGCCAAGTGCAACTGGTGGTGCTGTAGTATGGCAGCCCCGGCTCTTGGCTTTCGGACAGTTTTCCCCCTTAAGGGGCCCATATACCTAACGATTTTCCCACCGATATACAGCAGATTCGATCACTGTGTTCGAATCTGCTGTCAAATCGTTGCACAAACGAATAATTCCCGTCGAGCCGTCCGTGTGGAAGATTTTGCTCAATCGCCGGCGGGAGTGCGTCGATAGCGGCGTTCGAATGCCCGACGACCGACGCAATACAGCGGCAATACATTACCTGCTCCGGCCGGCGCGAGTCCCCCGGTCCCCTCTGTCTCTTCTCCGCTGGGCTCCAGCTTCACTGAACTTCCTGTCCCGGCAGGAAGTTTAAACAGTAGATCGCCCTCTACTGTTTAAACTTCCCCGAACAGAAAGAAGTGAAGCCTGCCGGTCCAGAACCCAGCGGAGAAGAGACAGCGGGTAATGTATGCAGGGCGGCAGCACCACCACAGATTGTGATCGGTTTCATGCTGAAATCGATTCACAATCTGTTTGCAGTAAAGGCAGCCATACGATCCCTCTCTGATCAGATTCGATTAGAGAGGGATCTGTCTATCGAAATCTGATGGCAAATCGACCAGTGTATGGCCACCTTTACTTTCGCCATCCAACTTCCTTTCCCCCACGGCTCCATTAAGAACCTGTATGAGCCAAAACCAATTTCGTGTACCACATCCAGGATTTCTCCCCCCTCACCCCACACACCTTTGTACTTGGCGAAATAAATTATTCAGATCACTTATCCTTTAACATGCTTCTACAGATTTCAGGTGTGCCAGTCTTCTGAATAGTCCCATGTACAAAGCCTTTTCACAATAAAGAATCATTACTTGAGCACTGAGGGGAATTTGTGAATGGGTCCTTCTTCTTTTTCTTGTTTTTTTTTTAATTTAAGTATGTATATAGCGCCAACATATTACACAGAGCTGTACAGAGTATATTGTCTTGCCACTAACTGTCCCTCAGAGGAGCTCACAATCTAGTCTCTACCATGCCATACGTCTATGCATGGGCGTCCACAGAAAGGGGGGGGGGGGGAATGGGGGGTCGCGTGCCGCGCCAAAAATGTGCATGGCCATGGACCAGGGTGTGGTCATGGGTGGAGCCAAATTTACATGAACTTAGCAATGGTGGGACATTAGACTAGGACTAAGAATTAAATTGCAAGCGCCTCCGTAGTGAAACTTTCCCCCCAGTTTAGGTAGTGACAGGTGCCCCCCCTGTTTAGGTAGTGACAGGTGCCCCCCCTGTTTAGGTAGTGACAGGGACCCCCCTTGGGGGGGCAGAAGGGCAGCTGGTGGCTAGGCGCTCCAATTTGCCCAACATGCAGACACCCATGCGTCTATGCATATATCATGTAGTGAATGTATCATAGTCCAGTTTTTTAGGGGAAAGCCAATTAACTTGTCTGTATGTTTTTGGGATGTGGGAGGAAACTAGAGTGCTCAGAAGAAACACACACAGACACAGGGAGAACATACAAACTCCTTGCAGATGTTGACCTGGCTGGAATTCGAACCGGGGACCCAGCGCTGCAAGGCAAGAGCACTAACCACTTCACCACCGTGCTGCCTACATTCTTCATGTAGAATAGGAAAACAGTAGAAAACTGATCTAAGATAACATTTATCTCTGACTCAAAGTCACCATTAATCAGCAAAAACTCAACTAAACTGCTCAGCTGGCAGCCCTGATCTGGCCGCACAAGCCTATGTAGGTCACCCACACCCATATGGCTGACCAGAAAGGTCACGTGTTGCTGACAGACACCGGTATTTTTCTGTCGGGTATGCTAAAATGTTGGAACACCTGTATTGTTTTTCTAATTCACTCACCATGAAGAGTTTTTGTGGGTTCTGATGTTGAATTGCTGCGTGACTCGCATATCGGGACAACTGCAAAGAACACAAACTCCTCAGGGACAGCATGGCTCCCCACAGCTCCTGCATGCCCGACCCGGGATAGGTGTCCAGAGAGATGCCTGAAACCCCTAAAGCCCTGAATATACTCCACCTCACGGTATTTATGGAATACAAAGATAAGGTTGCTGAAACTTTACCTGCAATACGTGCCTTTGGTATTTACACTTGTCGTTATTATGTACTTAAAACTCACGGGCATAATCTAGGCCAGCTACAGAGGGTCTTCTTGTAAGGACCTTCAGATCAGCCGGCGCATGAGGTTTCTATGACAACGGCGCCGCTTTCTAAGCACTATGGAGAGTTTTTCGGGGACTTGAATTCATACTTCATTGAATTTATATACAGCTCACTCACTCCTGTCAGGAAAGGGCTGTGGAAAAGTAACCAGGACTCCTGAAGCAGAATGTATGTATGAACGTACTCCTGTTCCGTTCATATAAAATAGATATAGATTATTACAGTATTTGTAGTTTTTCCCGTGTTCTAGACTGCAACTCTTTCATAGTTGACAAGTTGTCTTGTCACTAACTGTCTCTCAGAAGAGCTCAAAGTTTAAAGGATACCCGAGGTGACATGTGAGATGATGAGATAGACATGGGTATGTAAAGTGCCTAGCACACACATAACTATTCTGTGTTCCTTTTTTTTCTCTCTGCCTGAAAGAGTTTAACACCAGGTATGTAAGTGACAGTTCCTGTCAGGACTGAGTCAGACTACAGTGTGACCCTCGCTGATAAGAAATTACAACTATAAAATACTTTCCTAGCAGAAAATCGCTTTGGAGATCAGGAAAGAGATAAAAAGGGTCAATAGTTCATAGATTTTAGCTCTGGCATACGTCAATGAATGTGTCATTGAGCAAAAACAATAAAACAGTTAAAACTTAAAAAGTTGATTTAAACATCAAATAAAACTGTGGAATATCTTAAAAAGTCATTTTTAGGAGAAGGAAGATAGATACAATCGTTCATTTCATTCATTTATTTTTGCCTCAGGTGTCCTTTAATCCCTACTGCAGTCACAGTCATTCTCCATACAATTTCAGGGAACAATCAACCAATGGATCAAATTGAATGGTGTGGATGGTGCCAATTGACATCAATCGATCGATTTATCGATCACACGGACTAATTATCTAAAATGATCGAGTTGGTTATATTTCTGATCCACTCATTCCGATCACAATTATCAGATTGGAAGGTTGATAGTTTGCTGAAAGAGTGGTGCTCCCAGTCCCTGCTCACAGCAACTCGGTCGCATTTACTCATTTGGAAGAAATAGGGGACCCAGCCGGAACAGAGATGAATTAAGATGCAATGGGGCCCTAGGCAAGGTAGAAGAATTGGGGCCCCCTTGTGGTCTTTTTGGTAAGCTGAAGTGAAGAGAGGTCAGAGAAGGTGGCAGGGGGGCCCTTTGACACCCACTAGACCCCAAGAACCTGCCTAGGTTGCCTGGTGGATGGTCCTGCTCTGAGCGGGAAACACTAACATTAAAATTGCACACATGGACTCGGGGGTTCCGGACTTTAGGCAACTTTATTAAACATATTCGGTTAGTGGCATGGATAGTGTTTCCTGCTGGGTCCCCTATTTCTTAGAAATTAGTGGATGCAATCAAATTGCCACAAGGAGGCAGTTGTCTCCCTTAAGTGTAAGCATGCGCACACATTTTCAACGGTTGATGCTCAGAGGGGCCAGGACACAATCCCTCATGCAACCGTTAGGGGGCTGAGCCCTGTACAGACTTTCTTGGTATAGCAAAGTGACAGATCTATTGCTATGGGAAGGGAAGGGGGAGTTGGGGAGGGATAGTGTGTGGCACATTATGGAGCAGCTTCCAGCGGGAGTGAGAAGGGAAGAACAATGCCCCCTGCCAAGCCTAATCTGTTGTGGGTATGCACCATCAGGCTAAAATGCTGGGAAGAACCAATTATGTTATTAGAGGGAGAAACTTTATGGTCCAGAGTATTATACTAAGGAGTTGGAGTCGTGGTTTAATAACTGAGGAGTCGGAGTCAGATGATATTTCTATTGACTCCACAGCCCTGCTAACGGGTGAGGATCTAAACTAGGGCCAGCTGGTGGTGTGGGCATGCAGCACTAAAGAGTGGGAGCTTGGCGTGCTCTAGACAAAACAGGCAGTGGTCAAATACTATGAGTATTTTAATCTACCATGAAGTACATGAATGTAGAAAGTGACAAATGCAGCAATTATACAAATATTGTCTGATACTGTACCAGGTCTGCGTTGGCTCTAGGGGGTGTGGGTGGCCTCACAACCGTTTTTGCAAACCTTGCTTCTTCTGATGCTTAAAGTATGTTCTACTGACTCTTGCCCTGCTACACTGCGCCTTGAAACTGGAGCCTCTCTCGCCTCTGCCTCAGTCCAGCCCTGGAAGAAATAAGTCTTTACAAAAAAATGTAAACATCATTAGGGTTGAAGAGCGTTGAACTGGAGGGAGCTCCAGGGATAGGCAGAGGCACATGAGGAATCCTGTATCTAGGAATAGGAAGGGGTGAACAGGGTGGATGAAAGCAGATGTTCATTAGCAGACTGCATTAAAGAGAATCTGTACTGTCCGATTTGTACAATAAAAAAACATACCAATCGAGTCCTCTTTGCCATCTCCGCCACTCCCCGCTGCAATCCTGGCTTTGAATCGCCAGTTTTAGGCAGTGTTTACAAACAAAAAACATGGCCGCTAACCAGGAAGTGATGTTTGTGTGTGTGTGTGTATGTGTGTGACATTTTTACAGTCTTCAACTGTCCAATTTTGGTGAGCTTGTGCAAATTGTAGCCTCTTTTTCCTATTTGTAGTGGAGATGAGTGGTGCTCGTTGCGGTCTTCCGCTGTTGTAGCCCATCCACCTCAAGGTTGTGCGTGTTGTGGCTTCACAAAAGCTTTGCTGCATACCTCGGTTATAACGAGTGGTTATTTCAGTCAATGTTGCTCTTCTATCAGCTTGAATCAGTTGGCCCATTCTCCTCTGACCTCTAGCATCAACAAGGCATTTTCGCCCACAAAACTGGATGTTTTTCCCTTTTCACACCATTCTTTGTAAACCCTAGAAATGGTTTGCGTGAAAATCCCAGTAACTGAGCAGATTGTAAAATACTCAAACCAGCCCATCTGGCACCAACAACCATGCCAGGCTCAAAATTGCTTAAATCACCTTTTTTCCTATTCTGACATTGAGGGCCCTTTTCCACCTGCAATCGCTAGCGTTCACACTGAACGCTAGCGATTGCTGAATCGCAAAACCGGCGATTCCCCCGACGTTTGCGGCCGCGATTTTGCTATGCTATGCACTGCATAGCAAAATCGCGGCAATTATCGCTCCGCCGCGCGTTCGCGTTCCCGACAAAAGCGAATCGCGGTAGTGGAAATGACCTACCGCGATTCCTATGTTACAGAGCAAACCGTAGCGATTGTAAAATCGCTAGCGGTTTGCGGTTTTGCGATTCAGCCAGCGCAAACGCGCTGGTGGAAAAGGGCCCTCAGTTTGTAGTTCAGGAGATTGTCTTGACCAGGACCACACCCCTAAATGCATTGAAGCAACTGCCATGTGATTGGTTGATTAGATAACTGCATTAATGAGAAATTAAACAGGTGTTCCTAATAATCCTTTAGGTGGGTGTATATTTATCATGTTACAGTATACTACAAGTTTTTATTACATAGTGAATTATCTGCACTCCAGTCTGGGATTCTCACAGTTTCTCAGCATGTGACAGGCAGCTCCCTTTTCCCCCTCAGCCTCACAAACTGCACAGACAAGCTGAAACTGCTAGCTGTCTGTGAGAAATAAACAAAGCACATAAAGCCTGCAGGGTGCATGCATAACTTGTATTTACAACAGAGGCAGCCCATTCCTCTCTGGGTCGACAAAGCTTGACAAAGAAAATATTAGATATATTACAGAGACAGTGCAACTAGAAAAGGCAGCAGTAATCCAGAGCACATTAGAACAGGTATAGGAACTTATAGGATAGAAGAAATAAGGCTGAACATTTTGTTAGAGTTTCTTTAAAGAAAAATGTTGATACACCTATTCAAGCTAATTTCAGGATGCGCACTACCGCAATGGGTATGTTGTGAAAGGGTGGTCTGTGCACACTTGATGTTAGTAAAGCGTGTTAGTGTGTATTACGCATGTACACCAAACAGTGCACACACAGCATTGTCTGGTGGACATATTTATGCATTGTGCAGCACTGAGTTCCAAGAAAACAAAGCTACACTGTGCCTTTCATATCATTTCATTCTATGAAACGTACAGCCACCTTCATGGGAAAGCAGCGCAAAAGAGTGCTCAGGTCCTCAGCCTAACTGCAACTCTAAAAAAAAAAATTAAAAAAAAATTGATTGACGTACTTCAAAGGTAGTTTCTTTTTTTATTTGTGGTATTTTTTGTTTTACTTAAAAGGAACTAAAGGAGAGAGATACTGTATATGAAGGCTGCCATATTTATTTCCTTATAAACAATACCAGTTGCCTGGCAGTGCTGCTGATCTTTCTGGGCAGTAGTGTCTGAATCGCACACCTGAAGCAAGCATGCAGTTTATCTCGCCAGAGACATCTGAACTGCATGCTTGTTCAGGGTCTATGGCTAATAGTATTAGAGGCAGTGGCTCAGCAGGGCAGCCAGGCAATATGCATTGTCTATAAGGAAATAAATATGGAAGCTCCCATATGTTTCTCACCTCAGGTTCCCTTTGATGCTGAAAATTAAATAATAATAAATTAAATGTGTTATAACACTACAGATGACTGATGGAGAAGGTTGTGAAACAAATGGAGGCTTCGGTGGGAGAGGAGGTAAGCCTAATGATATCCGCACATGTTTACATCTGACAAAGTTAGACCTTTCAATAGATTCAATATATATAAATTATTTGCCTTCTGGGTGAGAGACCCTCATTTATTTTTATATATATCTTATGCTTAAAGGGAACCCGAGGTGAGAGAGATATGGAGTCTGCCATATTTATTCCCTTCTAAACAATGCCAGTTGCCTGGCAGCCCCATTGATCTTCTGGCATAAGTAACGTCTGAGTCAAAACCCTGGAACAAGCATATGGCTAGTTCAGTAAAAGTCAGCTGAGTCAGAGTACCTGGTCCGCTGCATGCTTTTTCAGTAAAGGGTAGGAGGCGCCGGTAGAACTAATGGTATAATCACTCTATACGGTAGATACAGCATTCAATAAGAAAATGGTGTGGTCCTACTTTCTAGATGTCCCTTTTTGGGAAGTATACAAACTGGATTTTTTTGCTTTTGAAATTCTATTTATTTTGCACAAATAATGCTAGGCAACTGGTGCAGCACTGCCAGGCAACTGGTATTGTTTATAAGGAAATGCTGTATCTACCGTATAGAGTGATTCTACCATTAGTTCTACCAGGCGCCTCCTACCGTTTTTCAAAATTACCCTAACCCCTAGTCCTAGGGGAAGATCCACATCGGAAAGTCTCCGATAGATCGATTTTTTTTGGAGCTGCGACCAAGGACAAAAGGCCGAGTGGGGACGGTACTTCCCCACAGGCGAGCACGAGTGGTTGCCTCACCTAGAAACCCACTCTTGTGAGTATAAAATTTACTGTACTTACTAAATATCTCCATACCGATTAACGTATTGCACCAGATTGGGCTCCCGGACCCCCTGTGCTTTCTCTTCCACTACTTCTATGGCTAAAAATATTATGCTAGGCACACACCATACCATTTTCTGGCTGATTTTCCTGCCAGATCGATTATTTCTAACATGACCGATCTGAATTTTTCGATTTTACGGTCGTTTTTCCAGTTGATTTTCTAATTGATTTCCGTCCATACCTATGGAAATTGATCGGGAAAAAAATCGGAAAATTGCAAAAATCAATCGAAATTCAGATCAGACATGTTGGAAGTAATCGATCTGGCAGATAAATCTGACAGAAAATTGTATGGTGTGTACCTAGCATTAGAGACACAGAATCAGAAGGACTGCCAGGCAACAAGTAACACTGAAGTGAAAAAAAACTTCTGATGTAATGTCAGTGTCTGAACAAGCTTATGGCTAGTCCAGTAAAAGCTTAGTGGGAGTGCCTGATCTGCTGCATGCTTGTTCAGGGTCTATGGTTAAAAGTATTAGAGGCAGAGGATCAGTGGGGTAGCCAGGCAAATGGTATTGTTTAAAAGGAAATTAATAAAAAGTTCTATTGCTTTTTTTTCTAAAGGGAACCCGAGGTGAGAGGGATATGGAGGCTACCATATTTGAGAGGTTTCTACCTTATTTCCCCTCCCCCAAGCCCACCATCAGCTCCATCCATACATGTACTACAGTCCCCTTCCACATACAGTAGTAGCCCCATTCCATATATTCATTCCTTCTGCCATGCACAGCCTCTCTCTTTCAACAAGCAGCCCTCGTCTTACATGCATTTCATGTAAAGTTATCAACTTAGCAATCGCCTATATGGGCTTTTTTTTTAACAATTTTGCCCCCTTACCGGAGTCTCATAATTTGTTCACTCTGGACAGATGTCAGCATATACAACAATAACATTTGTAAAGTGCTTTTCTCCTACAGAACTAATTAGTTGCTGGGTAGAATGGCATTTATGGACACATCACCTTTTCTTCTGTAGCACAGACTACATGGCTTTTTATTCTGGATTTAGACACCTCCAGGGTTGGAGCTGTCCTGATTAAGTGGGGTAGGGAGTTCCAAATGGTAGTGGCAGCATGACAAAAGGCTATGCCTCCAAAGATTTTTAAGTGGTCCAAGTTATGAGATCCTGTTGAGGTTATAGGACCTGTGATGCAGTTACAACAAATTCTTCAGACAAGACAAGACAAGTCAAATAACATTTATATCGCGCTTTTCTCCTGGCGGACTCAAAGCGCCAGAGCAACAGCCACTAGGGCGCGCTCTATAGGCAGTAGCAGTGTTAGGGAGACTTGCCAAAGGTCTCCTACTGAATAGGTGCTGGCTTACTGAACAGGCAGAGCCAAGATTCGAATCCTGGTCTCCTGTGTCAGAGGCAGAGCCCTTAACCATTACACCATCAGGCATTCGGGGCCTCAAGGGTTTGTTCACTACAATATATTTTTGCCTGTTTACATCATGTTAATACATATGATAATAATTACACCTTTAACAAAATCTGGACTTCTGCTATAATGTTTCCGTGTGCTGCAGATGTCAGGGAACTTTTTCCCCACCGCAGTCAGTGAGGAGAAGCTTCAGGAAGCGCGTGAGAAATCCATACAAAGGATATTTGGCTCCAGTCTGGCCATATTAGCTGTGGATGGGAAATCCCATAAACCCAACCAGTGCTCCTATGAAGACATCGTACGGGACAAGATGACACAGCAGTGAGTTCTTATCTGCATATAAAGAATGGAATTTTGTAGGTAGATGAAGATTGCGCTGATATTTCACCTCCCTACAGGGACAGACAGCAGACAAGCCTACAGCTACTTTTGTATTCAAACTTACAGATTTAAAAAAAAAGGTCTGAATACTATTTTCCGTGACTTATGTCCATGATGTCATCAAGACTCGCCTAAACTGGAAGTTGGAGTGTCCTGAACACTTTCCAATACTCCCTGATGGTTTACAAATTTCCATTCAACATTTTGAGTGTACTCATAGTAACATGTAGTATGATGAGATAAACTCATATGACCATATACTGTACCAATCCTAGTTACAATTATGCCTTTGTACTCATTTTAAAGGATACCCGAAGTGACATGTGACATGATGAGATAGACATGTGTATGAGTAATGCCAAGCACACAAATAACTAGGCTGTGTTCCTTTTTTCTTTCTCTGCCTGAAAGAGTTAAATATCAGGTATGTAAGTGGCTGACTTAGTCCTGACTAGTGTTGGGCGAACAGTGTTCGCCACTGTTCGGGTTCTGCAGAACATCACTCTGTTCGGGTGATGTTCGAGTTCGGCCATATGGCCGAACTAAGAGCGCATGGCCGAACGTTACCCGAACGTTCGGCTAGCGCTGTGATTGGCCGAACGGGTCACGTGGTTCGGACCCGAACGCGCTCTGATTGGCCGAACGGGTCACGTGGTTCGGGTAAATAAATACCCGATCCACGTCATTTCTCCGCCATTTGTCTGTGGGTTTAGCTTTGGGTAGGCAGGCAGGGTAGTTCTCTCTCCAGCCAGGCTAGCCAGGGTCCCCCGGTCATTGTGTCGCTGCTGGGAATAGTAGTACACCGCTCAGCCACACTATATAGCATTGTGTTTACTGCCACTCTGTGTGTCTGCTGGGAACAGTAGTACACCGCTCACCCTGTATAGCATTGTGCTCTGTGTCGCTGCTGGGAATAGTAGTACACCGCTCAGCCACACTATATAGCATTGTGTTTACTGCCACTCTGTGTGTCTGCTGGGAACAGTAGTACACCGCTCACCCTGTATAGCATTGTGCTCTGTGTCGCTGCTGGGAATAGTAGTACACCGCTCAGCCACACTATATAGCATTGTGTTTACTGCCACTCTGTGTGTCTGCTGGGAACAGTAGTACACCGCTCACCCTGTATAGCATTGTGCTCTGTGTCGCTGCTGGGAATAGTAGTACACCGCTCACCCACACTATATAGCATTGTGTTTACTGCCACTCTGTGTCTCTGCTGGGAACAGTAGTACACCGCTCACCCTGTATAGCATTGTGCTCTGTGTCGCTGCTGGGAATAGTAGTACACCGCTCACCCACACTATATAGCATTGTGTTTACTGCCACTCTGTGTGTCTGCTGGGAACAGTAGTACACCGCTCACCCTGTATAGCATTGTGCTCTGTGTCGCTGCTGGGAATAGTAGTACACCACTCACCCACACTATATAGCATTGTGTTTACTGCCACTCTGTGTCGCTGCTGGGAACAGTAGTACACCGCTCACCCACCACTGTATAGCATTGTGTTTACTGCCACTCTGTGTCTCTGCTGGGAACAGTAGTACACCGCTCACCCTGTATAGCATTGTGCTCTGTGTCGCTGCTGGGAATAGTAGTACACCGCTCACCCACACTATATAGCATTGTGTTTACTGCCACTCTGTGTCGCTGCTGGGAACAGTAGTACATCGCTCACTCACCACTGTATAGCATTGTGTTTACTGCCACTCTGTGTCTCTGCTGGGAACAGTAGTACACCGCTCACCCACCACTGTATAGCATTGTGCTCTGTGTCGCTGCTGGGAACAGTAGTACACCGCTCAGCCACACTATATAGCATTGTGTTTACTGCCACTCTGTGTCTCTGCTGGGAACAGTAGTACATCGCTCACCCACCACTGTATAGCATTGTGCTCTGTGTCGCTGCTGGGAATAGTAGTACACCGCTCACCCACCACTGTATAGCATTGTGCTCTGTGTCGCTGCTGGGAATAGTAGTACACCGCTCACCCACCACTGTATAGCATTGTGCTCTGTGTCGCTGCTGGGAATAGTATTACACCGCTCACCCGCCACTGTATAGCATTTCTGTACTGCCACTGTACTGCTGCCAGTCAGCGTGTACTTTTACAGATAAGTGAAATGAAGAAGAAATCCTGTGAAAGAGGGAGGGGCAAGGGAAGAGGTGTTCCCCCTGACGGTTCACGTACAGGCCACAGTGGAGCACCGAAGAAAACCCACTCAATACCTCCCATGTTGTCCAGGAAATTAACCCTCACAAATCCAAAAGAACAGGACCAGATAAATACTTGGATGACCTCTCAAGCGTCCAGCAGTGGGTTAAGCAGCACCAGCACATCACGCACGAGGTCCGAGTCCTCAGCCAGTTACAAGGAGCCAGTGGGCACAAAGCAGACACAACCGGCAGCGACACCACGCACACAACTGCCAAATAACCAGTCCGAAGAATTTCCTCAGGACACAATGGGGTATTCGCAGGAGCTATTCCCAGCCCAACAAACTTCCACCTTTCAAAGGTCAATGGAACTGCCAGAAATGTTGTGCCCGGATTCACAACCATTGACTGTGGGAAATGCACCGCGCACTGAAATGCAAGGCGAGTCCGAGGAGGACTCGGAAACCCAAATCCCAGAGCAAGTTGGGCAGGAGGGGTTTCAATTGCAGGAGGTCGGCCGAGAAGATCTTGAAGACGACGTTGGAGTGTGCTGCGCAGAGGTTGTTGTGGGGAGCTCTACTCCATGGCGGCAGGCCCACAATCACATATGACGAGTTTGAGGAGATGGAAGAGGAGGAGGAGGGTATGGACAATGTTGACAGAGACCCAGATTTTGTATGTGAAGGAGAACATCGCCGTCGTAGCAGCAGCACAGATGAGTCTGTTGAAGAACCCACTGCTGCACGAGTTCGACTTGTGCCACAAGGTAGGCGGCGCGAAATTTCAGGCACCACAAGCGTGGAAGTTCAAGTGAGACAAAAAAGAGGCGCAAACAGAAATCGCCAGCAAGGCAGGTGCTCCAAAGGCTGGCCTTTCTTTGAAGACTGCAGTGAGGATGGTACCATGGTGATTTGCAAGGTGTGCAAGACCCGCCTGAGCAGGGGGAAACATATTAACAACCTCTCCACCACCAGCATGACCCGCCACATGGTATCCAAACATCCCACTCTGTGGCCGCCAGGACAGGGTACCAGCAGCAACACTGCCTCCCTTGGGGTCACCAGACTCACCACCAGACCCTCCTCAGCAGCAGCAGTAGCCCAGCCATTGCGTGGTTCACAACAACATTCACAAACATCAGACGACGCTGACACTGTCACTTTCCGGAATAGTGCTCTTGAGGTCTCCCAGTCATCAAACACAACAACCAACAGCCGTTCAGTGTGCAGCCCTACGGTTCAGTTGTCTGTCTCGGAGATGCTTGAGCGCAAGAGGAAATTGCCAGAAAATGACCCCCGGGCCGTGGCAGTAACAGCCAGCATAGCCAAGCTTCTGGCCTGCGAAATGCTGCCATATCGAGTGGTGGAGACAAACAGCTTCAAGGGCATGATGTCAGTGGCCATCCCACGTTACGTGGTTCCCAGCCGCTACCACTTTGCGCGCTCTGCAGTGCCTGAGTTGCATGAGCACGTGGTCAGCAAAATAACCCGAAGCTTAAAGAATGCCGTTGCCTGCAAGGTTCACCTCACCACTGACACCTGGACGAGAGCGTTCGGCCAGGGTCGATACATCTCCCTTACCGCGCACTGGGTGAACCTTGTGGAGCGTGGCAGCGATTCCTCACCTGCTATGGCGCGGGTGTTGCCCACGCCGCAAACAGCTGCACCGCCGTCCCTCCCACTGGATAACAACAGCAGCACCTACCTCTCTGACTCCTTCTCCTCCAACGCATCTCAAAGCTGTACCTCATTCGGAAACGCTAACCCAGCAGCAGTAGGATCGTGGAAGCAGTGCAGCACAGCTGTTGGCATGCGTCAGCAAGCGTTGCTGAAGCTGATCTGCCTTGGGGATAAGCAGCACACAGGGGAGGAAATTTGGAGGGGAATAAAGGAACAGACGGATTTGTGGCTGGCACCGCTGGACCTGAAACCGGGCATGGTTGTGTGTGATAATGGGAGTAATCTCATTCGCGCTTTAAGGTTGGCTAAGCTGACACACATCCCTTGCCTGGCGCACGTGATGAACCTAGTAGTTCAGCGGTTCCTGAGGACATACCCAGGCGTGGCCGATCTTCTGTTGAAGGTGCGACGAGTGGCCAAACATTGTAGAAATTCCAGTACTGCTTCGGGGGCACTCGCCAAGATGCAGGAGCGCTTCAATCTCCCCCACCATCGCTTGTTGTGTGATGTCCCTACGCGCTGGAATTCTACGCTGCACATGCTAGCCCGCTTTTGCGAGCAGAAGAGTGCAGTGGTCCAGTACATGACGGCGCAGTACCAAGGCGTATCCGGACAGCTGCCAAGCTTCTGTGGATCCGATTGGGCCAACATGTTGGACCTCTGCCAAGTCCTCCAAAATTTTGAGCAATCCACGTTGCTTGTGAGCAGTGACAACTCTTCAGTCAGCATTACCATACCACTGCTATGTTTACTGAAGAAGTCAATGTTGAAAATCAAGGAAACAGCTGTCATGATGCAACTGGGGGAATCTGAAGGAGAAAACGATCAGCGTGATGGTACCAACATCAGGCCATCTGCCTCAGGAAACGCTGGCCCCAGCAGCTATGACGAAGAAGAGGAGGAGGAACAGCTGGAGTTGGAGCAGGAATTTCATGCCACCACTGACGAGGGCCAGAGCGGTGCACGTTGGACTTCCACAATTCAGCGTGAATAGTCAGCAGAAGCAGACCAGGAAGAAGGTGACGACTATGATGCATCACAACAACGCTCACAAGAGGATGATGAGGATTCTGGCAGGACTCTGGCACACATGGCTCAATTCATGCTAGACTGCATTGAACGCGACCGACGCATTGTGCGCATTCTGGACAACACCAATTACTGGGTTTATACCCTTCTGGATCCACGGTACAAACACAATGTTCCAAAACTGCTTGAAGAAAGAGTCAGACAGGTCAAAATGGAAGAATACCAGCAGGCCCTTGTGGAGACTTTAGAAAGGAGATTGACATCCTCCCCCTCCTCTAGCCAGTTGTACGCCGACAGACTGACTTCCGCAAACCCAGGACGACCAGGAGGGCAGCAAACAACACAAGCCGTAGCTAGTGCCCAAAAGGGAATGGTATCGGCAGTGTCCTTGGAGTGGGAACATTTTCTGACACCCATGCAGCAGCCCACAGAACAGCAAGCGTGCAGATCCACCTCCAACACCGATCGCCTGGAGAAGATGGTCAAGGACTACATGTCAGATGGCGTAGCTGTGTTGAACAATCCATCTGCACCCTTCAACTATTGGGTATCGAAGCTAGACACCTGACACGAACTGGCAATGTACGCAATAGAGGTGCTGGCTTGCCCGGCAGCCAGCGTTATGTCGGAACGCTGTTTCAGTGCTGCCGGAGGCATCGTCACAGATCGGCGTATCCGCCTCTCCACAGAAAATGCAGACCGTCTGACTCAAATTAAAATTAATTAATCCTGGATTGGAAACGACTATGCAACACTCCTGGACCCCAACCAAGTAACATGAACAATGACCATCTGTGATGGGTTAGCGTTGCCGGTCCCTGTTTATGGAACCTCTTATCTTTATTACATTTATGACTGCATGGCGGCAAAAAGCATGCTATCCGCACGCTTCTTGTCCTCATGCAAGGCCTGGGTTGTTGTGTCTGAAAGCGTGGCCTTCTCCTCCTGCGCCTCCTCCTGTTCCATCACGTGTGCTGCTGCTGGGTTAGCGTTGTCGGTCCCTGTTTATGGAGCCTCTTATCTTTATTACATTTATGACTGCATGGCGGCAAAAAGCATGCTATCCGCACGCTTTTTGTCCTCATGCAAGGCCTGGGTTGTTGTGTCTCAAAGCGTGGCCTTCTCCTCCTGCGCCTCCTTCTGTTCCATCACGTGTGCTGCTGCTGGGTTAGCGTTGCCGGTCCCTGTTTATGGAACCTCTTATCTTTATTACATTTATGACTGCATGGCGGCAAAAAGCATGCTATCCGCACGCTTCTTGTCCTCATGCAAGGCCTGGGTTGTTGTGTCTGAAAGCGTGGCCTTCTCCTCCTGCGCCTCCTCCTGTTCCATCACGTGTGCTGCTGCTGGGTTAGCGTTGCCGGTCCCTGTTTATGGAACCTCTTATCTTTATTACATTTATGACTGCATGGCGGCAAAATGCATGCTACCTGTGCAAAGAAAACAGACATTTCCCGCATTTTAAAGACTGTTTTCCCTTTGAAACTTTAAAATCGATTTTCTCAAAAACTATAAGCTCTTTTAGCTAATTTTTTTCCCCTCTTGTACCCACTCCCAAGGTGCACATACCCTGTAAATTTGGGGTATGTAGCATGTAAGGAGGCTTTACAAAGCACGAAAGTTCGGGTCCCCATTGACTTCCATTATGTTCGGAGTTCGGCGCGAACACCCGGACATCGCGGCCATGTTCGGCGAACGTTCGCGAACCCGAACATCCAGGTGTTCGCCCAACACTAGTCCTGACTCAGATGGAAAGTGACTACAGTGTGACCCTCACTGATTAGAAATTCCCCTTTTTATCTCTTTATTGCTCTCAGAAGCCATTTTCTGCTAGGAAAGTCTTTTATAGTTGGAATTTCTGCTAGGCAAGTGTTTTATAGTTGGAATTTCTTATCAGTGAGAGTCACACTGTAGTCACTTCCTGTCTGAGTCAGGACTGAGTCAGCCACTTACAGTACATACCTGATATTTATCTCTTTCAGACAGAGAAAGAAAAAAAGGAACACAGCATAGTTATTTGTGTGCTAGGGACTGTACATACCCATGTCTATCTCATCATGTCACATGTCACTTCGGGTATCCTTTAATTCACTCTTTTCATTATAATGGATTATAACTCAGTGTTGTAAATTGCAGTTTGCCCTAAAATAACACTAACCTTCCCCCTTGCAGAGCTGTGTGTAGCAGACGCTACTTACACTTTAGAACCTCTGGGCGTCGCCTTCTGAACATCCTGCAGCTCCCAGCTGCTTTGTTGCGTCCTCTGTGTACAACTCCTTAGGTCGGTTTCACATTAGCAGCCTGCGTTTTAGTTGTGATGTGATCTAATGATCGCACCGCAACGCTAAAAAGAAGCCTCCTATACACCCGCATTGATGCGCGGTAATGTAATTATTGGTAGCAAACCAAGCTATAAGTGAGGCTCTCTAGCTCTCACTTCCTGTGGCCAAAAGACGAATTGCAAGGAAGTGTATTGAAAAAATATGCCATGTGCACCGCAATGTGAAACAGTTTAAAATATCTGCAGCGCCATTGACTTACATGACTTCCAGTCAATGCACGTCGCCGCGGATGTTGACCTATAACGCGCTGATTGTTGCGCACCGCAACAGGTATGAAATGCCCCATAGACTTTAATTACATTAGCATTACCCTGCAGTGAGAGAAGGTAAAGCAATGCAGGGAAAACGTCCCAGTGTGAAAGGGGCCTGAAGTGTGCATGTGACCTGATGCGGGTCAGGTGACATGCCGGAAGCCGTATGAGGATGCAGCACAGCAGCTGGGAGCTGGAGGAAATTTAGATGACCGGGCCCAGAGGTTTTGTAAGTAGCTTCTGATGCGCACAGCCCTACAATACACTCAAGTTCAGCCCCCATTCTCCCCCTCAGGCATGCCGGTTGGTTAAGACCACCAGATGCCTGAGTTATGGATAGCAGGCTTTTTACTGTAATTGGATTTTAGCCTGACCATAGGGAAAGCCTTACTGATCTATTTCTGTATTTGCCAAGACATCCTCTCATTATCGGAGCTTATGTGTACCATTGTTCTTGCAGCTATGAGAAAGGCCTGCTGTGCCTGTCGCAGGAGGAATGGGAGAAGGCCGTCATCTCATTTTCTAAAGCCATCAACCTCTGCCCAGAAAAGGTATCAGTCTCACTGAGCTCAGTCATTAAATCTAGTATGTCACACCCAAATTATAAGAGGGATGTAGCCTGATATCTACTGTTCTTTCTAACAGTACAAACCATGTATTTACATGAGGAGGCGGGACTTGTAGGTTACAGGATGTAGGTGGGGCGAATTTGCAAGAGCTCTATCTGCTAATAGGAAATGAGCTATGGATAGATGGGCTGCAGTACAGAAGAGGCGAGGACCCAGAGATAGACTAGGTCAGGGGTATTAGCAGGGCCGATTCTAGACTTTTTTCTGTATGAGGCAATCTTGTGAAGATGACCCCATACCCCCCACCCCCTTCCGAATTGGAATAATGGCACAGGACCAGACAATTTGCACCGCACGTTATAGCTGCAGTGAGTCCCCAAAAAGACACCCTCAGTATAGGTGGGTAGCCTGGTATAGCTGCCCCTAGTATTGGTAGCTAGGTACAGTTGCCCCCAGTATAGGCTAGCCAGGTATAGGTGCCCCCAGTATAGGTTGGCCAGGTACAGTTGCCCCCAGTATAAGGTTGGCCAGGCACTCTCTTCACTTCCTGTTTCTGCCTGGTGCTGTCCCCAGACTTCTGCTGCCTGAGGAAGTGGCCTCACTTGGCATCATGGGCGGACCGGGAATGGGTATTAGTGATGGGTGGGAGCGCCAGATACCCATAGTACTTGTGGGGGTGGGAGAGGCGACAGATTGGTGTCTGTCCCTGGCAGGGGGATTGGGTAGATGAACTTGCTTTGGACGGCAACAACTGTGAAACTGGCCCTGCTTGAAGTAGTAGAGGCAAGTATTAGCAGCAGAGGTACTATGAAATGTTTAAAAGGAAGAAAAGGTGGCAGTCTCTATATCTCTCCATACAGAGTCAACTTTCAGGTCATGCTGGTTATGGCTCCTTTGCTCTCACTGTACTGTTCATTAATGCCATCTGGTGGTCACACTGTTGCATTGCAGATAGAGCTGTATGTCAAGAGAGCGGAAGCCTTTCTACAGCTGGGTGACTTCCAGTCTGCAGCACTTAACCTACAGAAAGCTTGTTCTGATGCCAACCCCTCTGAAGAGCACATAAAACTGCTGGCGGGGACATATTACCTGCAGGTGAGAGCATGGAAATAACTAACAAATTCATCTAGACCAGGGGTGTCAAACTCAGATACAAAGGGGGCCAAAATTAAACACTGACACCTAGTTGTGGGCCAACCTCAATGTCTACTGGTCACCTTATAAAGTTCCCTGGTGTCTAATGGCCTACTTCCAATGCCCATACAGTTCTCTGGTGTCTAGTGGCCCCCACCTACCCTAAACAGTTCCCTATTGTTTTGTTCTTTCGCTTACCTCCCCCATATAGCTTCCCTGGTGGTCTAGAGTGGACCAAACATAATGCAAAATGGGGAAACCTCTTGAGGGCCAAATTTAATGGCTCTGAGGGCTAGATTTGGCCCACGGGCCAGAGTTTGACATGTACGATCTAGACAATATTAATTAAATTAATCCCCACCACCACCACCCCAAAGTGCGAATGCGGCAATCCTGCCTGGCCAAATACTTGAAAATTACATAACATAATTATTACATTATATGCAGCCTTACTTGCTTCTTAATGGTATTTGCTTAAAAACGGCCCTGTCTTCATCTATCAATGTGGTGATTAGGGTAGAGTTTTATTGCACAAAGGCATTCCATGAAATTGCCTGGAGTGATATTGGTCCTGGGGGGTGCCATGCCCTTGATTAAGCCCCACACCTGAACTAAGCCACACCCCCGCCATAGGCAAATGCAGGGGGAGATTACAGCTGCCCAGAATCCCCCCTCAGAATATTTGCAGGCATCCTGCAGCTCACAGCACTGCCCCCTTTCCCTGCTACAGTTGAGTTTGGAAGGAGCAGCAGCGTGTGTACAGAGCATGGAGCAGCAGTGTGTGTACACAGCATGGAGCAGCTCTGGGGAACTTAACAGAGTCAGGTATGAGCACAGCCCTGTGCCTTGCTGTGTGAATGCTTCACTATCCCCTTCATTACAGATGTCGGCTGTCCTCATTATTATCTGTATCCAAACTGCTCCTGATTGATCCTGTTGTCGATCGGGAGCAGATGTAACATTTAGGAAATAATTATCAGATCCTGTCAGTCGGATGGGAAATTATGTGTACCCAGCATGATGTCCAACCATATTATTATACTGTATTGTGTGTGGCCGAGGGAGACCTTTCAGGAATCCACCTCTTGAAAATCTTGAATTTGCCCCTGGTGCTTGTGCCTCCTCTTTACAGCCACAGTACTTTGCTGTATTTAGTGAATTTACTGACCTGCGTTTGGCTTTCTTGGGCTTGGTAAAAGCTTTCTGTAATGCCCTTCAGTGGAATTCCCAGACACTAACCTGAATTGGCACATGTTGTCGTGCTAGCCATTCATAGAAGGAGGGATATGTGTAATTGAGCTGTATATTGCTGTGGCTTCTGCGCTGATCTCACAATTGTATTACTCTGCAGGGACAGAGCCTTTTTCAGCAGATGTGCCACATGGAAGCTTTGGAGTGCTTCACTCGTGCCTCTGAGCTGCAGCCACAAAACAGACATTACCATATGCGCAGGTAAGATGGGTCAGCTCATGTATAGCAACAAGTTTAAAGTGTAACTCCGGAGTAAAAACCACCTGTAAGGAGAACGACAAATCCTCCTCTCTTCAGGAAGGCACCTGTTAGGTCCCAATACATTTGGAGCCTTTCAAATTGGATGTTGAAATTTAGGTTACCCTGAGTAAGTACAGCCGTCAGTTGCTACTGCTAAAAGTCATTATTATTATTATTATTATTATTATTTAGTATTTATATAGCGCCGACATATTACGCAGCGCTGTACAATGTGTGTATATATATATATATATATATATATATATATATATATTGTCACTAACTGTCCCTCAAAGGAGCTCACAATCTAATCCCTACCATTGCCATATGTCTATATTATGTAGTGTAAGTACTGTAGCCTAGGGCCAATTTTTTTTTTAGGGGGAGCCAATTAACTTATCTGTATGTTTTTGGAATGTGGGAGGAAACCGGAGAGCCCGGAGGAAACCCACGCAGACACGGAGAGAACATACAAACTCTTTGCAGATAGTGCCCTGGCTGGGATTCGAACCAGGGACTCAGCGCTGCAAGGTGAGAGCGCTAACCACTACACCACCGTGCTGCCCTATTATCATAATTATTTAATATTTCTATGGTTTTGGGATGTGGGAGGAAACCTGAGGAGCCAGACCTGCAAGGCTAAAGTGCTATCCACTACGCCACCAGCAAAGTAAGAGCTGAAACACATTATGGGGCCTTGAGCAAAACACCACATTGATTATTAAAGAGGACAAACACAGTAACATTACTTACAGTGAACTCTGTGTATGGCTGCCATAAGGATTACACAGACAAGCTGTTACACATATAAGATCCAAGTACATATGCAAGCAATAAAATATGGTGCGCATAAGGCGAGCCCCAGAGGAAAGGAAAAAACACCAAAACTAGTACTTGAAGGACAACTGAAGTGAGAGGGATATGGAGGCTGCCATATTTATTTCCTTTAACCACTTAACGACCGGGCTGTTCTCTGTGATCTGTGCTGCGTGGGCTCTCCAGCCCGCAGCACAGATCGTGTGAAAGGCAGGGTGATCAGTTTCCCCCCCCCCCTTTTTTCCCCACTAGGGGGATAACCTGCTGGGGGGGTCTGATCGCCACCGCTCCTCAAAGCCCCCCTCCGCAGCGCGACTCCTCCCTCCCCTTCCCTCCCTCCCTCTCCCTCCATGGGCGGTGCACGTCTGGCATAGAAACAGAGCAGTCGGAAGAACATTTTATTGTGTTTGTTTTTAATGGTTTCCTCTGTGATGCCAAGTAGTGCCATTTTGGGATTTAATTTTATTGTTTTTTTTAAACATTCCTTTTAAGTTGAGAAAATAAAATGTCAGGATTCTAAAAAAAGATATTTTTTAGGAGTAGTAGGATAGATACAATGGTTCATCTCATCAGGGCTTCCATCAGTTTATTTTCAACTCTTGTTTCCTTTAAGAAACCCTGAGATCCTTACACTAAGCCCCTAACACTAGCCACCCTATCTTTGATAACATTTAATGATTAATCATCAGCATGAGAACAGCTAATACTTGCAATACTGTGGGCCCTAATGAGCGTCAACCATTTCACACATCTGTAGAGTGAGCTCTGTGTACAAGTGCAGCTAGCCCAGCCGTCCTCAGATTGATTTCTAGTGTTTCCAGCTGCCACTGGCCTGTTTCACAGACAACCCAAGTGTTTTCCCATTTCCTTTTCTCCGGCAGTATCTGCTGCCTCGCTGCTCTGGGACGGTACGCAGAATGTATCCGCCTGATCAATAAACAGCTGGAAGAAGAACGATGCAACCCTGATTTATACATTGTGCGGGCCAGAGTCTCTGATCACCTCAACAAGGTAACTTACTAAACAAAGTAAAGGCGGTCCTATAATTACTAACAGGTTCCGTTGCAGGAGATTGTTTGTAAGTGGAATTTGTTTGTAAGTGAAAGGAAACATGGGATGGTATACTGTGCCTGATTTATACTTACCTCGGCCTTCCTCCAGCCCCATGTAGACCATGGGCTCCCTCGCCGTTCTCCCTGGCCACTCCTTCGTCCCATTGAAAGCTTCGAAAATTTCGTCCAGTCAGGCTCTTTTGCGCATGCATGGGCCAGTTGCATACGCGCACTTGTTGCGCTCCCATAGCCGGGGGTGCAAGTGTGGCCAACTATGTTTTTGGGCTGTTTTCAATGTGGTTTCAATGGCTACGTCCAACGTAATTAAAAAACAAAAATCCACTTACCTGGGGGCTTCCTCCAGCCCCTGACAACCGTCCTGTGCCCTCGCCGCAGCTCCGGTGGCTCTCGGTCCCCTCCGGTGCTGATGCCGACCTTGCTAGGTCGGCTTCCAGGTCGGCTTCTACTGCGCTCATGTGGTCACGCTGATATCATCCGAACTGTACTGCGCAGGCAACCTGGCGAGGTCGGCATCTGCACTGGAGGGGACCGGGAGCCACCAGAGCTGCGGCGAGGGCACAGGACGGTTGTCAGGGGCTGGAGGAAACCCCAGGTAAGTGGATTTTTGTTTTTTAATTACTTTGGACGTAGCCTTTAAAGTTTTCTAAACTACTATTAGTTTTTACAACAAACATATGTAACAAATAAACAGTATTGTATATTTTGTACTTGAAGACAACTTTGTATCTCTGAAACATTTTATCTCTATTGGTTTGAACTAGGAGACTATCTGTACTCAATTTTATCATGAATAGCGTTTTATTGCATGTTTTCAATGCATCCCTCTTACAACGTTTTATGTATGTGAGTATCCATCATGTGGAGGTTGAAAGAATAAGCTTCAACTAAACTAAGGATCCAACAATGCAAATTCTGTTAATAATCAAGTTGATAAGTGAATATAAACATTATATAGACACAAAGTGGTGAAAAGCATACCTATTTTATGGGCCAAATGTGGTTCCCACTTCACAACAGCTTGTTTCCTCTCCTCTCCAGTTTTAGCTGGAGGGAATGGCCAATCAGGTGTGACCATGTCACATTCAGTACAGGAAGAATGATATATGCCAGATGACATTTTTGAGAATCCCTGCATTAAAGTACAAAACATGGACCTGATACAGGAACCACTGGTAAATTTCCCATGCACAGGCAGCACACAGCAAATTTACCGGTACTAACACCAAGGGATTAGTGTGCGCTAGCACAAGTAGCATTCCGCACTTTACCCCAGTTACACTTGTGCTAATTGTACAACAGCAAATTTACCGTCAGTCTGTGCATCAGGCAAGAATCCTGATCGCTAGGGGCGACAGACAGTTATAGTGCTTGTGTAAGTACCGTTACCTGACTCTGTTCTGGAGATAGTGACACAAGCTGGCGAGGTCACAGGAAGTGGTAGTGGAAGTAGTCAGTCCTAGGGTTGTAAACACTCCAGGTGGAACTACAATGAAGATGAAGCCAGTACAGGGGTTGGTTCTTTCACCAATGGCCCAAACAGAGAGATCCTGGAAAGCTGTGTAACCCAAATCATGTACTGCTGCCATGGTTGCGAGAAAGGAAAGTTTGATATTTTTGGGAGCAGTTTTAAAAAGTCATAGGTTACACAGAAACAGATCATCACTTTTATTACTATTATGTTACAAAAGAAATGCATTATGCAGCAGTTATAACCGACATCTGAACAAAAAATGGATTTCCACTTTAAATATTCCCCTCTGACTCCAGGCGGCATTGACCTGTCAGGATGTAGAGAGAGCTCTGACGTTGGACCCTCAGCACCAGGAAGCGATAAATATGAAGAACAAGCTGGTGGCCAAAGCCGAGGACATAAAGGATAAAGCTGTGAACTATGCTGTTCAGGGGCAGCTGCAGGACGCTCTGCAGAAGATCTGTTATGCCATAGAGAACAATCCATCCTCAGCCCAGTATTACATCTTCAGGTATCAGACTTAAAGAGAATCTGTACTCTAATATTCTTACACTAAAAAGCATACCATTCTATTCCTTATGTTCTCCTGGGCCCCTCTGTGCTGTTTCTGCCACTCTCTGCTGCAATCCTGGCTTGTAATTAACAGTTTTAGGCAGTGTTTACAAACAAACTAACCAGCTTCTAATAGGCTCAGCTAAGCATAGTGTGTGAGTATGCAGGGGGCCTGCAGAGGGTGTGTATCGCTTCTACCAATCACAAGCAGCCCTGCACATTCCACACAATCAAAGCCTTAGCCCGACAAACAGGACAGAGGAAAGATACATTGATTTATTACAGAGACAGTGTAATTAGGAAGAGCTGCAGTAAGCCCCAGCACATTAGAACAGGCATAAGAACTCATAGGATAGAAGAACTAAGGCTGAAAAAATTGTTACAGAGTCTCTTTAAGGTGGCCACACACCATACAATTTTTTTAAATATCTCTTCAATTTAAGAATTGTAATCAATTTTTCTGACTGATTGTAACATGTCAAAAATATGACCAATGTACCACACACCTGGGCTCGATTCTCTAAAGCGTGATATCTGCTATCACAGCAGTTATCATGCGAGCAGCCGAGCGCAAAGGTTAGCGCACGAACAGCGTTACTTCGCGTGATTAGCGAAGGTTTGCACGCAATCATGCTTTACATGTGAAAAGCGCACGTGATCGCACGCAAACCTTTGCTTATCAAACAAAGTAACGCTATTCGCATGCTAACCTTTGCGCGCCGCAGCTCGCGTGATAACTGCTGTGATAACACTTATCACGCTTTAGACAATCGAGTCCACCTATGTTAAATTTTTCCCCAATTATGATAAAAACGATTGAACACTGAGAAAATTGCTAGGGAGTATATATTAATAAATTGACAATCTAATGGTGCCCATACACGATACAATAAAAACGTTTTCCCGTTTATTCGATCTAAATGATCGAATCGAATGAAAGTTGAAAATGTTTTTTTTTCTGATCAAGAAATTCGACCGATTATCCTATTTTTTCGAGAAAAATCTGATCAGACATGCTGGAAAAATCTTTATATTCGATCTAACGGAATAATCGAACTAAACTATCTAATTGAAATTTTTAAAACATTTTTTACCATGTATGGCCAACATAACACACACCATACAATCTTTAGAAAAATTGAAGAAAAATTCCCAGAATTCCAGGTCGATAAAAATCGACAGAAAAAAAAAACCGGGAAATCTGATCAGATTTTTCAGTCAAATGGAAAAAAAATAGCTTTCGATTTTTTCGGGAGATCCGATCATATTTATCGAATTGACATAAAATCAGATCATTTTATTGTATCGTGTGTGGCCACCTTCATTGGTATGGTTCTACACCGCAGTGTGAGGTACAATGACAAACCAATCAGACTATGGTGAACTGCAGTGTGATCTGCTTAGAGATGGCTTCTGATTGGTTGCTAGAAAATCATACATTTTTATTGTTAGAAAATCATACATATTCTCATTGTCTTTGCATTTCCTGAAAGAAAATGTTTGTAAGCTGTCCATACAGAAGGGCTGGAATGGATACGTCCAGTAATTTACCCACCTGCATTGACTGGGTAAGATTGTACAAGAAATACTGTATCATTGTGGGGGATCTTTAGATGTTAACAATATGCTTTACAAAACTACCCAGCATTCCTATCTGTCTATTCATGGAATAAAGGCTGGGGTATAAGGTTCTTATGCTCGGAACACACGTTACGTTTTTTTCACCCGATTTCCCGTGCGATTGATTTGTTAGTACGGATCGAATCACAACCAAAATCGGAAGCATTTTTCAGCAGACTTGAGCGATTTTATGTGCAGAATCGAGTGTGTTCTTGATCAAAATAGTATCTGGCATGTTGAAAATAAATGGCTACTATCTTATCGTGTGAAGTGATGAGCGTAATCAGCAAAATGACGATTTCGCTAAATTTGGCATAACTTTTTGCAATTACGCCTATACGTTATTACGGTTTGCAAACTAAATTGATTTCATAGTCATTCGTAAGTTCGCATAAAAATTCACTTAATTTTCGTGAAATTTCGTGTAATTTTGTGCCGAATTTGGAGGTTAATAGCATAGCCCTCATACATACTATTGACACCAAAATTGCTACCTATTCTAAAGAGAATCGTGGGTACAAGGGAAAAAAAATAATTTTGCAAAAAGACTTTATAGTTTTTGAGAAAATCGATTTAAAAATGCAAAGAAAAAATGGTTTTTAAACTTTGAAAAATGACAGTTTAAAAACCATTTTTCTTAGCATTTTTAAAATCGATCTTCTCAAAAACTACAAGGTCTTTTTTGAAAAATTATTTTTCTGCCGTGCACCAAATAGTCTCATTAACATACCGGTATATACCAATTTTGGTAGCAATAGCACATATGGGGGCTTTGCTGTTAACCTCTAAATTTGGCACAAAAATTTGCAAAATTGTGTGAAAATTACGCAGAAAATTACGCGAAATTATGAAATACTACTATCACATAGGAAATCAATTACTATTTTCCCTGAAATTTCACATTACGATTACAATGCGCAAATGCGAATTTCGATGCGAAATTTCGGCTCACCACTGATCATGTGTTGGCGCGATCGATAAAGCGGCTTGATTATGTGTACGATATAGAGGCGTTCAGGGGGCCGTATCAGAGTGCCATGTCATCAATAGTGGGCATAATTAGTCAAGAACATAGTAAAAACGGAACAGAAAATGTACACATGTGTAGCAGGCGGACGATAAAATTACTGCCGATTTTTGGTTGAGGTTCGATTCGTACTATCGATCCATGGGAAATCAGGTGAAAAAACGTAACGTGTGTTCCCAGCATTATTATGAATACAGTTATTTTATCAGCTACAGTTAACATAGTGCAGTTACCTGCAGCTGCCAGAGAACCGATTAAAACTGTAGATTGCCATCTTCTTATCAGTTTTAACTGATTGGACTGGAAATGACATGTACAGCTTTTATGTGCAAACACACCCATACAAACACCTACAAAACTGATGCCAACTGTCAAAATCTGACAGTACGCCTTCTTATGTGTGAACCAAGCCTGATGCCTGGTACACAGTATGAGATTTCCTGGCAGATTTACTGACAGATCAATTATTTCCAACACCGTCGATCTGATTTCCGATCGATTTGTGTTTTCCGATAGAAGTGAACAGAAAACAACATTGATCGAAAACACTTGGAAATCAAATCGGACATGTTGGAAATAATCGATCTGATAGTAAATCTGGCTGAAACTCTAATAGTGTGTACCTAGCATTAGTTCCTTCCATTTTGTGATTGTCTTTCCTTCCCCACCTGTCAGAGGCACGCTGTACAGGAAGCTCAATGACTTCAGCCCTGCAGTGGATGACTTGGTGCGCGCCATGCAGCTGTGCAATGCAGAGAGTGGATCTGATCTCCCAAGCCTTCCGCTACACACAGAGGCTGAGAAGCAGCTGATCCTCACCTACAATGACTTTGCTGTACATTGTTACATGAAAGGCTTCTACCAGGATGGAGTGCAGCTACTGAACAAGGCTCTGAAAGGAGAGAAGAATAAGACAGAGCTTTACATCAACCGAGGAGGTAGGTGGCTGATCTTAGGAGCAGCTGTGTTTCTCCAGTGGCCACCGGTGTGGCTGGGAAGAGCTGACATATTATTTGGAAAGGGAGATGCTTGGATACTTAGAGAGGAATTCATTTTACAAGGGCTTGAAATGGAGGAAAAAAGAGAAAACTCTCCTTCAGCCTTCAACAGTCCCCCATCTGCATAATTTATCATTTAGCTAGACCGTTTGTTGGGTAGCATAATTGCATCACCTATACACCTCAGAACTGAAGAAGTTGCGCAGTAAGAGTGATGAAATGTCTTCTAGGTTTAGGACACAAAAATGTGTCTAGTAGTTGAAGTTACCTTTATTTGCTCTTTGGAACTATTGTAAATTATTAATGTTTTTTGTTTCTTTTACCAGATTGCTTATTCCAGCTGGGGGAGCTGGCCTTTGCCCTGGCAGATTACCAGCAGGCGTTTGAGCTGGATGAGAGAGATTGGGGTGTGAGGACCCGGATAGCCAAGCTTCTGGATGAGATGGGGATGCAGGCTATGCAGATGAGGTGGGCAGACGTGCTGCACATGTCTATTAAGAGCATCTATTCCACTACAATCACTGAGGCAGAGTTACTAAAGCCTTATACACAGACTCGATCCTTTGGGTGCAGAACATGTGCTTCTGAAGCGCACCCGCCGTGTCATCACGCCAGGATTTGTCAGCTTCCTGCACAGATTTCTAAACACTGTACCACGCAGGAGGCTGACGGCGCCCGGCGTGATGACGTGGCGGGCGCGATTTGGGAGAGTGCACAGGCAACTTGCTTGGAAGTTGCTGTTTTTCTACACCGGACAGCGGGACATGGAAAAGGCCAGGAAGATGCCGGGGGACCTCGCGGGCTACAAGGGGCTGGAGGGGGCCCCAGGTAAGTCCCAATTTTGATTTTAAGAACAGCTCAGGGTCCCTATAAAAACAGATTCAGGTTAAGAATGAACCGGGGACTACCTGTATACGGGAAAGGGATATAGCGTCACAAGAAATTCATAAGTGAATTCAGGGTTTTGGAGAGTTATGATGCTCCAGAATTTGATTAGGGGACTGTAACAAAATATCAACATTTATTAATATAAAGAAAAAATGTAGTCTGCTGTTCTTGGAAAAAGATATCCTCTGAAAATAAGCCCTAGTGCATGTCTGGGTTTGCTGGAGGGGCTCCGCCCTGCTCTCACACCTCAGTAACAGAAGGTATGTTTTGTAAATCCAGTCTGGGATTGCTGGAGGGGCTCCGCCCTTCTCTCACACCTCAGTAACAGAAGGTATGTTTTGTAAATCCAGTCTGGGTTTGCTGGAGGGGCCCCGCCCTGCTCTCACACCTCAGTAACAGAAGGTATGTTTTGTAAATCCAGTATAGGATTGCTGGAGGGGCCCCGCCCTTCTCTCACACCTCAGTAACAGAAGGTATGTTTTGTAAATCCAGTCTGGGTTTGCTGGAGGGGCTCCGCCCTTCTCTCACACCTCAGTAACAGAAGGTATGTTTTGTAAATCCAGTCTGGGTTTGCTGGAGGGGCTCTGCCCTGCTCTCACACCTCAGTAACAGAAGGTATGTTTTGTAAATCCAGTCTGGGTTTGCTGGAGGGGCTCCGCCCTTCTCTCACACCTCAGTAACAGAAGGTATGTTTTGTAAATCCAGTCTGGGTTTGCTGGAGGGGCTCTGCCCTGCTCTCACACCTCAGTAACAGAAGGTATGTTTTGTAAATCCAGTCTGGGTTTGCTGGAGGGGCTCCGCCCTTCTCTCACACCTCAGTAACAGAAGGTATGTTTTGTAAATACAGTCTGGGTTTGCTGGAGGGGCTCCGCCCTTTTCTCACACCTCAGTAACAGAAGTTATGTTTTGTAAATCCAGTCTGGGTTTGCTGGAGGGGCTCCGCCCTGCTCTCACACCTCAGTAACAGAAGGTATGTTTTGTAAATACAGTCTGGGTTTGCTGGAGGGGCTCCGCCCTGCTCTCACACCTTAGTAACAGAAGGTATGTTTTGTAAATCTAGTCTGGGTGTGCTGGAGGGGCTCCGCCCTGCTCTCACACCTCAGGAACAGAAGGTATGTTTTGTAAATCTAGTCTGGGTGTGCTGGAGGGGCTCTCAAACCTCAGTACATCTGGGTCTGAGTTTTGTGCTTCTATTCTCACAGGCAGTACCAGCAGGCTGAGCAGCATTTCTCTGAAGCAATAAGGAAGCAGCCTCTCCTGTCCCAGCTGTATCTCCACCGTGCCCGGGTGAGCCGTCACCTGCAGAACAATATGGATTCCCAAGAGGATGCCATCATCTCACTTCTACTGAACCCAAAAAGTGACGAGGTGCACCGCCTCTCCCAACAATGCTTTTTTTACTATCAGTAGTAGGGTCCTTTTGCCACAATGGAATTAGGTCTGGTTTATTAAAGGGCAAGTGTGACAAAAAATGTTAAAATTTAAAATACATACATATAAGTGAAATGCACTATAAAACTATGTTGCTGTCACTTACAGTAGGTAGGGAACATCTGACAGGTTTTGGACTGGTCCAGCTGCTCAAGAGGGATACTCATTTATTTACAAAAGCACCTAAGGTGGCCATACATCAGGTGATTTTGCTGGCCGATTGACCCTCTGATTCAATAATGGGTGGCACAATATGTCCTCTCAATTGATATGTTGATCAATTTCCGGCCAAAATCGGTTGAAAGGATCAATTGTACTTTGGTGTTCGACCAATAAACCTGACGGAGCCCCAGTTGGTGTCCCCCCCATGCCTTGTTTTAAACTCTTACCTTTCTGCTGGCACAACTCCTGGCCTCCTTAGCCGTGTTCACCATCACCACGAGTGTCTGTACCACATGGCAGGAGGCACATGAGATGTCATAATACGCATTTGGAGCCACATGATACAGACGCTCACAATGGAGACGAGTCACACTGTGGAGAGGGGAGGTTTTACGGTGAACGGGCACTGGGGACATTTTTATATTTGGTCAGACAGGCAGCCATGCAGGCTGATTTCTGATAGATTTCATGCTGACATCTATCAGGAATCTCTCCGCGGTGTGTAGGCAGGCAGTAGATCCCTCTCTGATCAGATTCGACCCAAGAAGGATCTGTGTCCATACATTCATAGTCCAAAACCACTCCGGTCTGTTTGCAGTAAACACTATCCACACCACCAACCGAATAGCCTCAGGAAGTTGCACGAGCAGATGCGGTAGCCATGTGTGTGTGTGTGGGGGGGGGGGGGGGGGGGGGACGTGCTGCTGCTGGGGATTACCACATGTGGCATCCCGAATCCTCTGCCCCTGCACCAGCACAACACACATGGGGGGGGAAGGGTGTACGGCAACCTATACTTAGGGGCTGAATCGTGTATTATGTGAGCAAATGCTGCACATCGTGTGTATGTTGTGGGAAACCGCTGTGCCAGCACATGCACAGTAGTGTGCAGCTTGGCAAGAGACCTTTCAGGAATCCCCCCCCCCCCCCCCCGTGAAATTCCTGGGTTTGCCACTGGAGTACCATACCCAAAAGCCGAGGGTGAGGGTCCTGGTGTGCAATTTTAGAGTTTCTTTGTAAGAAATAGGGGACCTGGCGGGAAACACTATTCATGAAGTAAGTGGTCACAAACAGATTACCGTGAGTGCAGCCATTGGTCTTCGAGGTTTCCTGCTTTCTCCCCTCAACTAGACTAGCTCCACATTTCACACAGAATTTACTGCTGGTTTAAAATCTACAATAAAAAAAGATTTGATACAATTACTTTTTTGCTGGGACCTGTTAGAGGAAGACCAGGAACCACGGCAAGCAGATTGCCATCTTGCTCTTCACAAGTGATAAGAGCCATTGCATGGTTTTCTGTAACTCCCTGTTGGTCTCTTGGCAGGCAGCCTCCACAGTCATGTACTTCTTCCCCGGGAAAACTCTGGAGGAGATTCTAAACAGCAAGCTGTCTGCCAGTGCTGGCCGTATACTGGAGAGACGCCTGGAAGATCTGCCTGTCACATGGAAGAACAGCAGGTGAGCCACCCTCTGATGGGTAGCCAGTGTCATCACTCTGTGCATCAGGACTAGAGGAACACATATGTGGATGGTGTTCCTCATGTCCTCAAAGGGAATCTGAATTGAAAATATTCTTATGATATAATGATTTGTATGTGTAGTACAGCCAAGAAATAATACATTAGCAGCAGAGATAAGAGTCTAATATTGTTTCCAGTACAGGAAGAATTAAGAAACTCCAGTTATCTATGCAAAAGAGTCACTGGTCTCTCCGACTTTCAAAGTTGCAGACAGCTCGGTCTTCTGAAGCTTGTTATCTCAAGTGCCTGTCACTGTTTTGTTTTGTTTTCTGCAAAGGAAAGTTCAAAAGTTTACTAGCTTGCTCTGTAAAATCATTTAGAACAGAGTTCCCCAACCCTGTCCTCAAGGCCCACCAACAGTACATGTTTTGCAGAAAACCACAAACATTCACAGGTGGGGTAATTAGTGTCTCAGTAGAGCTGATTAACTACATCTGTGGATTTCCACAAACCATGCACTGTTGGTCGGCCTTGTGGACAGGGTTGTGGAACACTGGTTTTAGAATGCTGAGTAGTGTGTAAACTGCAAATATTAGAAAATGATGCAATGTTATTTAAAAAAAAAACTATACAACTGAAAATAAAAATATGAGAATATTTTCTTTGCTACTAATGCTCTAGTAATTATCCGTACTACACAACCAATTCATTGTATCAACATTTTTGCTTCAGTGTCTCTTTAAAGTGTACCTGTACAGAAAAATGTGCCATAAATGGGTACAATCCAGAGGTACCCCCCCCCCCCCATTCCCCTATCTGATCTGTTCCAGCGCTGAGACCCACCCCTTCCCACCCCCAGAGGCGTAGCTAGGGTGTTTGACCCGGTGCGGATAAATCACCAACTCCCTCCCCCCCCCCCCCCCCCCTAAAAAAAAAAAAAAAAACCAAAGCACGCAGCAGCAAAAAAATGGGTGTGGACATGACATGGGTGGGGGTAACTGTAAGGCAGTGGGCTAATATAGGTAGCCAGAATAGTTGCCCCCAGCATAGGTTAGATAGGTAGGTGCCCCCAGTATAGGCTAGTTAGGTAGGTGCCTCCAATATAGGTAGCCAGTATAGTTGCCAACAGTATAGGCTAGCTAAGTAGGTAGGTGCCCCCAATACAGGTTACATAGGTAGGTGCCCCCAGTATAGATTACATAGGTAGCTGCCCCCAGTATATGTTAGATTGGTAGGTGCCTCCCCAGTATAGGTTAGATAGGTAGCTGCCCCCATGTATAGGTTAGATTAGGTAGGTGCCCCCCAGTATAGGTTAGATAGGTAGCTGCCCCCCGGTATAGGTTAGATAGGTAGCTGCTGCCCAGTATAGGTTAGATTAGGTAGGTGCTCCCCATTATAAATTAGATAGGTAACTGCCCCCAGTATAAGTTAGATAGGTAGCTGCCCCCCAGTATAGGTTAGATAGGTAGCTGCCCCCCAGTATTAGGTAGGTGTCCCCCCTAATGTTTAGCCGGAAGCAGTGTGTGTATCAGCGTATGCCGAGAGCAGAGGACCAGCGGCGATGGGAACGCAGGGAGGTGAATCGTTTAGTACAGGCTCCCCTGCGCATTGCTCTATGTATTCTGGGGGGGGGGACACGGAGGGCAGCCCTGGGAGAGGGAGCGAGAGGTCGGGCTGCCCTCCCCTCCATGCAGCGCACCCCCTCTAGGGCGGCTGGGTTCACCCCACCTGGTGCGGGTCGCCCCCCCCCCCTCCCCTCACCCCCGTCACGACGCTTGTGCCCACCCCCCAAGTAAAGTTTTCTATAGCCTGCAGTTCAAGTACTATTGATTTGGTTAGCTCTGCAGTTCTCTCTTCTACCTCTAATTGTCACTCTGCAAATGTTACTATATAACTGACACATGACACTCTGCCCTGGCTCCACCCCCAAATGATACACCTGGATTCGCCAAATCAATAAAACTCATAGGTTCTATGACAGTGCCAGGATACCATGTGCCATAACTATCTGACGCTGCCACCCCATCTTGTGTTGTCATACAGTGGGTGGGGAAACAATAACATTGGGGGAGGGGCTACAGATATGGTAGGTGATCACTTTGGATGGGTGGGAGGTAGATGTGCAGTTATCACTTTCTTGGACAATAAAGCCATAATACAAGAGGGCAGAGCCTAGAAGTAGACAGAAGAGTTACAAAAGTTTTATTTTCAGATACCTGCTAGGGTGCTGATAGCGGGAGGAGTTGATGAATCCTACGAGGTTAAAATGTATATTTTCAATCTGTTGCAGCCCCACCAAGCCTCAATATGGTGACATTACCCCTCTGGAAACCAAGAGAGACATTGCCGTGTGTGTAAGTGACCAGCAGCTGCGGGAGATGGTGCAGAGCCAGAGGAGGGTGAGCCACAACTGTTATACCTTATAGATGAGTCATGCCTATTCTTCTAGGCAGTCCTTAAAGTGAACCAGAGACGAAGCACCCTCATGTATTTTACCATATACTGTATATCAGTGGGGACATTAGAGAAAACACCTACCCTGCTCTGTTCATTCTTCACTGCTGAGCCTGCTTGTTACTAGCCCTGATAAAATCCCCATCTGAGCATTCAGTCTAGCTTTGCTCAGGAATCATTATAGCTGAGTCTGTCTTCTCTGGTGTCTTTTCAAGCCCAAGCCTGCCCCCTTCTGGCTCTGCTATAATGATTCAGCTATAATGATTCCTGATCAAAGCCAGACTGAATGCTCAGTTGGGGATTTTATCATGGCTGATAACAAGCAGACTGAGCAGTTTAGAATGAAACAGAGAGCATGGTAGGTGTTTTCTCTAATGTTCTCACTGATATACTGTATATGGTAAAATACATGAGGGTGTTTTGTCTCTGGTTCACTTTAACCTCCCAAGTGTTACGCCGCTCAGGAGTTTTTGCCAGTTTGTGTCCCCAAGTTAATGAATGCAATCAAATGGGTGTCAAACGTTTAGCTAGCACTAGGCTAGCTAGTACAAGTGTCCGTCGCCCCCCGAACCCCCGTTCATACATTACCCAGCCTGGATCCAGCAATCAGTGCAGCCTCCACGCACAGCTCCGGTCTTCACTATGGGGAGGATCGCACATGACGTCGCTGATGTCATGCGCAAATCCGATCCTCCCCATAGAGAGACTGAAGCTGTGTGGGGAGGCTGCACCGATCGCTGGAGCCAGGTGGGGTAATGTATTAATGGGGGATCAGCAGCAATCGAAGGGAGGTGAACACTTGTACTAGCCAGCCTAGTGCTAGCTAAACGTTTTACGCCCATTGGGCGTAGCAATAGGGGGTGCAGAGGTAGCCACCGCATCAGGGCCCTCTCTCAACTACAGTATTAGCTGTTTATTGGTCCTGTGCTGGTAATAATCACTTCTATAGATACATTGAATAGTAGTGATCACTAACAAATTGTTCCCCATCCCCTTCCTGCACCTCTGACACTGTAGTTGCCATTGGCAGGTTTTGGTTTGCCGTATCAATTGTTATGTATAGAGTGCTTGGGGGGGTCCCATTGTAAAACTTGCATCGGGGCCCACAGCTCCTTAGCTACGCCACTGTTTACACCCATTGGATCGTATTAATTATGCATGGGGGACTCCTGGGGCCAGCAAGCGGTATGTCGCTAAGGAGGTTAACCACTTGCCGACCGCACGCTTATACCGTGCGTCGGCAAAGTGGCAGCTGCAGGACCAGCGACGCAGTAGTGCGTCGCCAGCTGCAGGCTGATTAATCAGGAAGCAGCCGCTCGTGCGAGCGGCTGCTTCCTGTCAATTCACGGCGGGGGGGCTCCGTGAATAGCCTGCGGGCCGCCGATGGCGGCTCGCAGGCTAAATGTAAACACAAGCGGAAATAATCCGCCTTGTTTACATTGTACGGCGCTGCTGCGCAGCAGCGCCGTAAGGCAGATCGGCGATCCCCGGCCAATCAGCGGCCGGGGATCGCCGCCATGTGACAGAAGACAGCCTGTCACTGGCTGCACAGGACGGATAGCGTCCTGTGCAGCCCGGATCTCCAGGGGGGGCCAGGTAGGAGAGGGAGGGGGAGGATTTCGCCGCGGAGGGGGGCTTTGAGGTGCCCCCCCCGCAACACCCGGCAGGCAGGAGCGATCAGACCCCCCCAGCACATCATCCCCCTAGTGGGGAAAAAAGGGGGGCGATCCGGTCGCTCTGCCTGCACGCTGATCTGTGCTGGGGGCTGCAGAGCCCACCCAGCACAGATCAGCTGAAACAGCGCTGGTCCTTAAGGGGGGGTAAAGGGTGGGTCCTCAAGTGGTTAAGATGCAGCCGGTTGAAACCCTCATCAGATTTATTAAGCCATTGCAGTGCCTGTGCTGCATGAAGTTTTACTCCTGGAACACACCATGCATTTTTATTACTTCAGATCCTATATAAATCACCTATGTAGTGGGAAGGGATCTGGATATAATGGAGTCTTCCCAGTCCTCTCAGTCACCTTGTTCCATAACTATCCCGTTGAATTTCTCCACCTTCGGCACTCCTTGTGCAGGCTTTGGAAGTACTTTTATCCCTGAATCCTTCTGATGACAGGTGCATCCATACTGCACATGCGCAGGAGCGGACTCACACATGCGCGATATTGATCCGCTCGTCTTTGGAGGCACTCCAGGACACACTTCCAAAGCCTGCACAAGGAGTCCCTAAAAAGTACTCCACCTGTAAGTCGAATAACTTCAATGGAGGGACAGCGGTGGAACAACGTGACCAGGAGGGCTCTATGGAATCCAGAGCCTTCCCCCTACAAAGGTGTTTCTCTATGTGGTTCAGAGGTGCCAAAGTGAAATAAAGTTATTAAAGAGAACCCGAGGTGGGATTTAATTATGTTAGTGGGGCACAGAGGCTGGTTGTGCACACTAACACCAACCTCTGTTTGCCCTATGGTATGCCCCCAGTACCCCCCTGCGCTCTGCTGTCCCCTCCGCAGTGCTAGCGACACGCAGCGTGTCGCCAGCACAGTTTACCTATGCTGTGTCTGTTAGCGCCACTCCCCCGCCTCCTCTGTATCGGCGCTACCCGCCCGCTGATTAGAGGGGACGCGGGCGGGTAGCGCCAATACAGAGGAGGCGGGGGAGCGGCACTGACAGACACAGCATAGGTAAACATTGTGCTGGCAACATGCTGTGTGTCGCTAGCATAGCGGAGGGGAAAGCAGAGTGCAAGGGGGGTCCTGGGGGCACACCATAGGGCAACAGAGGCTGGTGATAGCGTGCACAACCAGCCTCTGTGCCCCACTAACATACTTAAATCCCACCTCGGGTTCTCTTTAAAAACAGAGAAGGTAAACTTACCTTCTCTTGAGGAAAAACCTCAGTAGTGAGGTTAAGAACTGGAATATTATTCATCCAAATAAAAACTCTCATAGATTTCAACACGTTTCTCGGGACTAGGCTCCCGCTTCTTCAGGCATATAAAGAGAGTAAAATCTCCAATGAGCCGTAGTGTAACCTAGCGCCTCAGTCTCTTTTCCTGGCCTGATTCATTCACCTTAATGTTTCCTTTAATGTGATTTTTACAGCTTAAAACAGAGATCCAGGCGGCTCTGACCAGACGAGGCCAATTACAGTCTACAGCACCACAAATAGCGCGGCCTCCACCACCCCCTGAGGAGAAGCCCCCAGCCCACTCCATGTACCACTGGAAGACGTTTGGACTGGGAATGACCAATCCTGGATGAGGAAGAGCTCTGTATACATCTCATACCCAATAAGAATGACCGGGAGAGGAGACCACACCATTAAACATGTGACAATTGAAATGTTTATTGCATTTTAAAAACTGTATGAAGATAAATTACAATGGCTCAGGGTGGTCTACTCTACAAGACCGTAATTACATTACTAAACTAGGCTGCTGTCTTTGTGTGTAAATTGCTGGCCAATGTATACTGAAAAGGCATAAAATAGGCCCTTGATCAATAACACAACACAACTGTATATGGTTTCATTTGGCTCAGTTTTAGAATACTGGCAAACCACCTCCAGTGTGTACAGTGTCACACGGCTGTCCCCAGTGCACAGCTGCTGCTCATCGCAGCGCTGCACCTAGTAAATAATAGACGGCGTGATCGCCGTCTAACAGTCTCCCGAGCGGCAATAGCCGCTCGGAGACTGAAGAGGGGGCGGAGCTCCGCCCTCCGAGCATGAGATGCATGCACATCCATGCGCGCGATCTCATGCAAAACAGAGCCCCAGGACTTTACGCCAATTTACGCCCCAGCAAAAATCTATTAACCCTTCGCACACTCACATGCAAATGTTCAAACAATTGCATTCACAGATTCACTCATCCAGGCACAACTGTTATCCCTACAGCTAAATTAAAAGCCAGGGTTTTAGTTCACAGAAGAATGCATTCTTATGCTTAATCACCTATACTGCGCAGAAGTACCCAGGTAAACATAGGTGTCCTAACTCTGGCCCTGTAACATGCATAGTGCAGACATGCAAACACATTCATTGCATCAAACCTATCAATGGATTAGGAGCACACATCCTAACTTCCTCTCCTGGGAAAGACAGTGCATCTTACCAATCGCACAAGGGAGCTAATGTTATGTGTCCATGTGCACAATGCGCATACACCAGCATAAGCTGTCTGCATGCTGACAAACATACAGGGGAAGGGGGGAGTGCACCGAATTGGACCCTAGCCACAGGGGTCAATGATAAGAATAAACATACATATATCCAGGCACATCGCCTCTAGTTAGGACATTAATTTACGCCCCAGGACTTTACGCCTACTGGCGTGACGCGGGCGGCAGAAGGTTAAAATAGGGCTAAAATCAATAATATAAAGGACAACTGTAGTGAGAAGAATAAGGAGGCTGCCATATTTATTTCCCGTTAAACAATCTGCTGATCTGTTTGGCTGCAGTAGTGTCTGAATCACACCAGGAACAATAATACAGCTTAGTCTTACCAGATCTGTCAATGTCAGAAACACCTCATCTGCTGCATGCTTGTTCAGCATCTATGGCTACATGTATTAGAAGCAGAGGATCAGCAGGCTAGTCAGGCAACTGACAGCTTAAAGAGAAACTCCAACCAAGAATTTAATTTTATCCCAATCAGTAGCAGATACCCCCTTTTACATGAGAAATCTATTGCTTTTCACAAACAGACCATTAGGGGGCGCTGTATGACTGATTGTGGTGAAAAAGACCACGGTACTTTTGACAGTTTGTCACAATGCAACAAGGTTCACAGACAGGAAATAGCTGTTTACAGCTGTCTCTAACAGCCAAAACAGCTAGCAGCAGCTACATAACCTGCCCACAGTAAAAATGTCACCATGTAATACATGTCAGAATGTAAATCGGGGAGAGAAAAGATTTTACAATGAGCAAACACTGACTAAATCATTTATACATAATTATTGTAAAAATGAAGCACTTTTTTTTATTACACTATTTTCACTGGAGTTCCTCTTTAAAATGTCCTTTAAATGGATTGATCAGAGGCTCGTTTTAAGACATTTTGACCACACGAGTTTGCTAACACTAAGCTGCATTTTTATGTCGTCGCAGTGCAATGTAACCCAAAACCCTGGTGCGGTGCAACTGACAGTGATGCATGCAGTACAATGAAAGTATACCTCACTGTAAAGCACACGTCACCCACCCACCACACCGTAATCAATGCGAAAGCCTCATAGGAATACAGTATAATGGTGTCATATTGCAACGCAATGGACACAGTGTGAAAAGGCCCTTTAGTGCAACTGAAGTCAAATGCTGGCAGCATCCAGTATGTAGCAAAGGCACCGTAATAGCAATGTCGCCAGGCGATATGTGTTCAGAGGGAACCAGCACTATCCAGAGGCTTCCCACTATTGAGGTATCTAACTGGATTGCTTTAACGTGAACCCGAGGTGAAAATAAACTGATGAGATAACAATTGTATTTATCCTCCTACTCCTAAAAATGACTTTTTTTTTTTTTAGACATCCCAGGATGTTATTTTATATTTAAGCATTTTGAAAATAGATTGAATGTTTTGTTTTCTCTACTCAGTTGCAGTCTATTAAGTGTCCCTAAATGAAAAAAAACATGAACTACAGGATCTCAAAAAATTAGCATATTGTGATAAAGTTCATTATTTTCTGTAATGTACTGATAAACATTAGACTTTCATATATTTTAGATTCATTACACACAACTGAAGTAGTTCAAGCCTTTTATTGTTTTAATATTGATGATTTTGGCATACAGCTCATGAAAACTCAAAATTCCTATCTCAAAAAAATAGCATAGTTCATCCGACCAATAAAAGAAAAGTGTTTTTAAAACAAAAAAAGTCAACCTTCAAATAATTATGTTCAGTTATGTACTCAATACTTGGTCGGGAATCCTTTTGCAGAAATGACTGCTTCAATGCGGCGTGGCATGGAGGCAATCAGCCTGTGGCACTGCTCAGGTGTTATGGAGGCCCAGGATGCTTCGATAGCGGCCTTAAGCTCATCCAGAGTGTTGGGTCTTGCGCCTCTCAACTTTCTCTTCACAATATCCCACAGATTCTCTATGGGGTTCAGGTCAGGAGAGTTGGCAGGCCAATTGAGCACAGTAATACCATGGTCAGTAAACCATTTACCAGTGGTTTTGGCACTGTGAGCAGGTGCCAGGTTGTGCTGAAAAATGAAATCATCTCCATAAAGCTTTTCAGCAGATGGAAGCATGAAGTGCTCCAAAATCTCCTGATAGCTAGCTGCATTGACCGTGCCCTTGATAAAACACAGTGGACCAACACCAGCACATGGCACCCCAGACCATCACTGACTGTGGGTACTTGACACTGGACTGCAGGCATTTCCCTCTCCCCAGTCTTCCTCCAGACTCTGGCACCTTGATTTCCGAATGACATGTAAAAGTTGCTTTCATCCTATTAGGAAATCCATCCCCTTCTCCCCTCACTCTATTAAGATTGACCAATATGGTAGGTATGTTTTTTTACACGGTCTATTATACAACAAACTTATATCCTTATTGGCCTTTTATATTCCACCTCCATATTCCTCACTACTCCTTAAAGAAGGCCTACGCTTCATATCCGCATTGCCCCTATGCCCTAATATTTGGATGGGCGACTTTAATATGGTCTGTAATCCGGCCATAGACAGATTTCCTGCTGGAGCTAATAAAATAACAGCCTTTGCACACCTCATGAGCGAGCTGTCTCTTGTTGATGCTTGGCGCAGTGCCCACCCGGTGTCTCAACAATTCTCATGCTTCTCCGCCACACATAACACCCTGTCCAGATTGGACCACTTCTTTGTTTCTAGAAACTTGATGCCTGTGATTCTGTCCGTTGAATTCTTTCCTCGCATTGTCTCTGATCACTCTCCAATCAGTATGACAATCCTCTGGGATGACACCCCCACACAACTTATCTGGAAGTTTAACCCCTTCTGGCTCTCCCTGTTTGCATCAGAGGACTGGCTAGTGGACAAGTTGACACTCTTTTTTCAGATTCACAAAGATGAAAAGGACAGGGCACTTGTCTGGAACTCCTTTAAACCATACTTACGTGGTCTCCTCATTAGTGCCGTATCACACCATAAAAGAGAGACCAACAAATCTATACACGACCTCCAGTCTCAAATTCCGATACTAGAACAAACATACCTGTCGGACCCCTCTGGTGCGAACGAGAGTGCTTGGAAGGGGGCGCAATCCCAACTCACCCGTTCACTAAAAGAAAAGGCCCAGGCCAAGGCCTTCTTTTACAAACAAACCTTTTATGAACTGGGCGAAAAGACAGGCACACTTTTGGCTAGAATGGTCAAGGGTGGGAACTCTACAAGTGTCATTAGCAGCATTAAAGACACGAATTCTACTTTAATTACTGGCCCAGTTCTCATTAATAAAAGATTTGCCTCATACTTTCAGGACTTATACACAGCCAAATCCACCTTCTCTCGTGAGGAAGCCGAGATTTTCCTATCCGAGATCTCCCTTCCCCGCCTTTCCCCAGAACAGGTTGAGCTACTAGATGCCCCTATTAGCTTGGATGAACTTGAATCAGCCATCCACTCGCTGCCCAATAAAAAAGCCCCTGGACTTGATGGTATTCCCGGTGAAGTCCTTAAGAGATTCTCAGAGATTATCTCATCCCCCCTGCTCCAAACTCTCCAATTTGCATTTGAGCAGGGCTCCCTCCCCGAATCTATGCGCACCGCTCTCATAGTTCTGATACCCAAACCTGGAAAAGATTTAACACTTTGTGACTCTTACCGTCCGATCTCTTTACTCCCAACAGATGTTAAGATTCTAGCTAAAATCCTGGCTCTACGACTAAACAAAGTCATACTATCTCTCATACACAACGACCAAACAGGATTTATGCCCGGCAAGAAAACCTCACTTAACATCAGAAGGTTGTTTGCTAACTTGCAAGCTAATCACTGCAATTGTGGCAGTAGAGTCATTATTTCCCTCGACGCTGCCAAGGCATTTGATGCTGTGGAATGGCCTTTTCTACTTGCAACGCTTTCCAGATTTGGGTTCGGTGAAAATTTTATCAGATGGGTGCAAATTCTATATAATGACCCTAGGGCCCAAATATGTACTAATTCTAACATCTCAGACCCCTTTCCAATAGGTAGAGGCACCAGGCAGGGCTGTCCCCTCTCCCCCCTATTATACGCACTCTCCGCTGAACCTCTCGCCTGTAAAATCCGTGCAGACACACGGATTACTGGCTTAAAAATCGGCGCCATTGAGGAAAAGATTAGCCAATATGCCGATGACACGATCCTATACCTGGCAGATCCCCACACATCCCTCACCACAGCCTTTGAGTTCATTACAGAAATGGGCGAATACTCAGGCCTGTCAATTAATTGGAACAAATCCGTTATCCTTCCTCTGGATGGTTTGAGAATCTCGGCTTCCTCACTACCATGTCCTCTCCAGGTAGTTACTTCATTTAAATATTTGGGGGTGACGGTTCGGGCCTCCCCGTCCTCTTATTACGAGGACAATGTAGCACACCTAATTTCTCTCACCCAGAACAAACTGATTTCCTGGACAAAATTGCCCCTCTCAGTTATGGGACGGATAAACTTAATCAAAATGGTCCTTATGCCTAAAATCCTTTATATTCTCCATAACTCACCTGTACATATTCCAATACGGTTTTTTAACAAAATTAGATCCCTAATATTATCAATAGTGTGGAACAGATCTAGGGCCAAACTTAGACATGCAATACTTCAGTGTCCCACTTCATTGGGCGGGGTGGCCCTGCCGTCCCCTCTTTTATACTATATTGCCTCCCAACTAGAACATCTAGCGCACTGGTTCATAACAAATTCCCTGCAACCCCCAGATCTATTGGGATTCTCCGCCACCGAGTGCAATATGAACCTCCCATTCGCACTTCTTAAAAACACTCTTACCGCCCACTCCCGAACTAATACCATCTTAGTACAGGCTTCTAAAATATGGCGAATGGCCAACAGACTGATGTCCATCTCTATATGGGAATACCACACACCACTATGGCAAAATCCCAACCTCCCTGAGCTACTTAAACTTAGCCACACCTTTTGCTGGGCTGAAGTCGGTATACACTACATGGGTCAGATAATTACAAACTCAACCTTACGCACATACGCTGACCTACAAGCTTGCTATTCACTACCCCCACATTTTCAGTTCATGCACCTACAACTGCAGCATGCACTACACTCGCAATTCCCCAATGGTCTCCCACAACTTGAGAATTCAACTCTCATGGAATTTCTCAAGGAAGGCCCAATACCTCATCACATTGGCATTCTATATAATGCACTAAACGAACACACTGCTGCTGCAGTTATGGAGAAATCCAGGGACAAATGGCTGCAATGTGATATACAGATAGAGGACGAGGAATGGGAAGATTGTCTGCTTGCCACCCGCCTAGTATCCCCCTGCATCAAAGACCGCCTGACCCAATTATATATAATTCACCAAAGCTACCTTATTCCCAAACAGATCTCCAAGTACTCCACCAACACTTCTAACACCTGCCCTAAATGTTCTCTACCAAATCCCACCTTTCTACATTTGATATGGCTCTGTCCTCCAATCGCCATCCTATGGAAGCAAGTGGTAGACTTTATTCATGATACCATGGGTTCTCCAGCCACCTTAGACGTTAAATGTTGTATCTTAAACATATATGACGAAGATATAAATAAATTTGACAAGTATTTTTTAATTGAAACTTTGTTTGCGCTTAAACTATGTATTGCCTTTAGATGGTTATCCCCTATCTGCCCCACCTTTGGGGAATGGAAAATTAAAGTTAAAAACTCGCTTCCTCTTAAAAGACTGGTTTACCAGCACAGGGGATGCCCGACTAAATTTAATAAAATATGGGACAGATGGCTGGACAAGACTATTTAAGTTGCTCTACAGTAATTTATAAGCTGTTAATTGGCCTGTCTCTCTTCTCCTTCTCCTCTACAAACGATCCCCACCCTCCCTTACCCAATGCCCCTCCCCCACTGGACCTCTCCTCTCTCCAACTGATGTATGCTTTGTCCTTTCCACTTCTACTATTCTCCTCCAGTGTTCTAATAATGCCATGGAACTCATAGATAAACCCTCGTGGATATGTTACTTATTAGTTATGCTTTAAGATGAGCTGTATGATGTCTACTGTACTCTGTCTTTTACGGTTCTGTACTACAACTCTGGTAATGTATCAACATCCAGTATATTCTCTACATATTTAACATGTATACTCTGTACTGCTCTTTCTTTTATACTCAATAAACCTTTTGGTCAATGAAAAAAGTTGCTTTCATCCGAAAAAAGTACTTTGGACCACTGAGCAACAGTCCAGTGCTGCTTCTCTGTAGCCCAGGTCAGGCGCTTCTGCCGCTGTTTCTGGTTCAAAAGTGGGTTCAAGCTTCCATCTGCTGAAAAGCTTTATGGAGATGAAGATTTCATTTTTCAGCATGACCTGGCACCTGCTCACAGTGCCAAAACCACTGGTAAATGGTTTACTGACCATGGTATTACTGTGCTCAATTGGCCTGCCAACTCTCCTGACCTGAACCCCATAGAGAATCTGTGGGATATTGTGAAGAGAAAGTTGAGAGACGCAAGACCCAACACTCTGGATGAGCTTAAAGAGAATCTGTATTGTTAAAATCACACAAAAGTAAACATACCAGTGCGTTAGGGGACATCTCCTATTACCCTCAGTCACAATTTCGCCGCTCCCCGCCGCATTAAAAGTGGTTAAAAACAGTTTAAAAAAGTTTGTTTATAAACAAACAAAATGGCCACCAAAACAGGAAGTAGGTTGATGTACAGTATGTCCACACATAGAAAATACATCCATACACAAGCAGGCTGTATACAGCCTTCCTTTTGAATCTCAAGAGATCATTTGTGTGTTTCTTTCCCCCTGCATCTCTCATGCACTGAAGTTTCAGGCTGCTCTTTTCTTCCTGCAAACAGCTTTGCCCTTGTCTGTAATTCCTCACTATGTGAAAGCCCAGCCAGCTCAGAGGACGATTTATCCAGCTTGTAAAAGATAAGAGAGAAGCTGCTCTAATCTAAATAACACACAGGCAGTGTGCATAGAGGGGCCTGGAAGGGGGAGTTCATAGCAGAACCACAACACTGAAGAACTTGGCAGCCTTCCAGACACAGGCCTGACAAGTCTGACAAGAGAGAGATAAGTTGATTTATTACAGAGACTGTGATAGTACAAAGTGCTGCAGTAAGCCAGAACACATTAGAATAGCTTTTGGAACTTGTAGGATGATAAAAAACAGGATGCAATTTTTGTTACGGAGTCTCTTTAAGGCCGCTATCGAAGCATCCTGGGCCTCCATAACACCTGATCAGTGCCACAGGCTGATTGCCTCCATGCCACGCCACATTGAAACAGTCATTTCTGCAAAATGATTCCCGACCAAGTATTGAGTGCATAACTGAACATAATTATTTGAAGGCTTACTTTTTTGTTTTAAAAACACTTTTCTTTTATTGGTCAGATGAAATATGCAAATTTTTTGAGATAGGAAATTTGGGTTTTCATGAGCTGTATGCCAAAATCATCAATAAGAAAAACAATAAAAGGCTTGAACTACTTCAGTTGTGTGTAATGAATCTAAAATATATGAGTCTAATGTTTATCAGTACATTACAGAAAATAATGAACTTTATCACAATATGCTAATTTTTTGAGAAGATCCTGTATATTGACCATTTTCTCTCTTCCTCTGCTCTCAGAAATATGTAGAAAAATGAAATGTGTAGATAAAAATTGATTACGGATGTTTACTATATTCCTGAGAAGCTCCTGGCAAGACAGAAGCTGTCACTTCCATCCTTAATCGCGCGGCCATGAATAAGAAAGTGGATCTGTGCAGCCCCGATGTTGAGGGGGGGCATGCTCTGAAACAAGGGGCTGCCGAAGATATAGTTTTGAACCCAAGTTTCGGCTCAAGATCACCCTAATGGAGAATCAGAACCCTCCCAAAATAAATATATACAAACTTTTTTTTAAATAATTATTTTTGTGACCCTGGTACAGATTTACTCCCTATTTCCTTTATAAACAGGAAGTAATTGAATCCATCTAAACAGGGACACAGGCAGCAATATAAAATTCAAAAGTAGAGCTAAACGTGTTCACGATAGTAAAAGGTACATTAAGGGCTCAGACACACTATTAGCGCTTTTTGCCCTCCAGAGCTTTCAACAAGCTTTTAAACCACCCCGGCGTTCTATTTATTGCGGCCGTGCGTGGCTTAAAAAAAAAAAAAAAAAAAAAAAAAAAAAAAGGTTTAACTTAGTGTAACTAGCACTGGGCTAGCTACACTCCGGCACTGTCTCCCCCCCCCCCCCCCTTCCAATTGCCGCCGGCAAATATTTACCTGGCCGCGATCCTGCGATGGCCGAGACTTCTGCCATAGCTTGAGGCGTTGCTATGGCGATGATCGGGCATGACTGATGTCATGCGCAGTTCCGATCGCAACCATAGCAACCCCTAGAGGCTATGGAGAGGCTGTGCCGGCGCGGGCTCCGGAGGTATGTATATAACAGCTGCGATCAGGGGATCAGAGCGAGCCGGCGGCGATCGGAGGGGTGATGTAGCTAGCCAAGTGCTAGCTACACCCCCTCCGAAAATTTGTTTTAAAAAAAAGACTCTGCAGCAGTAATGGACGAGCTGAGCACTCCCATTGACTTTCATTAAAATCGCGATCGTGCAAAAATCACACGATTTTACCACAATTTTAATGAAAGTCAATGGAAGCGTTTAACCACTTACTCCACAGCTACTGACTTGCTTGCAGCCCTGCTGTGCACGATCGGGTGCGCTGCAGAGAGCACCCCCCGGCACTGTCAGCTGCATTACTAATTGGTGAAAGGGAACATGTTCCTTTATAGCCAATTAGTCCACCCCCTCCCATGAACGATCGCTGCAGTAGTCAACTGCAGCGATCCTTCGTCTGTCCCCAAATCATTAAAAAAAAAATCCTCCAGCAAGCAGCCTCACTCACCTTACCTCTTTCTGCGACTATGCTAAAGCCCGATCCTCCGATCCCCGCTGTGCCGAATATCCGTCATCACGTCATCAAGCCGGGACTGGATTAGTGTTGGGCGAACATCTAGATGTTCGGGTTCGGGCCGAACAGGCCGAACATGGCCGCGATGTTCGGGTGTTCGACCCGAACTCCGAACATAATGGAAGTCAATGGGGACCCGAACTTTTGTGCTTTGTAAAGCCTCCTTACATGCTACATACCCCAAATTTACAGGGTATGTGCACCTTGGGAGTGGGTACAAGAGGAAAAAAAATTTAGCAAAAAGAGCTTATAGTTTTTGAGAAAATTGATTGTAAAGTTTCAAAGGAAAAATTGTCTTTTAAATGCTGAAAATGTCATGTTTCTTTGCACAGGTAACATGGTTTTTACCGCCAGGCAGTCATAAATGTAATAAAGATAAGAGGTTCAATAAACAGGGACCGGTAACGCTAACCCAGCAGCAGCAGCAGCACACGTGATGGAACAGGAGGAGGCGCAGGAGGAGAAGGCCACGCTTTTTGAGACACAACAACCCAGGCCTTGCATGAGGACAAGAAGCGTGCGGATAGCATGCTTTTTACCGCCATGCAGTCATAAATGTAATAAAGATAAGAGGTTCAATAAACAGGGACCGGTAACGCTAACCCAGCAGCAGCACACGTGATGGAACAGGAGGAGGCGCAGGAGGAGAAGGCCACGCTTTTTGAGACACAACAACCCAGGCCTTGCATGAGGACAAGAAGCGTGCGGATATAGCAGCAATGCTTTTTGCCGCCATGCAGTCATAAATGTAATAAAGAGAAGAGGTTCCATAAACAGGGACCGGTAACGCTAACCCAGCAGCAGCACAGAGCACACGTGATGGAACAGGAGGAGGCGCAGGAGGAGAAGGCCACGCTTTGAGACACAACAACCCAGGCCTTGCATGAGGACAAAAAGCGTGCGGATATAGCAATGCTTTTTGCCGCCATGCAGTCATAAATGTAATACAGATGAGAGGTTCAATAAACAGGGACTGGAAACGCTAACCCAGCAGCAGCACACATGATGGAACAGGAGGAGGCGCAGGAGGAGAATGCCACGCTTTTTGAGACGCAACCCAGGCCTTGCATGAGGACAAAAAGCGTGCGGATATAGCAATGCTTTTTGCCGCCATGCAGTCATAAGTGTAATACAGATGAGAGGTTCAATAAACAGGGACCGGAAACGCTAAACCATCCCAGATGTTCATTGGTCATGTTACTTGGTTGGGGTCCTGGAGTGTTGCGTAGTCGTTTCCAATCCAGGATTGATTCATTTTAATTTGAGTCAGACGGTCTGCATTTTCTGTGGAGAGGCGGATACGCCGATCTGTGACGATGCCTCCGGCAGCACTGAAACAGCGTTCCGACATAACGCTGGCTGCCGGGCAAGCCAGCACCTCTATTGCGTACATTGCCAGTTCGTGCCAGGTGTCTAGCTTCGATACCCAATAGTTGAAGGGTGCAGATGGATTGTTAGACACAGCTACGTCATCTGACATGTAGTCCTTGACCATCTTCTCCAGGCGATCGGTGTTGGAGGTGGATCTGCACGCTTGCTGTTCAGTGGGCTGCTGCTGCATGGGTGTCAGAAAATTTTCCCACTCCAAGGACACTGCCGATACCATTCCCTTTTGGGTACTAGCTGCGGCTTGCGTTGTTTGCTGCCCTCCTGGTCGTCCTGGGTTTGCGGAAGTCAGTCTGTCTGCGTACAACTGGCTAGAGGAGGGGGAGGATGTCAATCTCCTCTCTAAAGTCTCCACAAGGGCCTGCTGGTATTCTTCCATTTTGACCTGTCTGACTTTCTTCAAGCAGTTTTGGAACATTGTGTTTGTACCGTGGATCCAGAAGGGTATAAACCCAGTAATTGGTGTTGTCCAGAATGCGCACAATGCGTGGGTCACGTTCAATGCAGTCTAGCATGAATTGAGCCATGTGTGCCAGAGTCCTACCAGAATCCTCATCATCCTCTTGTGAGCGTTGTGATAGTTGTTGTGATGCATCATAGTCGTCACCTTCCTCCTGGTCTGCTTCTGCTGACCATTCGCGTTGAATTGTGGAAGTCCAACGTGCACCGCTCTGGCCCTCGTCAGTGGTGGCATGAAACTCCTGCTCCAACTCCAGCTGTTCCTCCTCCTCTTCTTCGTCATAGCTGCTGGGGCCAGCGTTCCCTGAGGCGGATGGCCTGATGTTGGTACCATCACGCTGATCGTTTTCTCCTTCAGATTCCCCCAGTTGCATCATGACAGCTGTTTCCTTGATTTTTAACATCGACCTCTTCAGTAAACACAGCAGTGGTATGGTAATGCTGACTGAAGAGTTGTCACTGCTCACAAGCAACGTGGATTGCTCAAAATTTTGGAGGACTTGGCAGAGGTCCAACATGTTGGCCCAATCGGATCCACAGAAGCTTGGCAGCTGGCCGGATGCGCCTCGGTACTGCGCCGTCATGTACTGGACCACTGCACTCTTCTGCTCGCAAAAGCGGGCTAGCATGTGCAGCGTAGAATTCCAACGCGTAGGGACATCACACAGCAAGCGATGGTGGGGGAGATTGAAGCGCTCCTGCATCTTGGCGAGTGCCCCCGAAGCAGTACTGGAAGTTCTACAATGTTTGGCCACTCGACGCACCTTCAACAGAAGATCGGCCACGCCTGGGTATGTCCTCAGGAACCGCTGAATTACTAGGTTCATCACGTGCGCCAGGCAAGGGATGTGTGTCAGCTTAGCCAACCTTAAAGCGCGAATGAGATTACTCCCATTATCACACACAACCATGCCCGGTTTCAGGTCCAGCGGTGCCAGCCACAAATCCGTCTGTTCCTTTATTCCCTTCCAAATTTCCTCCCCTGTGTGCTGCTTATCCCCAAGGCAGATTAGCTTCAGCAACGCTTGCTGACGCATGCCAACAGCTGTGCTGCACTGCTTCCACGATCCTACTGCTGCTGGGTTAGCGTTTCCGGATGAGGTACAGCTTTGAGATGCGTTGGAGGAGAAGGAGTCAGAGAGGTAGGTGCTGCTGTTATCCAGTGTGAGGGACGGCGGTGCAGCTGTTTGTGGCGTGGGCAACACCCGTGCCGTAGCAGGTGAGGAATCGCTGCCAGGCTCCACAAGGTTCATCCAGTGCGCGGTAAGGGAGATGTATCGACCCTGGCCGAACGCACTCGTCCAGGTGTCAGTGGTGAGGTGAACCTTGCAGGCAACGGCATTCTTCAAGCTTCGGGTTATTTTGCTGACCACGTGCTCATGCAACTCAGGCACTGCAGAGCGTGCAAAGTGGTAGCGGCTGGGAACCACGTAACGTGGGATGGCCACTGACATCATGCCCTTGAAGCTGTTTATCTCCACCAATCGATATGGCAGCATTTCGCAGGCCAGAAGCTTGGCTATGCTGTCTGTTACTGCCACGGCCCGGGGGTCATTTGCTGGCAATTTCCTCTTGCGCTCAAACATCTCCGACACAGACAACTGAACCGTAGCGCTGCACACGGAAGGGCTGTTGGTTGTTGTGTTTGAAGAACACTGGGAGACCTCAAGAGCACTACTCCGGAAAGTGACAGTGTCAGCGTCGTCTGATGTTTGTGAATGTTGTGAACCACGCAATGGCTGGGCTACTGCTGCTGCTGAGGCGGGTCTGGTGAACCCAAGGGAGGCAGTGTTGTTTCTGGTACCCTGTCCTGACGCGTTTGCCCAAAGAGTGGGATGTTTGGATAGCATGTGACGGCTCATGCTGGTGGTGGAGAGGTTGTTAATACTTTTCCCCCTGCTCAGGCGGGTCTTGCACACCTTGCAAATCGCCATGGTAACATCCTCAGTGCAGTCTTCAAAGAAAGCCCAGACTTTGGAGCACCTGCCTCCTTGCTGGCGATTTCTGTTTGCTCCTCTTTTGCCTCTCACTTGAACTTCCACGCTTGTGGTGCCTGAAATTGCGCGCCGCCTACCTTGTGGCACAAGGCGAGCTCGTGCAGCAGTGGGTTCTTCAACAGACTCATCTGTGCTGCTGCTACGACGGCGATGTTCTCGTTCACAAACAAAATCTGGGTCTCTGTCCACATTGTCCATACCCTCCTCTTCCATCTCCTCAAACTCGTCATATGTCATTGTGGGCCGCCGCCGTGGAGTAGAGCTCCCCACAACAACCTCTGCGCAGCACACTCCAACGTCGTCTTCCAGATCTTGTCGGCCGACCTCCTGCAATTGCAACCCCTCCTGCCCAAATTGCTCTGGGATTTGGGTTTCCGAGTCCTCTTCGGACTCGCCTTGTATTTCAGTGCGCGGTGCATTTCCCACAGTTAACGGTTGTGAATCCAGGCACAACCATTTCTGGCTGTTCCTCCATTGACCTTTGAAAGGTGGAAGTTTGTTGGCTGGGAATAAGCTCCTGCGAATACCCCATTGTGTCCTGAGGTAATTCATCGGACTGGTTATCTGGCAGTTGTGTGCGTGGTGTCGCTGCCGGTTGTGTCAGCTTTGTGCCCACTGGCTCCTTGTAACTGGCTGAGGACTCGGACCTCGTGCGTGATGTGCTGGTGCTGCTTAACCCACTGCTGGACGCTTGAGAGGTCATCCAAGTAATTATCTGGTCCTGTTCTTTTGGATTTGTGAGGGTTGTTGTCCTGGACAACATGGGCGGTATTGTGAGTGGGTTTTCTTGGGTGCTCCCCTGTGGCCTGTACGTGAACCGTCAGGGGAAACACCTCTTCCCTTGCCCCTCCCCTCTGTCACCGGATTTCTTCCTCATTTCACTTATCCTTACAGTACACGCTGACTGGCAGCAGATGTTACAGTGGCAGTACAGAAATGCTATACAGTACCACTATTCCCAGCAGCGACACAGAGCACAATGCTATACAGTGACGGGTGAGCGGGTGTACCACTATTCCCAGCAGCGACACAGTGCACAATGCTATACAGTGGCGGGGTGAGCGGTGTACCACTATTCCCAGCAGACACAGAACAGTACACAGAATGCTATATAGTGTGGCTGAAACGAGCGGTGTACCACTATTCCCAGCAGACACAGAACAGTACACAGAATGCTATATAGTGTGGCTGAACGAGCGGTGTACTACTGTTCCCAGCAGACACAGAACAGTACACAGAATGCTATATAGTGTGGCTGAACGAGCGGTGTACTACTGTTCCCAGCAGACACAGAACAGTACACAGAATGCTATATAGTGTGGCTGAACGAGCGGTGTACTACTGTTCCCAGCAGACACAGAACAGTACACAGAATGCTATATAGTGTGGCTGAACGAGCGGGTGTACTACTGTTCCCAGAAGACACAGAACAGTACACAGAATGCTATATAGTGTGGCTGAACGAGCGGTGTACTACTGTTCCCAGCAGACACAGAACAGTACACAGAATGCTATATAGTGTGGGCTGAACGAGCGGTGTACCACTATTCCCAGCAGACACAGAACAGTACACAGAATGCTATATAGTGTGGCTGAACGAGCGGTGTACTACTGTTCCCAGCAGACACAGAACAGTACACAGAATGCTATATAGTGTGGCTGAACGAGCGGTGTACTACTGTTCCCAGCAGACACAGAACAGTACACAGAATGCTATATAGTGTGGCTGAACGAGCGGTGTACTACTGTTCCCAGCAGACACAAGAACAGTACACAGAATGCTATATAGTGTGCTGAACGAGCGGTGTACTACTGTTCCCAGCAGACACAGAACAGTACACAGAATGCTATATAGTGTGGCTGAACGAGCGGTGTACTACTGTTCCAGCAGACACAGAACAGTACACAGAATGCTATATAGTGTGGCTGAACGAGCGGTGTACTACTGTTCCCAGCAGACACAGAACAGTACACAGAATGCTATATAGTGTGGCTGAACGAGCGGTGTACTACTGTTCCCAGCAGACACAGAACAGTACACAGAATGCTATATAGTGTGGCTGAACGAGCGGTGTACCACTATTCCAGCAGACACAGAACAGTACACAGAATGCTATATAGTGTGGCTGAACGAGCGGTGTACTACTGTTCCAGCAGACACAGAACAGTACACAGAATGCTATATAGTGTGGCTGAACGAGCGGTGTACCACTATTCCCAGCAGACACAGAACAGTACACAGAATGCTATATAGTGTGGCTGAACGAGCGGTGTACTACTGTTCCCAGCAGACACAGAACAGTACACAGAATGCTATATAGTGTGGCTGAACGAGCGGGTGTACCACTATTCCCAGCAGACACAGAACAGTACACAGAATGCTATATAGTGTGGCTGAACGAGCGGTGTACTACTGTTCCCAGCAGACACAGAACAGTACACAGAATGCTATATAGTGTGGCTGAACGAGCGGTGTACCACTATTCCCAGCAGACACAGAAACAGTACACAGAATGCTATATAGTGTGGCTGAACGAGCGGTGTACTACTGTTCCCAGCAGACACAGAACAGTACACAGAATGCTATATAGTGTGGCTGAACGAGCGGTGTACTACTGTTCCCAGCAGACACAGAACAGTACACAGAATGCTATATAGTGTGGCTGAACGAGCGGTGTACCACTATTCCAGCAGACACAGAACAGTACACAGAATGCTATATAGTGTGGCTGAACGAGCGGTGTACTACTGTTCCCAGCAGACACAGAACAGTACACAGAATGCTATATAGTGTGGCTGAACGAGCGGTGTACTACTGTTCCCAGCAGACACAGAACAGTACACAGAATGCTATATAGTGTGCTGAGCGAGGTACACAGTGGCAGTAAACAATGCTATATATAGTGTGGCTGAGCGAGCGGTGTACTACTGTCTTCCAGCTGCGACACACAATGACTGGGGGGGACCCTGGCTAGCGTGGCTGGAGCGCGAACTACCCTGCCTGCCTACCCAAAGCTAAACCCACAGACAAATGGCGGAGATATGACGTGGTTCGGGTATTTATTTACCCGAACCACGTGACCGTTCGGCCAATCAGAGCGCGTTCGGGTCCGAACCACGTGACCGTTCGGCCAATCACAGCGCTAGCCGAACGTTCGGGGAACGTTCGGCCATGCGCTCTTAGTTCGGCATGTGGCCGAACTCGAACATCACCCGAACAGAGTGATGTTCTGCAGAACCCGAACAGTGGCGAACACTGTTCGCCCAACACTAGTCAGGACTAAGTCAGCCACTTACATACCTGATATTTAACTCTTTCAGGCAGAGAAAGAAAAAAGGAACACAGCCGGTTTGGCCGAGCACCGTCAGGTGTTCGGCCGAACTCGAACATCACCCGAACAGGGTGATGTTCTGCAGAACCCGAACAGTGGCGAACACTGTTCGCCCAACACTAGACTGGATATAGCGGGGCTGACTGCAGAGCGGGGATCGGAGGCTCTGGCTTCAGGATAGTCGCAGGAACGAGGTAAGGTGAGTGAGGCTGCTTGCTAGAGGATTTTAATGATTTGCGCATGGAGGGGGCTGCGTGATGAAGGGGGGGGGGGGCATCTGACTATCTATCCTGGGGGGGAGGGGGTATTTAAAAGGAGGATGTTAAGATCACTGGGGGGGGTCTAATAGTATGGCACATCTGGATACCCTGGGGGGAGGGGGGGTAACCTAATACCGGGGGCACATTTGGCTATGATGGGGGGCGGTGCTAATCCTGGGGGCATATCTGGCTAAAGTGGGGGAATGCTGATCCCAAGGGCACATCTGGCTATAATTAGGGGGCACTATTCTTAGGGGCGCATCTGACGATCTATGCTTGGGGTGGCAAACTGCAGGGGACACATCTGACTATACTAGGGGCTTATATTGGGGACATATCTGACTATCCTGGGGGGCTAATACTGGGGGACACATCTGGCTATCTATTCTGGGGGACATAATACTAGTGGCATGGTTTTCATGACAGTAGCACTTTTATTTTTTAAGCTGGAATCGGTTAAAAACTGAGAAATCATGCATTTTAATTTATTTTTCCTCTTTTTTTTCCCCATTAAAATGAATAGAAAACAACTATTTTCTTAGTACAAAATACCCCCAATGAAAGCTTAGTTGGTCTTGAAAAAAACGGTTTATAGATCATTTAAGTGTCATGTATAGGGATAAAGTTATTGCTGATTAACTAGGGTCATGGCTAAAACGTCAAAATGGCTCTGGTCCATAAGGGGGGGGGGGGGGGGAAGGCCTGGATGCAAAGTGGTTAAAAAGCTCTTTGAAAGCTCTGGAGGTCAAAAGCACTCAGTGTATTTGAGTCCTAAAAGTTCTAGCTGTGGGGATAAAAGTGGAGCTGAAGACACACTGGTAAACTGTAAAAAAGTAGACTGCATTAAACAGAATTATGTGTACTGTTCGAGAGGTGTCTTACTGCTCGATAAGTAGAGCACAATGCCATACATTACATGCAATGCATTCTGCTCTACTCATCATGCGCTAAGACTTTATGCACATCATTCTGCTTAAAGAGGAACTGTAACGACAAAACGTCCCCTGGGGGGTACTCACCTCGGGTGGGGGAAGCCTCCGGATCCTAATGAGGCTTCCCACGCCATCCTCCGTCCCTCAGGGGTCTCGCTGCATGCCCTCCGTGCTCCTGCGCAGGCGCTCTGACGGCTGGTCGGCTCCGAAGTAGGCGGAAATACCCGATCGCCGTCGGGTCCCGCTCTACTGCGCAGAGCGCAAGTTTCCCGGCGCCTGCGCAGTAGAGCGGACCCGACTGAGATCGGGTATTTCCGTCTATTTCCGTGCCGAAAGCAGCCACAGCTCCCCCGCTGGAGCCAGCAAAGGTAAATATTGAAGCTGGCTGTTCGGAGGGCTGCAGCGAGACCCCCGCGGGACAGAGGACGGCGTCGGAAGCCTCATTAGGATCCGGAGGCTTCCCCCACCCGAGGTGAGTACCCCCCAGGGGAGGTTTTTGATGTTACAGAGTCTCTTTAACACAGCTTAATGCTTACACCCCATTAAGACAAATGTGCGTATACTGTAGTACTAATCCTACTTAGAACTATGCCTGTATTTTCATATTTTATCCCACCATGAGGGTTACTAGGGCTGTACCTCAGCCAATATGAATGACATGGATGCTGTGTTTCCATGGGAACAAGTAAAAAAAAAAATTCAAATTGGACTTGTTTTTGAGAAAATCGATTTAAATAATTCAAAGAAAAAATGGCTTTTAAACTTGTATAGCGAGCAGCTACAGATCGGCAGAGGTGACACAGAGGGGGACACTGGAGGCACAGAGGAGGTACAGGGGACAGAGATGGCACAATGTTCCAACTTAAGAACAGATTCAGGTTACAACAAACCTACAGTCCCTATCTCATTTGTTAACCGGGGACTACCAGTATTTTTCGATTTTCCCCAGCAGATATAACTTTATGATCAAATCTACCGGTGATTGATTCTTCTGCCCGATCGGGATTTCAATTAATTTCCATCCAAGTAAACCAGATAGACATTTAAGAAATAAATAAAATAAAAAAACTGCAATATATTCCCTTGAAGAAGAAGACAACCTCTCCTCCCATAACATTGTTGTGGCCCAGCTAAACAGCCAGTAATGCTGGGAATACACGGTTCCTTTCTGCGTGCGTTTCTCTCTCGATCGTTTTTGCCGCTCAATTCTGCAGTCGATTCTCTTATCCTCGCTCGTTTTTCGTATCTTTTTCCATTCACTTCTATCAGAAATCGAGCGGCCACATCATCGAAAGGAGATCGGACATGTCAGAAATGATCTATCGAACATCTAATCACCTAAAAAGCGAACTGTGTATTCCCAGCATTAGGTCCATTACTTCAGAGGTCTGCCTGGTCACATTATCCCATTAGCAAGCAGTTATGAGTATATAAATTCTTGTAATATGCAGATTTCCACTGATACACTATGGAGTCAATAAGACCCAGGTAGCTGCCCATCAATTAACTAGCAGCTTATTAACCAGCAGATAAAGACTTTTGTTGGCTCAATCTAACCCCCTCCTTGTCTCAGTGGAAATATGTTTGTGGAGAGAAGTCTTGCTAATGACTACTGACAATGGTAGCAGGAGGGGACAATGCTCCATACACATATTAGACTTCTGTCACTTGAAACAATCAATGATCATTTCAGATGACGGTCTACTGTCCGTCAGATAAAGGAGCACTATCATGAAAAAATGTAAAATACACATGTACATATACATATAAGAGGTACATTTGTCCCAGAGCAAAATGCTCTGTAAATATTTTTACTATGGAAGGTAACTCTCTAGGAAGAACAAAAATAAAGACCCTGAAAAATCATACATGAGGAGATGGACTTGTCCAAAAACGGAGCTTCGGAGCCATCAGATTATTAATGCCTACTGTAAAGGCCCGTATACACGCTCCAGTGATGTCACCTGACTGGAATCCGCGGAGCGGCACAGGAGTGGCTTCATGCAGAAGGCGGGCACATGGGAGAGAATAATGTTATCTCCCATCACTCGGGCGTAGTACTTCACCGAGGACGAATCTCTGGCCAAGTGATTGGGTGGCATCGGGGCTGCAGGTTTTTTCGGCAGAGGCAGTCGTTAATGCCGCCTTGGCTGAGTTTCATCTGATGCATGTACAGGCCTTTAATGACAGTAACAGAGAAAGAATCATTTACTCTTATGAGCCAGTCTGTGTGTGGTCTGCTGTAAGTCATGGAGAAAATCCAAAGACATAACAAAAGTTGTTTAGGTGATACCCATCAATGACTAACTGTACAAGATTTCTTTGCAAGCTTCGAAGCGTTAAGTTTCTTCTTTAGGCATGATACAGAACCGGAACAGACCCATACAAAGTGCTATGGCTCTGATCCCATTTCTGAAACATGAAATTTAAAGTTTCAAAAGCTTGCTAAATCTTGTACAGTTAGTCATTAGGCACTCCAAGCACCTCTCATGGGTATGCCTGCCATCTTGCTATGTTATAACTTCCGGGTCACCCCTGTCTTCTCAGTTAGAGAAGTGCATCACCGAATGAAGCAAGAAGAGGAAGTGACATGCATGGCCATTGCAAGAGGCTCCTCCACCGGGGTCATAGCACAACTTTGTTGGAAGTCGTCTGGCTTAAAGGCATGCCCATGAGAGGTGCTTGGAAGTCCCTTTAAAGAGACACTTAAGCCAGAAAAAAAAATGAGGTTTTACTTACCTGAGGCTTCTACCAGCCCCCTGCAGCAGTCCTGTGCCCTCGCAGCCACTCACTAATCCTCTGGTCCCCCGCTGCCCAGCTAGTTTCTTTTTTGCAGATAGGCCAGTCAGGACTGGCCACGTGTAGCTTTTTCCGCATTCCCGACTGTAATTAGCGCTATTGCGGGCCGCAACGCGTACAAAAATATGCGTTGCCTGCATATCTATGTGTGTGTAATGCGCGGCAACGCGTTGCGGCCCCTCAAAAGCGCTAATTACATTTGGGAATGCGGAAAAAGCTACGCGTGGCCAGTCCTGACGGGCCTATCGGCAAAAACGAAACTAGCTGGCAGCGGGGGGCTTTTTTCTTTTTTTTCTGGTCTTAAGGTTCACTTTAAAGGTATCACAGAGTAAACAAGCAGCTTGGAGTGACCCAAAAGCACTAGGAAAGTATGGCAGACTAAAAGAGAATAAGAAAACCCTCCTAGTAAAAAGCAATGATTAGTGTGGTTTGCCTTCTTAAAAGCGGTTCTGCATAAGAGATAATTTGCATATTCCAGCAGCGTGCATTGTGGGTAACCACAGTTGCACTTTTCAATCTAAATTATTGCAAGAACCTTTTGCTTTAAGAAGGCAAACCACACTAAAGGTATCACCTAGACAACTTTTGTTATGTCTTCGGATTCCTCTTATAAGTAAGTGTACACGTGGTTTTTAATTTTACGCAATAGTGGTCCTTTAAAAGAAAGATTCTGATTGGTGGTCTGAGTAACTCTACAAAGACACTAGCTTTTTGTCCCCTGAAACAGTATAGTCTGAGGGTAAAAATCTAACGCAAGTACTAGACGTCGTTGGCTTCCTCTTCAGCAATCTGCCATAATGATCAATCCCGGGCAACCGCTATTGTAGTTGCCACACAGGTGCACCTTCTGCCACAGCCCCTCTCCATAGAACAGAGAGCACAGCAGCATATCTGTACACTGACTGCTACTAATTGTCTTCTAGAAACAATCAAGAACGGCTGTTTCAGAGAATAGCCATTGAGTTTGTATATAAAGCTTCTGCTTCACTCATATCAAGTACGGCGCAAATGAAACTGGAATAGGTTGACCACATGACTTCAGAAATGAAAGCATTAAGTTCCTTCTTTATGATCAGTCTGCTTCCAGTGATAATGCACCATGGTAACACATTGCACTTTGTCTGCACCTTATCTTGTGCAGATAAACACAGTGGGCTGCCCAGCAGCCAGTATTGCTCAGTAAGCTGCAGGAACTCGGATATTGCTCCAGAGGGTTCAGGCCAGCTCTCCTCTGATTGTGGCTGCAGCAGCCAACATTGCCCAATAAGCTGCAGGAACCCACAGGCACTGTTCTGGAGATCAGCTCTTCTGACTGTACCCGCTACAACCAGTATTGTCCAATAAGACATTGCTCTCTAGAGCATGGCTTCCCAACTCTGTCCTCAAGTACCACCAACAGTGCATGATTGTGGAAATCCACAGAGATAGTTAATCGGCTCTACTGAGACACTAAGTACCTCAACTGTGAATGTTTGTGGTTTTCTGCAAAACAAGTACTGCTGGTGGTACTTGAGGGCAGGAATGGGAAGCTGTAGAGATCAGCTCTTCTCTGACTGTAGCTGCAGAAGGCAGTACTCCCCAATACACCACAGGAACCATCAGACATTGGTGTAGGGTTTAGGCAAGCTCTCCTCTGATTGCACCCGCTACAGCCAGTATTGCCCAACAAGCAGCAGAAATCTTCAGACACTGCTGTAGAGTCCAGGCCAGCTTTCCTCTGACTGTAGCTGTCTGAAGCCAGTACTTCCCAATAAACCACAGGAACCCGCAGACATTGCTGTAAAGACTAGGCCTGCTCTCCTCCGATTGTACCAGTTACAGCTAGTATTGCCCAATAAGGAGCAGCAACCCTTAGCCATTGCTGTAGAGAGTCCAGCTCTCCTCTGACTTCGGCTACAGCAGCCAGTATTGCCCAATAAGCCACTGGAACTCTCAGACATTGCTCTAGAGATCAGCTCTCCTCTGACTGCGGCTACAGCAGCCAGTATTGGCCAATAAGCTGCTGTAAGGCTCAGACATTGCTCTAGAGATCAGCTCTTCTAACTTTAGTCACAGCAGCTGCAGAAGGTCACAAGTAGTAGCTGATTCGGGATGGAACAGTTTTGCAGCCCGTTGATGAGAAAAGGTCTTCATTTTCAGGGAAGTAAAGCAGGCTGTCCGCGACAGACTGGACAATGTCTTCATCGTTCGGCAGGCCTTGCTGCTTCAGCTCGCTCCGCACGCACTGCTTGACGTGGCTCGGCCGCAGCGGCAGGAAAGGCACAACAACATCTATAAGGTTCTGCTTGATGATCTCCGACTGCCAGAAGCCATCTGTGGAGCCCAGACACACACAGAAATATTAGGAAATGCAATACTACAGCTAGTGGTACAAGCAGATTGTATACTGCAGAAACTTTATCCAAAAGCCCCAGGCACAGTTTTACATGATTAGAATTTGACATTTATTAAAGTGGACCCAAATTAAAAAAAATACAAGATTTCAGAAATAAAATCTATTTTCTAAATTATAATGATAAATAGCAGCCTTTTTTTCAGCTGCATAATGACAAATATAAAATATTTTACATTTATTGTAGGAACCCCTCCCTTCCTTTCATATTGCCGGGACAGGATCCGGCAGACTGGTGGAGTAGATGGTGTCCAGCAAAGAAGGAATTGCTAATGGCTGCCACCTGTATAACCCTAGCTATGAAAAGAGAAGGGGCGCCAGAAGGATAAAAGTACATAACATTTAAAAAAAAAAATTGCTGGGAGGAAGTGGTGGACTCGCCTCCGTTAAAGCAGACACCAAGGACTGTAAATATATAGATATACACATTTATTGAAAATACCCCAAAGATGCAATGCGTTTCGCGGGCACAGCCCAATTCTTCAGGCAATAAGCAGAGGATAAACAACAGCAATTCAGTTATAGCAAGCAGAGCACCTCTGTGAGCGACATCTTAATCCTGAGTGAGGACAGGTCTAATCTCCTCAACTGCCTAATGAGTGGTTACCTAGGTGGTAACCCGTGTTTGTGAGTATTACCATCCCACTGTTTCATTTATCCAATCAATTTTGACATACTACACCATATTGGGCTCTCGATTTCTCTTCAACTTTATGAAAAGAGAAGGATCAAAAGCTTGCACTGAAATGCTCATAGGCTTGAAGGAGTGTTTATTTATCGTTGTATGTGTCAGAGTGGTGCAACTAAATATTTTGAATTAAAAAAAAAAAAGTTTGGTTTGGGTCCGCTTTAAGTGATATGAAACTCAAAATTACATTTTTGTGCCAAAACATTGAAGTCGATGGGAAAAAAAAACAAAAAAAACCTAAGGAGAGGGAAGGCTCTGGATTCTATAGAGCTATCCCTTTCCTCTCCCGGTCCCCGTTCCAGCACTGGCTCCCCCGTAGCAGTATTCAAACAATTTGGTCAAATACTGCTCGCTCCACTGCCAAAGGAGGCTTCGGAAAGACGGGCCAACCATACTGCGCACGCTCAAGCGCCCCCTCTGGTGCACTCGCATATGGAGCTGTCTGTCTTCAGGAGGACTCTGCTCCGCATCGGGGGATTCAAACGGGAAAGCCAGCGCTCAACGGCGGGGACAGTGAGGGAAGCGGAAAGGAGCAGTGTTCCCCAACCCTGTCCTCAAGGCCCACCAACAGTGCATGTTTTGTAGAAATCCACAAGGGTAGTTAATCAGTTTTGCTGAGACACTAATTACTTCACCTGTGAATGTTTGTGGTTTACTGCAAAGCACGTACTGTTGGGCCTTGAGGACAGGGTTGGGGGAACTCTGCTCTATAGAACTCAGAGCCTTATGCTGGGGATACACGGGTCGATCCGGCGGCCGATTAGCCGCCGGATCGACCCCAGCCGCGTCCCCGCGGATCGATTACCGCTCATCCACCGCTGGCGCTCCTTATCAGCTGCTCGATTCCCTGCTATTGTCCGCTGGCAGGGATCGAGCAGCGTGATCGGACCAGCTCAATATTATCAGCTGGTCGATACACGGTACAGAAACGTATCGTGTATCCCCAGCATTAAACACATAAAGACCGGTCTAATGCCATTCACAGGCATGTTTACACTTCACTGAAGATAACTGATAACATTGTGGACAGCAGGACAAATTATCAAATTGGCCTAGAGAAAGTCCTCAGAACAAAACCCCCTCCCCCCCCCCCCCCCCACCCGATTAGTTATGTTTTTTTTCATTATTTTGTTTGTTTTTTTATGCTTCATTTTTTTCAAAATAAAAACAAAAGCTTGCTGAAGTCCATCAATAAATATCTCTTCCTTAATGACTCTAAATTGCCTGAACGCTCCCCACCTCCACTAGTCAGTATGAATCCCCCTCCCGCTTTCTCTCTCTCTCGCTCATTTGGACATGAAGGAGGGGGGAGAGAGATTGCTTTGTCAGCTGCAGCACTACCTTCCTGACAACCTATCATGGTAGTCAGTCTCTAGTAGGGAGGCTTGGCTTCAGACTGGCTGGGAGGAGGGGGGTGAGCAGTCTGCTAGAGGTTGCTGAGGACAATGAGTTTGTGTTTAGAACTCCTAATAATCAGGACAAGTTAGATGGGGGCTCAAGCCTCTCCCTATGAATGACACCACCTCCATCCATGTAGGAAAGAGCTGCAGATGGAAAGAATATAAGCAAGTCCCCAGTCTACCCTGCAGTGTAACCCAGTGTTCTCTCGGTGACCTCCACTCACGTTCTCGGTCTGATAGGACAGTCCAGGTTATGGCTGCCTCCACATCGCTCAGCTGGATCTCCTCCCGGTCTTTGCATTCCTTCTTGAATTTCAGTGCCACCTGATTGATGTCATCTCCCCCAGAATTGCTGCAATAACAAACATGTCATTACCTAATGCTGACCCAGAAGCATCTTAAAGCAGTAGGATTAGCCATACTATGCCATGGAAATAAAAACAATTTGAGGCTAAATCAGTGATGTTTGCCCTTTACTTTTTTTTTTCTTTAATCGCAGAGTCACCTCAGCATTGTTTGTAAACACAAGTGAGCAGAGGATCGTGTTTCAGCTAGTCAGGGAAATAAAGAGAACAGGAGGAATATATTATAGATAAAAAGAACCCCCAGCATGCAACTGTTTTGCACCGACTACTAAAGGGCCAGTGCTCGTTAAAGAGACTCTGAAGAGAATAAAATTTGCCATTTTTACCAGGGCTGTGGAGTCTGTACAAAAATCTTCCGACTCCAACGTTTATGAAACCACGACTCCGACTCCAGGTACCCAAAATAGCTCCGACTTTGACTTCTTAGTCTAATACTTAACAGGGCTGTGGATTTTGTACAAAAATCATCCGACTCCCGACTCCTCAGTTTATGAAATCAACGGCTCCGACTCTGACTCCGGGTGCCCAAAATTCACCCGACTCCAACTCTGACTCCAAAGCCCTGTTTTTACCTTGTAGTTTGCTTCAGAAGTCTCAGCAGAGGTAAACCGCGGCATCCCCGCCACATAACGAGGGGTTTAGACCCCACAAATCACTGGGCAAACATCCGACAATCTTGGCTTTCAGCAGCAGCTCTGCCTCTCTTGACATCAATCGCCGTGCGGATCTCCGCCTCTCCCTGCCCCTCTAAGTGAAGGAAGAGTGGGAGGGGCGGGGAGAGGCGGCGATTGACATCAGTAGACAAGACAAGACAAATAACATTTATATCGTGCTTTTCTCCTGGCGGACTCAAATCGCCAGAGCTGCAGCCACTAGGACGCGCCCTATAGGCAGTAGCAGTGTTAGGGAGACTTGCCAAAGGTCTCCTACTGAATAGGTGCTGGCTTACTGAACAGGCAGAGCAGAGATTCGAACCCTGGTCTCCTGTGTCAGAGGCAGAGCCCTTAACCATTACACTATCCAGCCACCACTCTAGAGCTGCAGCTCTGCCTCTTTCAGGAAGCGCTCCCCAGAGATTTGGGTGGTCTAAAGCCCTCGTTTTGCGGCGGGGACGCGGTGGTTTACCTCTGCTGAGACTTCTGAAGCGAAATACAATAAGCGAATAAAAATGGCAAATTATATTCGCTTCAGAGTCTAAGTATGTGATAACTCCAAATCATAACAGCAGAAAAAGTGTTTTGAATGCAGGGTTAGCATCTTTATCACTTAATACACTCAGACCAGTTGCTGTTGAAATTTGATTCTTATGGTGACAATCCCACTTTAAAAAAGGAATTCCATGGCTCATTAATGGACAAGACACTGAGGGGAAACAACATTTACAGCAAACCTGAAGTGAAAATAATCTGAAGAAAAAACAATTGCATCTGTAGTCCTACTTCTAAATAGTATTTTCTGGAATCCCAGTCTTAAAAATAAATCAATAAAAAAAATAATAATAATATCTGTGACAGGTTCTGTCTTAAAGGAATACTTAAGTCAAAAAAAAAAAAAAAATGACATTTACTCACCTGGGGCATCCCTCAGCACCCCGAAGCTGGATGGTGCCCTCGCAGCCCCGCTCCGATCGCCCTGTCCCCGCCGGCGGCTACTTCCGGTTCGGCGACAGCCGCCGACAGGCTGGGAACGCGGCTGATTTTCCGCGTTCCCAGCCGCTGCTATCACCCTCTATGCTGCTATAGCGTGTATATATATACGCTATAGCAGCATAGAGGGTGATAGCAGCGGCTGGGAACGCGGAAAATCAGCCGCGTTCCCAGCCTGTCGGCGGCTGTCGCCGAACTGGAAGTAGCCGCCGGCGGGGACAGGACGATCGGAGAGGGGCTGCGAGGGCACCATCCAGCTTCGGGGTGCTGAGGGATGCCCCAGGTGAGTAAATGTCATTTTTTTTTTTTTGACTTAAGTATTCCTTTAAAGCAGTAGGATTAGCCATACTATCCCAGAGAAAAAAAACACATATATAAGTAGATAAATACTTGATCTACTTGCATAGCACATGTATTGTACTAACCACGTCTTGATTTCAGTGAATTTTATATAGTAAATGAAGAGAATTCTGTTCCTGGTAGGAACCATGTCTTTTGCCCACAGTTTGAGGCTATATCCTGATGTCATTTCTGCCCTTTACTTTTTTTTTCTTTTCTCCTCCAATCGCTGAGTCACCTCAGCCTTGCTTGTATACAAAAGTGAGCAGAGCATCAGGTTTCAGATAGGCAGCTAGGCAGGGAAATAAATGGAAGAGGAGGAATATATTATAGATAAAAAGATCCCCCAGCATGTAACTGTTTGGCACTGACTAGCAAAGGGCCAGTGCTCTTAAAGTATGTGATAACTCCAAATCATCACAGCAGAAAATGTTTTGAATGTAGGATTAGCATCTTTATCATTTAATACACTCAAACCAGCTGCTGTTGAAATTTATGGTGACAATACCGCTTTAATGCTGCAAGATTGGAGGGTGCGGTGAGGCTACCTTCCCCCTGAAACGCAGTTGCAGCCATGTTCCTTAAGGCTTCTTTCCCACTAAGACTAAGTTAGATGCTACGTTAAGGTCGCATAACGTGCACCTAACGCAACGCATAGTGGAGTAGAAGCTGGACGTCAGATCGAGCCGCGTTAAGCGGCTCTTCACGCGCCCTGTGATGCGTACTCTTGGACGCATGCGGCATCACGTAGTCCCGCCAGCCAATCGCCGCATAGAGCGGCACTCCAGGAAGTAAACACTGCACGTCACACCGTGCAGTGAATATTAACCATGTGCTTGGCCGCGGAGGAGGAGGGGAGACCTCCTCCTCCAACATTACTGAACATGTGCAAACAGTCTAACACGGCTTAGCTGCTTATAACGCACAGCACGCAGCACTTCGTTTTTGCTTGCTGCGTTATAGTGTAACGCAACGTGGGTACTGTGAACAGCTCATTGATTTTTCATTGCTGTGCGGTGGGCTGCGTTACAGGCTGCTCTAACGTGCGCCTGTAACGTCCCACTGTGAAAACAGCCTAAAGGCTCATACACACACACACAGACTATAGTCTTTGGAAAATGAAAGATCACAGACCAATCTTACCACCCTTCATGTAGAATGAGAGCCATACTCTAGTCTACACAGTCTATTCTATGGAGCTGAACTCCCCATCAGAAACAAATCTTTGCAAGATGCTACACACAAAGATGCTGCACACAAAGATGTCCGTACACACGCAACAGATCAGTATCTGCAAAAGATCTGTTTCTGCCAAAGATCCGTTCCTGCAAATTGCATTCATAGTCTATGATATCTGCAGATCCTCATACACACCTTGTTTAACTGACATTCATCTGCAGATCTGAAAATCCATCCTGGTGGATCTGATCTGCAGATGAATGACTGTTAAACAAGGTGTGTATGAGGATCTGCAGATATCATAGACTATGAATGCATTTTGCAGGAACAGATCTTTTGCAGATAATGATCTTTTGAATGTGTACGGGCATCTTTGTGTGCAGCATCTTGCAAAGATTTCTGTCTGATGGGGAGTTCAGCTCCATAGAATAGACTGTTAGGTATGGCTCTCATACTACATGGAAGGGGGTAAGATTAGTCTGTGATCTTTCATTTTCCAAAGACTATGGTCTGATGTGTGTATAAGCCTTTAGTCTGCCAAAGGTCTTCAGAGACCTCTGCCTGTGTTGCCACGGCCTGCCCCCAGCTCGGCAGCCATCAATTAGTGGGGCACGGCAACACAGATGGAGGAGGCCGAAGGCTTAGGAGAAGAAAAAAAAAATCTGCCAGGGTCGCAATTCTAAAGGGGGGCGGGGTTCGATCACCTGCCTGGATGAATTACCTCAGATCAGGTGAGACTTTCCCCCCCACACACATCCTACCCCATTCCCAGCTCTCCGACTGCTTGATGAACAGCTGCAAGGTGAAATAGTGCCAGAGTCAGCAGAGTAGAAGTGGAGGCGGTGGACATAATGCAAATCATCAATGCCCGACAATTGTAAGTTTTAAGTGAACCCGAGGTAAGAGGGATATGGAGGCTGCCATATTTATTTCATTTTAAGCAATACCAGTTGTCTGGCTGTCCTGCTGATCCTCTGCCTCTAATACCTTTAGCCATAGCCCCTGAACCAGCATGCAGCAGATCAGGTGTTTGACATTTTTGGTCAAATCTGATGAGATTTTCCGCATGTTTCTGGTGTTATTCAGACACTACTACAGCCAAATAGATCAGCAGGGCAGCTACTAATTAAATTAGTAGCATCTTGTTGACCATCTTGAGACGGGAGGTAAAAAAACACCACCTTAAAGAGACTCTGAAGTCTCTTAAAAATAATCTTTTTATTATAAAATCCTGTGTAATATGATAGCCCTACCTAAACCGCTGCATCCCCGCCGCTGTAATCTATCTAAATCCCCCAAACTCCCCGGGGGGCAATCCGGGCAGCGCTTCCGTGAGAGGCAGAGCTATGAGCCACAGCTCTGCCTCTCCGCCGCGTCTGTCACCCCGGATCACCGCCTCTCCTCCGTCCCTCTCAGTCTTTCTTCACTGAGAGGGGAGGGAGAGAGGCGGAGATCCGCTGCTGACAAAAGCGTGTAGAGGCAGAGCTGCAGCTCATAGCTGCGTATGGAAGCGTACAGGGCAGCAAAATGCTCCACCAAGAAAGTCGTTGTGGATTTTGCAGGGGAGAGGGAGGGGGGAGTTAGGGGGGATTTAGATGGATTTCAGCGTCGGGGATGCGGCGGTTTTAGGTAGGGCTAGCATATTACACAGGATTTTATAATAAAAAGATGATCTTTAACCACTTGCCGACTGCACACTCATACCGGGTGGCGGCAAAGTGGTAGCTGGAGGACCAGCGACGCACATCTGCGTCGCCAGGTGCCTCCCCAATTAATCAGGAAAGGCCGCTCGCGCGAGCAGCCGTTTCCTGTTAGATCACGGAGCGGGTCTCCGTGAATAGCCTGCGAGCCGCTGATCGCGTCTCGCAGACCAAATGTAAACGCAGGAGACGTTTGTCTCCTTTGTTTACATTGAACGGCGCTGCTGCTACAGCAGCGCCGTTAGGCAGATCGGCGATTCCCGGCCAATCAGCGGCCGCGGATCGCCGCCATGTGACAAGAGGACAGCCTGTCACAGGCTGCACAGGACGGATAGCGTCCTGTGCAGCCCCGATCACCAGGGGTGAGGGGGAGGAGGGGGGGGGTAATTTCGCTGCGGAGGGGGGCTTTGAGGTGCCCCCCCGCAACACCCAGGCAGGCAGGAGCGATCAGACTCCCCCTGCACATCATCCCCATAGGGGGGAAAAAAGGGGGGCGATCTGATCGCTCTGCCTGCACCCTGATCTGTGCTGGGGGCTGCAGAGCCCACCCAGCACAGATCATAAAAAAACACGCTGGTCCTTAAGGGGGGGGTAAAGGCTGAGTCCTCAAGTGGTTAAGAGACTTTTTCCAAGCATATTCTAGGAGGGGGGCAAAACGGTTGTTCAAAGAGTGATTGCAACAGCTAACAGAAGGCAAATAATATCAAGGAGTAAATGCCAGGAAACAAGTACTTCTTTTAGTCAAGTTCCGCAGCCAAAGCTCAGACCGAAGCAGATAATATCCTTACCTTATGAAGATAAATATGGCCTTTTTGTAGTTTGAACCAAAGACCACCCATGATGGGCCCAGGAAGGGGACAATGACATCTATCAGGCCTGGGTGCATTTTATCCATCTCTTCAAAGAGAAACAAAGAGCGGCCACAAGTGGTGAGGTTGCCCTGGATCCACTGCTTGAGGCTTTCCTGTACAGAGAAGACATAACAGAGAGATTGTACTATATAGCGTATCTTATAGATTACCCAGCAAGCTCATGGTGAACCAGAACTCCTAGGAGTGACAACAAAGAGATGCTTTGCATATTAAGCAGTGATGCATTGTGGGGGGGAGACATCATATGCTCACTCCAACCTGAATAAATGCAAATACCTTCTGTTTTAAGAAGGCAAATTGCTGTGCTAAACTGTTTTGCATAATGTATCTTAAAGGGATACTGTAGGGGGGTGTCGGGGGAAAATGAGTTGAAGTTACCTGGGGCTCCTAATGGTCCCCCGCAGCCACTCCCCAGTGCTCTGGCTCCGCCTCCGGTTCTCTTCTGGAATTTCAGACTTTAAAGTCTGAAAACCACTGCGCCTGCGTTGCCGTCTCCTCGCTTCCCCTGATGTCACCAGGAGCGCACGGTGCAGGCGCAGACTATACTGGGCTTGCGCAGTGCGCTCCTGGTGCCATCAGGGGAAGCGAGGATCCGGCAACGCAGGCGCAGTGGTTTTCAGACTTTAAAGTCTGAAATTCCAGAAGAGAACCAGAGGCGGGGCCAGAGCATTGGGGAGTGGCTGCGCGGGCACTGGATGTCTGCGGGGGCCATTAGGAGCCCCAGGTAACTTCAACTCATTTTCCCCCGACCCCCCTACAGTATCCCTTTAAATCCTAGAATCAGGACATTGCAGCTTCCAATGTGACTAGGCTGAAACTCAACCGCCTATCAGTACATGCAATTGATTCAATCATATCCTGCAAGTGCTGTACAAATTGTAATATCCTGAGCAGTCTGACTCAGAACTAATCAAGGCGCTTGTGGACCAAAGAAACATAGGTTCTGCAACAGACTACCTACTAGTGATGGTCTAGGAGTTGCTAGTAATACTGGCTTACATGAAAAGGGTTGCACAGGGAGGAGGCAGAAGGTGGCAAGGTGGAGGCACAGGTGGCACAAGAGGGACTAGAGAAGCCACTGGGGAACAGAGGTTTAACAGAAAGGGACACTGCTCCCACCTATGTTGCCCTTCAAAGGGGGGCAAAGTGGAGTTGGAACAGTGTTTAGAACAAACTTACAGTCCCCATATTGTTCGTTGACCGGGGATTACATGTACTTTTTGGAATGACGCTGTGTGCCTCTGAGCTGATTGATATAAACCAAGAGATGCAGGACAGGGCAGATCAGCATGCTCTGTTCTATGAAGAGAAAGTGGGAAGATAAGCAAGCAGCAGCCTGCTAAGCAGACTTCATAGTAAGTCCCTCTGAAATAACAGTGGTTGAAGACAGTGATAAGCCATAATAAATCACTGAAGACAAGAACAAGACCACATGAGTCAGGACTACCAAACACACCTGAGATTTCAGCCAATCAGCATTGACTGTCTCAGCCAATGAGAATGACTAGTGTGTACACATATGTAGAGATAGTAAGATCTGTCAGCTTACCTTGTATTGCTCCACATTCTGGGCATGCTGGAAGTTGAGGATGGGAGAGAAGTGATGTACATAGGGGCTCCGGCTCCCACCCTTGTACAGATGCTTGATCAGCAATGAGCTCAGGAAGGTCTTGCCAGTGCCGCTCCAGCCGTGGAAGGACAGGACCAGAGGCTTGCTGGGGGAATCCGTCTCCACAAACTCCCTGACAGCCTTCACCACCAGCTCCTGCGCCAGGTGCTGCCCAAACAGATTACGGGCCAGGTCACACTCTAAGGCTGCGGGGGGGAAAACAGGAAGAACGTTACAAGTGACCAGACCCCCGATGTAAAAATAACACATACACTATCTGCACAGGAAGCAGGAAAAAAAATGTCTAAAAACTGACAACCGTAAAATTCAGGTTGTTGGTTAGCCACGCCCCTTGTTTGAGAGTGTGTAATCTGTGGGTGGGAGGAGCCTCATAGTGTGGCCTGAGGGGTACTCTGCTTCTACCTGTGCCAGTGAGCCATCTGAGAGAGCAGAGGTGAAGAGAAAAGAAGTGCAGTGCCAGCCACAGTATGTTGCATTCCAGAGCTGACACATTGCTTCCCTGCTGCTTGAAGGACAGCTGTAGTGAGAAGAATATGGAGGCTGCCATATTTATTTCCTTTCAAAACAATACCAGTTGCCTGGCAGCCCTGCTGATCTATTCGGCTGCAGCAGTGTCTGAATCACACCAGGAACAAGCATGCAGCTAATCTTGTCAGATCTGACAATGTCACATACACCTGATATGCTGCATGCTTGTGCAGGGTCTATGGTTAAAACTATTAAGCCTCATCTACAGGTGTAGATGAAGCGGCGATTCGGGCAGCTCGATAAGCCGCCGGATCGCCTCTTCCGCGTCCCCGCTCGCCGCGCCGGAATCAATACCTGCTCGATTCCCACTCGTCCCCGCACCGCGCCGCTTATCTTCCGCTCGATTTCCTGCCATTGTCCCCTCGCGGGGAGCAAGCAGGGAATCGGCGGTTCGGAGATCCGTCCTGTTGGATCTTATCAATCGAGCCGCATCAGCGGCTCGATTGATAAGGAACATCGCGCCCACATCTACGCGTGTAGATGCGGCTTTAGAGGATCAGAACGGCCAGGCAACTGGTATTGCTTAAAAGGAAATAAATATGGCAGCCTCCATATCCCTTGTTGCAGCTGTCCTTTAGGCCTCGTTCACATTAGGCAACGTGCATTTGGAACACAACCGCACGCAATCACACGCCATCTGCATTGCGCTGCTGATCCCATTCATTACAGTGAATGGGATCAGCGATCCGCTTTGCCAAAAATGCATGCAGCAGTGCGATAGCTCATCTCACTGCTGCGCAGCATGCATAGTCTGAACGTCAGAAGTGAACTTCTGTTCTTGCTGATCACACGTCGTACATGCTGCTAAAATGTGCACGGCAGTGCATATAGTGTGAACGACAACGAGGCCTTCATGAAGTAATCAGCTCTTGCATTGGGTAGTAAATAGAAGGGGAACAGCCATAGTGTCATTCATTCTTGGAATTTACAGCAGGTCCACTTTAAAGAGGTGTTCGCCCCTTTAGGGGGGGTCTGATTTTGATGTGCAGACAGATTATTTCAGCTATGAAGCCTTTACTGTCTGTGCGATGCTTTACTGGAGTGCCTGCTTTGGGATCATTTATCAGGACAGGTGCAAAAGAAACTGGGGCAAAGATGGAGCTATTGCCTGAGCAACCAATTAAGCTGCAACCTAACTGGTTGCTCTGGACACTGGTTCCCTTTTTCCTCCCAGTGTACTTTGCCCTGATCCTGATAACTCACATCTGTCCTCTGTGTCTGCCAGTCCGCCGCCCTGTGCTGACTCGTGCTCTGAATACAATAAACTTTGTTCAGCAGTCACCCCACAGGAGAACAAAGGTTCTGCTACATCCTAGGTTCTCAACGTGTGGTACGCATACCCCAGGGGGTACTTTTGATAGTTCCAGGGGGTACTCAGGCTGGATATACTTAACAAAGAATAACAAATTTATAGTTTTAGAAAATGATAACTCTTATTTAAACAACACCGAATTAGTATTTCAGCTAATTATAAGCAATAGTAAATGCTTGGGAATTGTTTAGAACCAATTATCATGTACTACAATTAAATATATATTTGTCAAGGGGTACTTGTGGTAATGTTTACTATGCTAGGGGGTACTTGGTGAATACAGGGTTTTAAAAGGGGTACATACCAATAAAATGTTGAGAAACACTGTGCTACATCACCCGAGTGCAGCAATCCAAGCCAACAGAGTCTAGGCAGATGTTCAAGGGAACAGTCCTGAGTCCAACATACCTACACTTGCTTCACTGTATAGTGGATCACTCACACAAAGCAATTATTGTGCTCAGGAGTCCCTACGCCTCAGCTTGTATAAACCCTTAAAGAAAACCTGTAATGAGAAAAAGTTCCCCTGGATCCTATCCTATCGAGGCTTCTCCCGTCGTCCTGTGTCCCACGGCGAAAGTCCTCCCGGAACGGCAGGGATGTAACTATTTACACCCCGGGCTCCAACGCAGTATCGGCTCCTGCCTCGGAGATAAGCAGAAATAGCCAATCGCTGTCTGGCCGCTCTAGTGCGCAGGCGCAAGTCTCCTGCGCCTGTGCAGTAGAGCGAACCCGACAGAGATGGTCTATTTTTGCCTATCTCCATGCAGAGAGCCGCAACAGCGCCCCCGCTGGAGCCAGGAAAGGTAAATAAATCAGCACTTAGGGCTGGTGCACACCGGGCGGCTTTTTGGGCGTTTTCAGATCCGCTTGCGGCTGCGGATCTGCTTGGTCAATGTATCTCAATGGGGTGGTGCACACCAGAGCGGGAGGCGTTTTGCGGAAACGAAAAATGCCTGGGTGAGGCATTTTTTGGATTGCGGATGCGTTTCTGCCTCAATGTTAAGTATAGGAAAAACGCAAACCGCTCTGAAAAACGGCACTTCAGAGCGGTTTTCCAGGCGTTTTTGTTACAGAAGCTGTTCAGTAACAGCTTTACTGTAACAATATATGAAATCTACTATACTGAAAACCGCAGCAGCAATCCGCAAAACGCTAGCAAAACGCCTCATAAAAATAAAAAAAAGCGTTTAAAAATCTGCTAGCATTTTGCGGATCTGCTAGCGGGTTTTGGTGTGCACCAGCCCTTATTGCTTGTCAGGCTTGTCGAGGGAGGATTGCTGGACGCTTCGGGGGAACCAGCGCTGGATTGTCTGCAGCTACAGGGGAGCGGGAAGCCTCATTGGGAACCTGAGGCTTCCCCCTCCCGAGGTGAGTACCCCCCAAGTTGCAGGTGTAGAGAAGCCTTAAAAGGATCTCTGAGGTGACATGATGAGAAAGACATGGGTATGTACAGTGCCGCCAACACAAATAACTATACTGTGACCCTCACTGATGAGAAATTCCAACTGTAAAACACTTTCCTAGCAGAAAATGGCTTCTGAGAGCAGGAAAGAGATAAAAAGGGACAATAGTTCATAGATTTTAGCACTGGCATACTTCAATGAATGTGTCATTGAGCAAAAACAATAAAACAGTTAAAACTTAAAAAGTAGATAAAATAAAACTGTGGAATATCTTAAAAAGTCATTTTTAAGCCTTGTACACACGCTGTACTACGGGTCCGTCAGATCCTCCCGCTGGGCGGGCGTTCCAGCGACAATACAGCGTGTGTACAGTCTGTCTGCTGACTGATAAGGCTTATCCTCATCAGTCTGTCTGACAGACTGTACACAAGCTGTACTGTCGCTGGACCGCCCGCCCGGCGGGAGCGTCTGACGGACCCGTCGTTCCCTGTAGTACAGCGTGTGTACGAGCCTATAGGAGAAGGAAGATAGATACAATCATTTATTTCTTTAGTTTATTTTCACCTCGGGTGTCCTTTAAAGGATAGCTTAGTCCTTAACGGATTTCAAAATTGACTTCCTGTGTGTGATGGGAGGTGTGCATAGGCTTACCGCACCTGCTGTCGCCCAGCGTTTCCTTCCATTCATATGTAACCAGCCCTGGTCTGCGCAGTATGTTCCAACGAAAGTGCAGAAGATGTAGCCGGCGTGTGCGGTCCCTGACCCGGACATAGTACAGTCACACAATGTCTGCTTGGTACCTGGCGACCGCACACACCAGCTACGTCTTTCTATGCGAGTGTGCGCATGCTCCCGCGGACATGCTCCACCAAGCAGGGCTTTGGAACGGTGCCAGATACAGATGGAGAAACCAGGTCATGGGAGGGAGTACATATTATTCTGGTGCCGTTCAGGGAGTGCTGAATGAGGGCTCTCCCTGCTGCCACTAAACTCCCTGGCTATATACTATTACTATACCATAGCTCACAACTGTCCCTCTTTCGGAGGGACAGACCCTCCTTGGGAGCCCTGTCCCTCTTTCAGGACTTTGTTCCTCTATGTAAATATATGTATTTCTTTGCTGAATAATGTGTTTGACTCTAAACTTTATTACCATCCTTTAAATTGATATATTTGTTATTATTAAATATTGTTCAGCACTGAAATCAGGATAAAGATAACATGGAGTGGAACTTAGATGTTTAATAAGCAGGTCCACAATGACCGCTCACATCCCCACAGGGCCCACACACGAAAATGTAAAAAGTAAAGTTGCCCTTCTCTACTGTAAATGTGGAAGTGACCATTCAGCGGTCGGGAGGGGGGTGTCCCATATGCTGCCTCCACTTACCTTCAAGGTCCGGCTTGAAGCCGCAGTCGCAGGACAAGCTGTTGTAGAAGCTGCAGTGGAGGGAGGTAAGTTCCCAGCCCAACCCGGGACCCGTCGCCACAAGCAGCAGGAGCAACAACCTGAACCGGCCCGCCATACTCATCCCTCCCGCTGCATGACGGGAAATGTAGTTGTTACCCCTCCGTGTCTCACGAGATAGAACTGCCCTGCCAGACTGAGCGGTCACATGATCCCACATGTCAGCTGATTATCGCCATATTGGTAGGGGAACGTTGACAAATGGCCAGCAAGTCCGTAGTGTTAGTAATAAACTTTTTTTTTTGCTGAAAGGGATTAATTGGAATGATTTGCTCTTAATACACACACAATGGGCTCTATTCTCAAAGACTTCCCGCATGCAGTAAAGTACATGCGGGAAGTTTGCACCCAAAATACCGGCAAGTTGGGATTCTCAAAATGTTCCGCATGTTTTTTCCGCATGCGGAAAAAGTGTGATAAAAGTGCGGGATTCATGCGGTAAAATTTCCGCAAAAGTCGGTATTTTCCGCAATAAAAGATCAATTCTCAAAGATGTTCAGGCGCATCATTTCTTCGTTAATTACCGAATTTTTATCACCTACAAGTAGTAGGTGATATATTCCGCATCCCATTGACTTTAATGAAGTGTGGAGGCTTAAGGGCTGTGCTTGGTGGACTTTAACTTTTTTTTTTTAAACACTTTTTAATGCGACCTTTTTACCGCATGATTCCCGCATGAATAATGCCTGTTTCCGCATCTTTTTTCCCGCATGCGGAAAACATGCGGAAAATATTAGTGAATGGGGAAAAAATGCGGAGTTTACCGCTGGCGGGAATATAGCGGTAACATTTTGCGGAAAATTTGGCTCTTTGAGAATAGAGCCCAATGGCCTCGATTCATAAAGCATTCCCGCATTCGGAAATGCTGAAAACTGCTCACTTTACCGACCACACAGCAAAATCTGTATTCATGAAGGCTTTTTCCGCATGAAAAGCCGACATTCGTGAGCAGAGTGATCAATCACCGCCTTGCGCGGTGATTATCATAGCAAAAGTAACAAGTAGTCAATTCATAAAGATTAGAGGTAGCGGTATGCGGACGGGTATTACCGCTACCTCTGATGTGGCGAGAAGCGTGCGGAATACATTGCAGTGAATTGGACAGACCTCCCAAGCAGCTGCAGAGAGAACACCGCACGGAGGGACTCCGCCTGCTTCCCCTGTTTCCGCATGTCTCCCGACAGCCTTACGCCTGCCTACAGCGGAATATCTCCGCACGCCTGTCACATCTAGCAAAATTTTTATGAATTACCACCCTGAAGACGGAAATACCGACAGCGGTGTTTCCCCGCTCGACGTTACCTTCCCCACAGCACTTTTATGAATCGAGGCCATTGGGCTCTATTCATAAAACTTCTGAGTCGAAAAAAATCCTGGAGGTAAAATACCGCAGCGGTATTTTACACTTCTGGGTGGTCATTCCAAAAAATCTTGAAAGCTGCGATGCAAGAGCGGAGATCTCCCGCTGAAAGCTGGCGGTAAGCTGTCGGAAGGCATGCGGAAACACTTCATCCGGCAAAGTCCCTCCATGCACTGCTCTCTCTGGGAGGTCTGTCCCATTCACTTGTATGTAATCCGCAAAATCAGAGGAAGCGGTATTTCCCGTCCACATACCGCTTCCTCTAAACTTCATGAATGGCCATTTTGTTACTTTTTTCTAGATAAATCTAGAAAAACACTGGAGAGGGCGGAAATTTCTCGCTCTGCTGGGGGATCATAGATTTTTATGCGGGAACAGCTTTTATGAATGTCCACTTTGCTAAATGGACGGGAAAATCCGCTGTTTTGAGCGGAAAACTTGCGGTAAGGTTTTATGAATAGAGCCCATTGTGTGCTGAGAAATCACTTCTCTACTAGTTCTGTGTGCTAAAAGACAGTATTTGAAAGATTATTATTATTATTTATTATTTGCAAAAAAAAAAAAAAAAAGGTTTACCAGGTTGAGCAGTTAAAAAGGTTGAGCAGTTTCCAAATCTGGAATGAAAAATGTTCATATTTGTAGATTTTCTTTTTCATTACAATACATGCCTAAATCTGCAACAACCCATGATTCTGAGCGTATAGCTACAACAGAGTTTTGTTGTATTTCTGTATGTTCCAAATGTTCTGAAGGGACAGACAGGGGCGTAGCAATAGGGGTTGCAGATGTTGCAACCACATTGGGGCCCTTGGGCCAGAGGGGCCCCTAAGGGCCCTCCCTCAACTGCATATTAGCTCTCTATTGGTCCTGTGTTTATAATAATCCCTTCTATAGATACTTTGAATAGTGGTAATCCTTAACGAGCTGTTCCCCATCCCCTTCTTGCACCTCTGACACTGTAGTTACCATTGGCAGGTTTTGGTGCGCCATATCAATTGTTATTCATAGAGTGCTTGGGGGGTCCCATTGTAAAACTAAAATCGGGGCCCACAGCTCCTTAGCTACACCACTGGGGACAGACACTATTTTTGACAAGTCAAGGCTTGTACACATGCGCAACTTTGTCATCCAACCTAACTTGGTCTATTGGGCGATAGTTGGGCGCGTGACAAACAACTAATAACAGTTGGTTAGCCCGAGCCAACTGGCAGATCAACTCACATGACATTGGGCCTGATTCACAATGCGGTGATAACTCAGTTATCATGCCTAAAAGACTTTAGGCGTGATATCCTTTGCACCACTGAGTTAGCACCGCTTTGTGCTGGTGATCGCGCGCAAAGTTTTACGCGCGCAATTCTGCGCGCAGTGCCCATAGGGTTTAATGGGCGCGTATTGCGCTGTGCGCTGCGTGACTGCACACGCAAAACTTTGCGCGCGGGAATTTCGCGCGAGTTTCATTTTATCACGCCTAAACTGAGTTTAGGCATGATAAAGGGCTTTTCACAGGCGTGCAAACACTTTACACCGCTTTGTGAATCAGGCCCATTGGGTTAATATCGTACAGTTGGCCACGTGTGTACAATGTCGTTTGAACGACTTGTACTTATTTTGAATGCGGCCATGTCGGCAGTCTGTCTTTGTGTGCAAAATATGTAAATGAGTCGGTCGTTCAGTTGGTTGGTGCGTGGAAAATAGAAGTAGTGCAGTCTCTTGGCCGTGCGGTTGGTCATGTCCTCGGGCTGGTTGAGTGCATTTTTGGACGTGTGTACGAGCCTTAAAGAGGAATTCCAGTGAAAATAATGTAATAAAAAGTGCTTAATTTTTACAATTATTATGTATAAATGATTTAGTCAGCGTTTTCCCATTGTAAAATATTTTAAATCCCCGATTTATATTCTGACATTTATCACATGGTGACATTTTTACTGCTGGCAAGTGATGTAGCTGCTGCTTGCTGTTTTGGAAGTTGGAAACAGCTGTAAACAGCTATTTCCCACAATGCAACAGGGTTCACAGACAGGAAACTGCCAAGAGTAGGTACTCAGAATTTCCTTGTGGGAGAGGTTTCACCACAAAATCAGCCATACAGCGCCCCCTGAAGGTCTGTTTGTGAAAATGAATAGATTTCTCATGTAAAAGGGGGTATCAGCTACTGATTGGAATAAAGTTCAATTCTTGGTCGGAGTTTCTCTTTAAGGCCTAGTACACATCTCAATGCAAATTTCCCCATAAGAATGAATGAAAACCCAGTTGATTCGTTCCACAATCCAAAAACAGTTATAGTAAAATAGTATAAAATAAAAATGTAAACAAGATTTTCACTATAACTAACAGAATCATTGCCATCTGTTGGCTCGCCCAAACTTTTTTTTGTGTGTGTGTGTGGCTTTAACAAGGAACTTATCCAGTGACAGTTACTTTTGAGGATTTCATGGAAATGTGTCTTTGCACAGTCTCTACACTCCCTCCCTCTTTCTGCTGACTCCCCGCACGCATCTGTATTTAAAGTTGTGGAGTGCACGGAAATGCTGGGGACTGCATTCCATGGACTATTTGAGATGCCATATGGAGGAGCTGCCCAATTAGCACGGTGAAGGGAGGAGCCATTGTACCCTTATAGGGATTGGCCCGGCCTAGTAAGCCCGGCAAGGGTGACAAGAGTAAACATCCCTCAGGTTGGTCAGCTCTTGACACCATCGATAAGCTGCGTATGTACCTTTGAGTAAAGTCGCCCGTCAGGCATTGGGACTCGATCCCATTGGACAACATCTCTGGGCCGGGCTGTACAGACGCAAAATCCGCTGTGTAGATGACAACTTGCTGTGTGTGTGTGGGGGGGGGGGGGGGGGGGTTGGGGTCAGAGGGCTGCAAAATCGCATGGAAAATCTTACTGTGTGTACCCAGCATTAGACCTAAATTTCTAGACTTATAGTGTACCTGAGGCAAATTGTGACATGATGAGATACAAGTGTGTATGTACAGTGCAAAACATATTAATAACCAGGCCGTTTTACTTGTTTTATTTTGATGCCTGACTGAGTTAATTTTCGGGCATGGAAGTGACAGCTTCTGTCTTGTTGATACCTTGTCAGGAATATAGTAAACTTCACTGATAAGCAAATTACAGCCATAAAAGTTTTCCTGGCAGAATTCAACTTCAGAGTGAGAGATAGAAAAAGGCCAATAGTTCATGTATTTTCACTCAGGGACACTTAATAGGCTGCCACTGAGCAGAGACAACAAACATTCAATCTACTTTGTAAATGTTTAAATATAAAATAAAACCATGGTACATCTAAAAAAAAAAAAAAAAAGTAATTTTTAGGAGTAGGCGAATAAATAGAATTGGTTATCTCATCAGTTTATTTTCACCTGGGGTTCACTTTATAGTTGAGTATATACAGTACATGTTGAATGTGCAAATTCAGCATTTTTCATCTTCTTAGGCCCGGTTCACATTAGCGTTCGCTGTCCGGATCCGCCTGATCGGATCCGGACCGTATACTGTACAAATGGAACGTACGTTCTGCATAGCAATGTAAAGTCTATGCGGACGTTCACACGCGTCCGTTCCGTACAGAACGGAGCCGGATCGGATCCGGACTCCGGACACTTTTCCAATATGCGCTATTTTTCAGGTCCGGTCATCCGGCCCACGCACCTGGGCCGGATCCTGACCCGAACATGCGGCCATGCTGTGCAATGAAAAACGGATGTTTCTCATCACACTGGCAATAGGACCGGATGTTTCCAGCACCGGTCCTATGCCACTTGGGGGGCCCGGACTACACGCCGGTATCCCCCATGCTTGCGGTGCCTTTCTGGTACTGCAATGTATCTAGTTCCGGCTACTTTATTGTAGCTGGAACTGATACATTCCGGATCCGCAACTGGTGGTAACTTGTGGCCACCGCAGAGACCCGTACAGTCTCTTTGCGGCCCCCGGACCCCCGGACACTTGTGGACTCGAACCGCAAGTGTTAACGGGGCCTTAGAGGCTCAGCTGCAGTGTTGGACATCTCCTGTAGTTTTTAAGGGGTTTTACTTACTTTGGGCGTTTCCTTGATATTTGGCACCAGGAGTATAGGGTTAGATAGCATAAGAAGGGAGATGTTATGCCTAATACACGCAGTGAGATTTTCTGGCAGATTTCTTGCCAGATCGATTATTTCCAGCATGTCCGATCTGATTTCTGGTCGATTTTTCGGTCGAGTTTCCATAGATGTGAACGGAAAATCGATCGGAAATCAGATTGAAAATTTGCCAGAAAATCTCATTGTGTGTATTGGGCATTAGAGTTGGGCACCAGGAAAAATGTTAAGCTCCACAGCAGAAGTTATAGTTAGGCACATGGGAGAGATACAGCTAGGCATGAGAGATGTGAAGAGGGCAGGGTTAAATATACTGGGTGGGGAGGAGGGCATGTTGTTAGAATCAGGCACCAGTGATAAGGTGGCCATACATCTAGCAATGATGGGCAGATTCGACCAAGAGAAAAATCTCTCTCGTATCGAATCTGATAAAAGATCTGTCAGCTGCCCATACACCACAGGCCGATTCCCGATCCATTTCAGCATGAAATCTTTGGGAATTGGCCTTGTGCACTGCATCCGCCGCTGTGCCTCTGTCCCCGTAAATGTATACATTACCTCTCCCCGGCCTCCGCTTGTCCCCCGCTGGCTTCCGCCTCTGCATACACGCGCCCCCATGTGGTTTCCTAGTAAGGGCGCGTATGTGACGTCACATGTGCCCCCTTACTAGGAAACCACATGGGGCACGCTTGTATGCAGAGACGGAAGCCAGCAGGGGACAAGTGGAGGCCGGGGAGAGGTAATGTATACATTTACACTGGCACGGGGGACATTTACATTGGGGGGGGGGGCAGCGTCGGGGGTTTCGTTGCGCTAGTCGATCGTCGGGAAATTGCACGCCGTTACTGCCGCACGCCCGATCAAGCAACATCTTGCAGCATGCGCGATTGAGAATGTGACCAATTTTCGTCCCGAAATTGGTCGCATTGTCGGTCGGGCATGCACTTGGCGGCACCGATTTTCATCCAATTCGATTATAATATTCGGATTGGATGGTCGAGTCGCCTGATGTATAGCCACCTTAAAGGTCAGAGAGTTTATGGATAGCCACCAAGGGAGTGTTTTCACTGGGTAAGCACCAGGGAGAAGTGAGAGCTAGGCACCAAAGTGAAGGTATCAGAGCTTGTTTGGGGTTAGGTGCCAGGGGTGGGCGGACCTGTGCTATGGTTAGATAGACGGCAGGAGTTTTGATACCAGGGAACATTATAACTTTGTATAGTTGAGGGTTTTTTTTTTTTGTTTGTTTGTTCCTTTTACAAATAGAGGTTTTCTAAATGGAGTAATTGACTTTTCACTTTATTCTGCAGATGGAGAGCCGCGTGTACAGCTGTCCTGCCATCTGTAGGCTGGCCCATAGACAACGCAGAGTCCTGTTTCACTCAAACATTGGATGGAGGCCAGGCAGTGTAATGATAAATGGCAGGCCAGCTGTAGGTGCTTCCCAGCCTACCATCTGCAGATTAATGTATCCTGTCTATGGCCGGCTTAAAGAGAAACTGTCAGCCATACTATCTCATGCTGCTGTAGATAAGTCTGAGGGGCAATAAAGAAGCAAAAAAAGACAACCCAGCATGCCCTGCAACTTCCTTTGTGCAGCAATGTACCAACTAAGAGCCGGGTAAACCGGGGAATGATCACTTATCAACAAGAAAAGTAATATTGATTTTTAACCTTTGGATTGGCTGGTTAGCAACCTTATTACTTGTTTACCAGATAAAAATAAAGAATTGATTTTTCATTTTATGCCCGACAGTTACACTTTAACCCGCAGGCAAGATGCGCACAGTCAAGTATGAAAAAGTCTGCCAGGAGCAACATAGGGACAAAGGAAACATAATTGCTGATAAAGTTGAACTGATGATTAAGCTACTAGTGGTGGTCAGTCCAGTAACTGCATGTATGCTATAGCAGATCCATTTTGAGGCCCGTTTTACACCTGGCCAGTGCATTTGCAGTGTTGCGTCGCCCGCCATGCATTGCATCACAATGCACAAAACATCAATCATATGATGGGCAGGATGCGCCTACAAGGTCATATGCATAGCGCCCCTCCACACCCTTCACACAGTGACGTATTCCCTTCTAGGCAGGAAATACTTCACTGAGATTCCCAGGATTCCTAACGTATTGCTGTTGCCACACCGCTGCGTCCAACATGTTTAGATTTCCTGTGCTTCCAGTTGACTTACTTTGTTTCCGCCGATGCTGCATTGCTGCGGAAGTCCGATGGTAACTCACTATTGACTTTGCGGCAGCTCGGTAGCCAAATGGGTACTTCTGGTGCAACAAGATGCCGTAAGTGTGCTAGGCTCCATTGCCTTGCGTTGCAGTTGCGTTACCTTGCGGTAAAACAGGGTAACGGAACGCAGCTTTGCAAGTCAAGACCCTCTGTGCGGCCACTTCTGGCTCTTAGCCCCGCCCCCTTCCAGACGGGTGCCAAAGCAGCGCCACAGCACCCCTTCAGCTGTGTCGCACGGCTGTCCCTAGTACAGCGCTGTTGTAGATGTACAGCACTATATAATGTAAATAGACAGAGGTTTTGCCATCTTAACAGTCTCCTAGCGGCTGCTGGGAGACTGATGACAGAGCGGAGCTCTGTTGTTCAAGCTTAGGTGCGCGTGCCTCGGCGCGCAATCTCCTGCAAATCCCCGCCTCAGGACTTGATGCCAATTGGCGTTAGGAGGTCCTGGGGCTGTCACCACGATCACATCCATCGGCGTGATGCGGTCATAAGGCAGTTAAATGTATGTGCGTTACCATAGACTTACATGACTTCAGGCCCCGAGCAGATTGCCGCAGGAGCTGCGCAGTAATGTAGGTATTGAAGCGTGTTAGACAGGGCATTTCCGGCGCAGCGTACCGCAATGTAGGGAGTGTGAACTCACCCACAGACTAACTTTAAGCTGCGATGGGGTGCAGTAAATTTACCGCATCGCACCGCCTCAGTGTGAAAGGACCCTGAAATGTCACAAAGTTCCAGAAGGCAGGCTCTTTACAGCAATACATTTATTTACATGGAGATCAATAGCACATGGCTATGTACAGTAAGATGAGGTGAAGTACTGTACGACCAGACAGTACAATATTATTTACATATGACAGCTAAATTATATATACACACGTATTCTCTCTATACATACAGCAACTGACATTTTCCATTCATTAACCATTTTAGCTGGCTTCACTTCAGAAACTAGTATAAAGAAAAAGATGTTATCTTTACCAACCAATCAAATGCTGGCTTTCATTCTCTGCTCTAGGAAAAAAAAAAAGTACACAGATCTTTATTGTTCCTCTACAATAGGTTCTGAACACAGCCTCCCTGATGCTACCTGCTTTCTTTCCCAGTCCCTGCGGACCGGCACCTGATAAACTATGTCTTCAGTCTCTGCACCAAGCACAATCTCATTCTCTAACAAAAAAAGGACTTCACAGTTCTTTTCAGGACAACATGGAAAATGAAATCCTTCACTGTCAAAATGGCTGGCAATGAGTTTATATACATTTGTGCAAACTTTATTTGTTCCCTATGTGCCCCTCTGAACTATTCTAACCACTTCCCCTCCATAGCCTATGAGGCAGAGAGTAGTCCTGTCATTTATAATAACCAATCAGAAATTAGTGTTTTTTTTAGATCACTACATATGCTAAGCTGGTAAAAGCTGATTTGTAATTGGTTCTTCAGGCTAGCCCAGGCATGGGCAAACTCGGCCCTCCAGCTGTTACGGAACTACAAGTCCCACAATGCATTGCAGGAGTCTGCCAGCCACAGTCATGACTCATAAAAGCAAATGCATTGTGGGACTTGTAGTTCCGTAACAGCTGGAGGGCCGATTTTGCCCGTGCCTGGGCTAGCCAGACAGCTTTGCTCTGTATAAGCTGAGTTGTGATTGGTTCTTCAGGCTAGCCAGACAGCTTTGCTCTGTATAAGCTGAGTTGTGACTGGTTCTTCCGGCTAGCCAGACAGCTTTGCTCTGTATAAGCTGAGTTGTGACTGGTTCTTCCGGCTAGTCAGAAGAACTTAGCTCTGTAAAATCTCAATTGTGATTGGTTCTTCAGGCTAGCCAGACAGCTTTACTCTTTGTGAGAGAACATCAGAACTCCTATAACATCCTGGGGATATGTTGTGGGTACTACTATCGGTATACAAAATAATGAGACATCTTTTCTGCCTGTCATCCACTTAAATTGTGAATAAAAAATTGACATTTTACGGCTATATTGTAGAACATGAATCTGTGTGCTATTTGGCTAGCACATATAGATATGTATAAAAATCAAAGTAATTGTTGCCTCTATCTAAACCCTTTATCTTACGCTGTATGCTTTATGTTTGAGAAATTCATTTTATTGCTGTACATTGGAAACTGTTGTTGTGTTGATTACTTTACTTTATCAACTGATCTATTATGAGGCAAAATCCTATTATTGTGTAGATTAAGAAAAATAATTATAAACTGATGTGCAGTATGGACAAGATTGTAAACTCTGGAAAGTTGCAAAACCCTTTTGGCCACTAGATGGCGCCTAATCCATTTTTTTATCATTTACAGTCAGAGTAGTCTCTATGCAGGGCTGCATACAATATGACGTCTTTCCAGGCTAAGCTGCAGCTCTATGCATGTGGTGTTTTTTTTTTTTTTGCTACTGAATATAATCAGTATACATTTCACATTTTATTATCTACCTGGACATCTTACACGTGTAAGGGGTTCAGTATTACAAGTTATATTACATTTGGCATTCATTTAGGATTTCCCTACATCACAGTATATGACCTGACAGTCATTTCCAAGTAAAGTAGGGTTTCAAAGGTCTCTGCATATTCGGGACAGTCCCAAATAAATAGGGACAGCTGGGTGACCTGCAGGCTGACTTGTGGAGCATGGGAGGCGTCAGAAGCTGGGATCACAGTGATTCCCCCCAGCAGGAATGGGATCTGAGAGCATCATAAAGGAATACTTCAAGTGCTCCTGTCATTTGGTTAAAGTGAACCAAGCACCATTTTTTCCTGCAGTTTCTCCTGGTTTTTAATAGTTATAGGAGCTGCTGTAACCCCACTCCTCCTATTTGAACAGAGGAAGGTGTGAGGATAGCATCTGTGACTTCTCTAAACTCTTTGAAGCACAGTGTCCTATCTGCAAGGCCCTGAGCCACATTGTCAGTATGCATCTTTACTGTGCTATTGAGATGCCCTGGGTACTAAAAATGGTGCTCGGTTGGTCCCCTTTGTAACCCAGTGACAGGGCAGAAGAAATGGAGAGGAGCGTGTAACAGTCGCCCCTAACTGCAATCAAAGCAACTAATTTCACCAAATGATACAGTTCCCCGGTGCTGTGCTTCTGCTGGCATAGAGATCTACATCCCCTTTCAAGTAAAAATCCACTTTTGTACAGGAAAATGCAATCTGCTGTTTTCAGCTCTAAACATTGTATTAATTGCAAAGGTTATTTCACCTTCCTTACTTTGTTTCTGTGTACAGATATAACACACAGACATTCCTTGGTGCTTCCAACAAAAAACTGGCAGGTGTGAATGTCAGTGTGCGTTGCCAGTCACCAGATTAGTACAGGTGTTGAAAAGAACAGTGTTTCCTGCTCTGTGTAGGAAAGTGGGAATTTCTGGGCACATACTTCAGAGAGTACAGATTCCAGACCTGCAAACTGCAATCTCAGCTTACTGTCAGATCAGGAAATTCCTATACGACTTCAGCAGGTTGATAAAAAAGATAAGTTTAATAACGTTACTTTACAGAACTCCTTGGGCTTGATTCAGTAAACGGTGCTAACCCAGTTAGCACGCCTAAAGACTTTGGGCGTGATAACTAGGGTGCTAACTGGGTCAGCACCGTTTACTAAATTTACATCGCGCGCAAAGTCCCACACTGAAAACTTTGCGTGCCCACAGCGCTGTGTGCGTGAAATGTCGCAGCGCGACGAAAATGGTGCGTTGATGCGCCTATAAGGTCACATTGCGTGCGACTTTAACGTCACATGGTGCGACATTAAGGTCGCACCCAATGCGACCTTATAGGTGCATCGGGTGCGCTGTTTCTGCGGTGCGCGCGCAAAGTTTTGCGTGCGGGACAGTGCGCGCGATGTGAATTTAGTAAAGGGTGCTAACCCAGTTAGCACCCTAGTTATCACGCCTAAAGTCTTTAGATGTGAATTTATCATGCCTAAACTAACTTTAGGCATGATATAGGGCTTTTCACAGGCGTGCTAACACTTAGCACGGTTTACTGAATCGAGCCCCTTGTGTGGCAATGATCTAGGATTATGGTCAATTAATACAGTAAGTGGGATTTTCCTTTAAAGTTAATGGAGCATTTTACACCAAGGAAGCAGACACCAGAGCTGATTATTAAAGTTCTTCATTCTGAGCACTGATTGCAGCAGGAGTGGAGTCTATTACAGACACCCCTCTCACCCACTGAAAAAAAAGTGTAATTGCATGTCAAAAACGTGTCACCAGTTTTAGAGATATAGGTTCTGAAATCAAAAGCAAATCATCACATTAAAGTGAACCAGAGACAAAGCACCCTCATGTATTTTACCATATATATCAGTGGGAACATTAGAGAAAACTCATACTCTGCTCTTTGTTTCATTCTTCACTGCACAGTATGCCTGTTATGAGCTCTGATAAAATCCCCTACTGAGCATTCAGTCTGGCTTTGCTCAGGAATCATTATAGCTGAGTCTGTCTTTTCTGATGTATTTTCACGCCCAAGCCTGCCCCCTTCTGGTTTCGCTTTCCTGTTCTGTGTACTGGTGCAGCATCACAGAGAGCTGTGATGAGATGGGAGAAGCTGCTAATGTAAGGGTATATTGAAAATGTTTTTTTTTAATCTATATTTGTTAGTCATAAGAGGTTTTTAGAAATGGTGATTTCATTTTGCACACAGCCCACTAAATAATATGCTTTTCTGATAAACTGTGTTTTGCATGTAGTTTTAGTTTAAAAAAACAAAAAAAAACAACGGCACACCAGAGCGGCGAAAATACCAGGCATAGTATTTATTTTGTAAAATCTATCGGGGGATATGTTTATTTTGTGCCAAAGCGTTCATCTCTGGTTTCCTTTAAAAGACTAATAGGCGAGCTAAGGAGGTAGCAAGTCAGGATCCAAAGATGTAAACTTCTAGTCATTCTGACATGCAATTTTCACTGAAACTGCCCCCTGATTATGTATTCGGCCCTCATAGGATCATATTTTGTTATATAGGCTTGTGACAGAACTAGGTCAATGGAGGAGTTCCCTTCAATACATTTTAGCCAGACCCCCTGCTATCAGTAGTACAGTAGTAGTGACATCAAACACTGTGCACAGTGACACCACTGTAATTATGGGGGCTCTTTTATATGGTGCACTAGAGCCCCCAGAACAGTAGACACCTCAGATCTGAAAGATTCTCAGTAAAAAAAACAAAAAAACAAGTCAAATATTGGCCAAAACTAAGCCACAGATCCCTCAGAAGTAATGCATACAGTGCCGCCATGTTCCCTGGAATCTTACAAGACCCAGCATGCACTGCAGCACAATATGGCATTTATTGGCCCCCAAAGAAGAAATCTTTGAAAAGTGCTTTTTTTTTTTTGTTCAAAGAAGTCTGAGAGTCATTTTGGACACATTTGATCCCGTTCATGTCCTTCCCTAATAAAGTGTCAGTTTCCTCCGCCGCCATTCTTTGTTATAATTCGCTGAAGCGGACGGAAGGCTCCAGCTTGTGTGACAGTGCAGTCAGGACTTTGTCGAACTTGTCATATCTTTCGGCCTGGCTGCCTGCGGAACCCCGACTTCCCCATAGCATCCGCATCTGGAACTCTGTGCTGGAAACTTCCAAGAGGTCCGATCTGGGCTGGAAACCTGTCAGAGGACAGAAAACAAAACATGAATACAGGATAAAGGGAAACAAGATACAATCATTCAATGATCTGCTATCTGTACATCAGTCACATCTAGTTGTATGTGGTCCATTGTTAGCCATTAGACTAGAGGTATTACCTACAACTTTTGTTATGTCTTTCTCCATGACTAATTTTACAACAATTGTTTGCAAATTTTTGAAACTTTAAGATGCTTCTTCAGGCATGAGGCAGAATGTCACTACATGCACCTTGTGTCACATGGTACAGGCGCTTGCAGCGACGCTGGACACTGGAGGGGACCAGGATTTGTGCTGGCGTGTGACATGTGCCCCAACCTCTTTAATCCCCCCCCCCCCTCTTTCAATACTGCATAGGGAGGGGGGTGGGGATTGAGGGGGTTGGGACACGTATACACTAGGGGGGTCCACAGCAGGTCACTTCCAATAGAGGAGCACAGCGTACAGGGCATGGAGTTTGTATATATATATATATATATATATATATATATATATATATCTGTGTGGGTTTCCCCCCGGGCTTTCTGGTTTCCTCCCACATACCAAAAACGTACAGATACGTTAATTGGCTTCCCCTACATTGGCCTAAAAGTGAACCTCCGGACTAAAAATCTACTCAGCAGAACTGAAAAGGCTTGGTGTTTCTTTAACAGTTTCACAGCATCAGAACTTAGCCCCACCCATCAAAGAAAACTGCCCGGGCTTTTTCCCCCTGATGCTGTGCAAAGCATGATGGAGTTTCCTATGTTGTTATCACGTTGCCTAGCAACTGGGAAGGGTGATCAGCACACAGGACAGTTGGAACTGTGTCTCATGCTCCCTGTCACCTCCTTTCAACCAAAAAGATGGCTGCCCTCATAAAATCAATTAATCAAACATTTGCCTGTTATTTTAAAACAGGGTGGGTAAGAGATTATATTACCTATTTATTTTAATTAACATAACTAATTTAACTTTATGACAGTGTGTTTGTTTAGGCTGAAGTTCCTCTTTAAGGTGGACACTAATGATACAATTTGCCAAATGATCGTTTACGAACGATTCTTCATATGAACGATCAGGAATGATTGTTTGGAACCACTAATGGCCGAAAATCTCCTAACCAAGATGAGCAGACTGACGGGATCGATCTGAAAATTGGATTGATTTAATTAATGTGATCGGATCGGTTTGGAGATTTTTGCCCGTTAGTGGTCCCAAATGATTATTTCCGATCGTTCATACACATAATTGCTCATAAACGATCGTTCAACAAAATGTATCATTAGTTGATACCTTTAGGCTACCATGGACTATACTAGGAATTAGATTGTAAGCTCCTTTGAGGGACAGTTAATGACAAGACAATAACCTTGTAAAGCGCTGTGGAAGATGTCAGCGCTGTATGAATACTGAATAATAATAATAGGCTTCATGCTAGAATGTATTGGAAGTCGGTGTGCAGTGTATGGGTAGGCAACGGAGAGGGATCTATCTACTGGTTGATCTAGTGGCAGATTAACAGGTGTATGGCCACAATGAGGCCGGCTTCACACTGCAGTTTGACGGCAGCGGAGCGGCCCATGCACTGCCAAAAACGGGCCTTCAGGGACTACCGTTAGTGCGCGGCAATCCCTGTCTGGCATCCGACCTACAGGAAGTGATGGCTGGGCAATCCATGACGTGCGCAGAAGCGTATTTCTAAAATATGCTTCCATGCATGCGCAAAGCTGAAAACTGCGCGTTATCACAGACTTACATGACTTCCGGTCCGACGCAGATCATCACATGGCACTTTAGGCGCAGAATACCGCAACGTGGGGAGTGTGATCTCCCCATAGACTTTCATTGCCTGGGGGCGTGGTGTGGTAAATTTACCCCACCGCCCCAGTGTGAAAGGGCCCTGAATGTTTTCTGAGCAAGAGGCATGAGCTCGGAGATCATTAAATTAATTTAAGAAGTACTGGAGGGAAGTGGTCTAGTAGAATTTGTTGCTCCAGAAACATTATTTGAAAGGTAAACTAGTATTTGGGCATTCTGCCTATCACGTTACCAAGGCAGCAATCCTATATAATAATTTGCAAGTGTCCCTGCGTCCTGTCCGTGTGTCATTGCTTTTGTGCTACGGCGCATGTCAAGCACTGACAGCCATTGGGACAGGATGCAGGACAGGGCCAGGTGGCGGCCCGTGCGTGGCGAGCAGGCATGCACATGCGTGCTGTGATGCTGCGGGGAGGACTGACCTAGAGACGGTTTTTAAACGGGCTTAGGTCACCTAGTATCTTCATAACTGACCAGTCTTGATAAACAGAGACCATATCCAGCATATGACCATGGCTTACCCTGCAGCCTCATCTCAGCGTTGGTCCGATAGAGGCCTCCGTGGTGCGCCACCATCCTGGCAGCCTCCAGGTGAGCCATCACCACCTCCACCCCATTGTCTATGTTGTCCCAGGGTTCTCCTCCGTCCAGCAGAGGGCAGTCTCTCTCCAGAAGAGTGATGAGAGGGATGATGTGCGGGAAGGTCGTATTGCTCAGCGGGAGGTTCTCTGCAAGAGAATCACAGAGCTTGTAACCATGGTAACAAAACAATACCAAAAAATCCAAACATGCTTTTCATATTGCTCTTCTTTTTTAAGGACGTTGTCTATTTTCCGCAGAAGAGTTGGAGTGACTCATCTGGATGATCGCTGCGCTGATGTGACTATTCTGTAGAGTATAAAAAGCACTGACCACGCAGCTACGAAGAACGCTACCATTAAAGGCAATCGTTTTGTGTCTTACAGATTTCATACAGTTTCCTTATGTTTTTGAACGCCTGCTCTATTCAGGGAGTATAAAGCCTTGAATAGGCTAGATGGTTCTCGGCAGAGGTGATTGGTCGGCAGAGGCGTAGCTAGGGTTTTCAGCGCCCGGGGACAAAGACAGTTTTTTGTGCCCCCAACCTTCCGGACAAAATGGGTGTGGCCACACATTAGAATGTGGTCGTAGTCATGCGTGGATTCAAATGATATTTAAAAGGACATACGTGCCCCCTCACCCTTTCAGAAAGCCAGATGTGCCCCCCATTCCCCCCATTTAGATAGCCAGATGTGCCCTCAGTTCCCCCATTTAGATAGCCAGATGCCCCCCCCCCCTTTTAAATAACCTTTTTTCTGCTGCTAACACTTCTGCGCTTCTCTGCATAGGGAGGGAGAGAAGCGGAGGTACTTTGGGCAGCCAGCGAGACCTTTCATGCATGTGGGGGTGCAACAGCCCTGCTGAGTGCCCTCACAGTGCTGTGCCCGGGGACACGTGTCCCCCCTTGCCCACCCATAGCTACGCCTCTGTTGGTCGGGGTCCCCTCTGCTGAGAATATAGAGTGTGTAAGCCATCACCTGACCTCCCTCGCTGCCCCGGTCATTGTTCTCTCCTCTCAGCCCCGCACTGTCTAACTAGGGATCGAGTCCTGATCCCCGCCAGGCGACAGACCTCATACATACAAGTGTATGAGGCTTTAGACACAATATACCAACCAGCTTGTTTGTTTCATCACAGACTGTAGAGAAAGGCTGAGTACAGTTACTTCGGTAAAGCAACGTAAGTAATGTTAGCACATGGATGATGTCACACGCATCCACCTATACGCCGGCAACCACCGACAGGTAAAGTATGCACGCATGGGGCACTGGGGGGCACATTTTACACTAGGGGGGGACAGCCTCGGGGGTTATGTGGCGTTCATCACTCCTCTCGTTATCGCATGAACGCCGTGTACTCAAACATGCCGGCCCTACATCTTGCACCATATCCGATCAATACATGCAAACATTTTTGGCCAAAAATTGGTCGCATCGTCAATCAGGCATGCTCTTGGCGGCACCGATTTTCATCCAGTTCGATTATAATAATCGGAACAGGTGGTCGATCACCCGCCAAGTCGCATGATGTATAGCCACCTTTACTCAGTCCTGTTTTCTGAAGAACGTAACCTCCTTAGCGGTATGGACGAACTCAGCTCGTCCATTACCGCCGGAGGGCGCCGCTCAGGCCCCGCTGGGCTGATTTTCGTAACTTTTTTTTCCCTAACATGCAGCAAGCACTTTGCTTGCTGCGTGTCTACTCTGATCGCCGCCGCTGATGCGCCGCTACCCGCCGCGATAGAGGGCCCCCCCCCGCGCCAGACCCCGTGCGCAGCCTGGCCAATCAATGCCAGGCAGCGCTACGGGGTGGATCGGAACTCCGGATGACATCACGACGTCGATGACGTCATCGCGATCATTGCCATGGCGACGTGGAAGCTCTCAAGTGTTCAGAACGGGATTTCTTGATGGGTGAGTGCGCCGGCGGCGATCGGAGGGGTGGGAGGGATAGCGCAGGGAGGAGGGCATCATGTAGCTAGCGCTAGGCTAGCTACATGATGCGGATAAAAAAAAAAAATACTGCTGCGCATCCACCCTGGTGATCTTAGTAGAAATAGCCAAGAAACATTGAGAGGCAGCTTAGAGAAGGTTTTACTGCAGTACAGTTTAAATGGTCATTAGCTCTGCCTGTATGACTGTCACAGTTGCAGCTTAGAATCCACACTCTGTCTCTTCAGCTGTAAGATGAAATGTTAAAAATAAGGCTGAATAACTGAAAATAAAAATGAGTTTTTTTTCTTTGCTACTAATGTTCTATTTAGTATCCATACACATACATTTCATTATCTCATAAGTTTATTTTCCCTTTGATTTTACATTAAGTAGTAAGTAAAAGGGTCTAAACATTTCTAAAACATTAAACGGCAGCCTTAGGCCTTGTTCACATCATAAGTTGCAATCGCTGACGCAGCGTTTTGCGATTTTGTGGGCGATTTTTTTTTACCTTAGCTTAGCTGCGCGGAAGTTTTTTTTTACAGAGCTTTTCTAAGCACTTTTGCAGAGTGATTTGTTTTTTCACTGATGTCAGTCAGGAAGTGAACTCTTTCACCAGGAAAAAAAAATAAATATGATGTATTTATTCTTAAAAGCGCTGGGGAAATCGCTGTACCAAGCGCTTTTTCAAGCTTTTTTTGCGATTTCCCTATACCTGCCATTATAGGGAAATCGCCCTGAAAATGGTACAGGCAGCACTTTGGTGAGCGGATCCTAATCGAACCGCTCAGATGTGAAAACTCTCATAGGGAATCATTGCACACGCGCTTTCAGGGCGATTTTCAAAATCACTGGCGCTTAAAAAATCCTGAAAGCGCCCTGAGTGTGAACAAGCACTGCCTGTCAGGATCAAACTCGATCCTGCGGGCAGCACTGTGGGAAACAAGCACTGTACAGGTGCATCAGATTAATGTGATTGATAGGCATCGAACAGAGCAACACTGCAGTTCAATCGGTTTTCAATAGATTCTCTGCTGTGCTGTGCTGTGGAAGGAATTGATCACAATCCAGTCAGATTCTGATCAGTAAGCGATGGATCGGATAGGCATATCAGCTCAGAATGAAGCCACGTAGCTGTATGTAGGAGTAATCTCACCTTTGCCTTCATTCATGCTCTTGAGGAAGGGTTTGAGCTTCTTCTCATAGAGGATGGCTCCCTCGGTGTGCCTCTGTCTCAGGGCTACCCACGTCTGTTCCAGTCTGGAGATCTGCAGAGCGGGGACAAAGCTCATTATTAATCCATGGGTGGAAGATCCATTCATTTAGTTGTTACAGCCTCATTTCCTCTCAGGCATTAATAGAGCAGGCAGGAGGCCTTATTGAGATGATTATATATGGACCTCATTCGCTGCATCCAACCCTCGCCAGTGTACAAATGTGACATTCTGAGAGAAGCACCCCGTTATGTCCCCTGCCTCTCACCAGCTGTTCTGTGTCTGCACAAAGCATAACATGTCTAATTATCTGACAAATGAAGAGTAAAGACAGACCGCTCACACGCTCATTGTCAATCTGAATAAAAATGGGCTTTTAGGCCTTGTTCACATGACAAATCACCAGCACAATCACAAGCACTGAGCGATTTGTTGAGTGATTTTAAAATCGCTTTTCCCCACACATTGCACTTAGAAAAGCACTTTTGTAAGCGCTTTTGCTGAGCAATTAAGTTGAGCACTTCAAGTGGACTCTTGTACCTGGAAATGAATAAATACAATGTATTTATTCATTAAAGCGCTTGGGTAGTCGCAATTCAAAGCACTTTGCGATTTCCCTATACGTTTTATTGAACACAAACGCTCAGAGAATGGTACAGGAGCCGCGATTGCGAATCAATAGAAAGCGGAGCGCTCATATATGAACACTCCCATAAGAAATAGGAACACTCTCATAGGAAATCATTGCACAAGTGCTTTTAGAGCGATTTACAAAATCGCCAGTGCTTTAAAAAAAACGCAAACGCTCATGGGGCTTGATTCACTAAACCGTGATTACTCATATCACGGCCATTCGCACGCAAATTTGTGGTCGCGTGCAAACGTGGAAATGCGCGCGAAAACGGCCATGATATGAGTTATCGCGGTTTAGTGACTCAAATCCTTAGTGTGAACAAGCCCTAAAAGTTAACTACAAATACAGGTGTCATTTGTCATAGTAAGGCCTGCAGTGCTTTGTGTTATTTCATTGAGGTTTAAAAGATTAGACTTCTGTGTGCGGTGTAGAGGAAGTGCTTCCCTGCATCCAGGTTCCTCAGTGTACAAGAGAACCACTCGTATGGTTCTGCTTAATTAATGTTACTGAATGTGGCCATGTACTTTCCCATCAATCTCACTGCAACTTTGAGTGATCGAAACACATCAAAACACATACTTGATTGACAGTTCAGATGACATTAATATGTGTGGCTTTAATCGATTTCTTTTTGATGGACATAAGATTTTTTGGAGAAATAAAAAAAAATCAACTGTTCTATCGATCAATCAAAACTAGATAATGTATGGCTAGCATTAAATTGGGCCCCCAGCCCTAAATATAATTGAATAATGTTAAGGTCTGTACACACGTCATACAAAAAGTCTCCGCAAAGCAAACAACCAACGTCACGGAAACAACTTTACCAGCGACAAAAACAAATAACCACCCTTTTTCAACAACGTTGTCCGCACACCGATAATGCAAATGACCAACTAATTTAACCGCTTCAGGACCGGGCTAATTGAAATCTACGACATGTTTGGGACCTACCTGTTAACCCTGCCAGGGTGTAGATTTCAATTACCGTGCCACATGCTACCGCCGCTACCACCAATCGCTCTGCCGTCGCTATGGCAGCAGGGCTCCTTGATCCGGTCAGGAGCCGATTTCACTCACGGAGCTCTGCTGTCATAGCGACAGCAGAGTGAGTGGGCTTCAGCAACAGGAGAGCGGCACGACCGGCGAGAGCAACGGGTCTGTGCGGCATGACATCAGTGAGCCCTGTTTTTTGCACCAGAAGTCTCTGGTCCTTAAGGGGCCATAAACTGCTCGTACTCATGTGGTTAAAGCGGATCCGAGATGAAAAACCAACTATAACAAGTAACTTGTCTATATATCTTATCTAAAGTTTAGATAGCGTACATAACATATCTAGCTGCAATCAGCTTCAACAGTTCATGATTATTCCTGTGATACAATGAGGGCAGCCATGTTCTGTTTGTCACATTGTCACAGGCTGAGGGCTGGAGATGCTATCAGCTTTCCTGTGTGTAAATTCAGTCCCCTCTCCTCCTGCCTCCTCCCCTCTGCCTCTGAAATCAATGGCTATAAAACCTCCTCCTCCTCCTGCCCAGACTGAGCTCCCATAAGCCCTTGCTACAGTGCCAAGGCACTGTAAAAAGCTGTGGGTGTGGCTTGTTTAGTTTATAGGGAATTAGAGTATTAAAACAAAACAAAAAAAGTATTTGGCTTGAGGAATGCCCTATAAACTATATGAAAGGAACACAATTATGCAATGAGTAAAAGTTTATCTCGGATCCACTTTAAACACTGTGAGCACAAGCAACATTACGCACGACATGCACACATTCTGTAGAACAATTTTGTTTAAACGACATTGTACACACGTGTCCGACTGCATATCTGCCCGACAGCCATCGGAATTGATCCGCCGGTAGGATCGGACAAAATGCCAGATATCGGTCGCTTGCCGCGGTTTGGCTACATTTTGTAAATACGACTTGTCTTATATGCTGAAATCTGTCATTCACCAGCCGTTTCATACAACTTTTGTTGAGCGTGTGTATGAGGTTTTACCCTCCGGTTCATCATGAATATGCCCAGTCATGGCAATCCATAGTCACATTTACAGCACAGTGCATTCAGCACACGCACAAACAAGCATATTTACTTGAACCATTCATGAACCCCCCCCCCCCCTCCTGAGGTCCTCTACTTAAAGGACAACTGAAATGAGAGGAATATGGAGGCTGACATGTTTATTTCCTCTTAACAAATACCCGTTGCCTGGCAGCCCTGCTGAGCTATTTGGCTGCAGTAGTGTTTGAATTACACCAGAAACAAGCATGCAGCTAATCTTGTCAGATCTGACAATAATGTCAGAAACATCTGATCTGCTGCATGCTTGTTCAGGGTCTATGGCTAAACGTTTTAGTAGCAGAGGATCAGCAGGATAGCCAGGCAACTGGTGTTGCCTAAAAGGAAATAAACATGGCAGCCTCCATATACCCCTGGCTTCAGTTGTCCTTTAATTTAAATCTAAGCATCTGGTTGTTACAGGGTAAATAAATACTGAAAAATAAAAAGGCCAGTGACCAGGTTAGGGAGATCGACCCAGATAGCACCTGCGTCTTATAGGTAATTGTAAACTAAGATGCGCAAGGTTTCTCCTGTATATAAATACCCACTGATGTTATTTATTGGTAAGCTCAGGCTCCTCCTACCTGTGACATTTCCAAGGCGTTCATTACAGCTGCGAAGCTGAACATGTTTCCCAGAGTGCCTTTCAGTTCGGCTGCCAGCTGGACGGTCTTGTTTAGCAGAGCGGCTCTCTCCTCAGTGCTTCCTGTGCAGCCCAGGATGTCCACAGCAATCATGATGGACATGGTGTGGAATCTGTGGAGCAATGCAGAGAGTTCAGGCTTCATTTATGGAATGATCTGTCATACAGGCTGCTCTGTTATGTGTGGCTGAGTATCAGAAATGATGGTGCTTCAAGCGTGAGTTATTACTACCAGCTGGAATTATTCACTCCAGCGCACCTCTTCAGTGTAAAGGAGCACTACGGTGAAAAACTGATTTAAAATACTTATGTACAAATACATATAAGATGTACACTTGTCCCTGGTTAAAATGAACTGTAAATTACTTTTTAAAAGTGTAGCTCACGGTAGGTAGATAACTCTAAATCGCCTAAGCTAGCCATGCATTACAGCCAATATGCTAAGTTGATTGATCACTCCCTGATTGGAATTTCGATCAGATAAAGTCCTACCCTACCTGGCAAACTCCTACAAACAGTTCGTGCCATCACTACTCCTAACCCCCTAGCCACACCCCCTCACCTTTGTTCAAAATTGTCCAAAATCGATTGGATATGATAGGGGCAAGAAATGTCTGGCAGATTCGATCAGTGTGATTTGTTTGCTGGGAAAAAAGTTGGCATTGTATGACCAGCCTTATTAATGGATTTTGGACAAGGCCATCTCCTGATATTGGAATTTCAATGCTTCCTTTATTCTTTTCAAAGCATTCTCTGGATGGCAGTGGCACAGTCCAGTGTGTAGGAGTACAACATGTTTGTATGGTTCCAGAACCTGCTGGTAAAAGAGTCATCCCATTAAATTACCTGCTGAAAAGGACAGCTACATAGGTAAAAAGTCATGTAGGCCTCATTCACATTGCGTTCCGATCGTGTTAATGTTCGCGTTGGACATTTTTTGAAGCAATTTTTTCCCGGCGATTTCTGTTCGTTGGACCTTTTCGGTAAGCTTTTTTGTAGGCATTTTTGCAGAGCGATTCCGTTTTTTCACTTCCTGACGTCAGTATATTACATGGGGAGACCTAGTGGGCCCTGCAGGCGGAGACGGCTTTACAGATGCCCAATAGATTTCATGCTGGAACCTACTGCAAATGTGAGTGCATTGTGTGACATAGATCACTGTATCTGATGGCTGAATCTGGTGTCAGTCTGACAGTATATGGCCACCTTTTCTCATGTGACCGGAGGCCCAGTGATAGAGGATGCACTATGAAATAACATTTTTTAGTTTTATGAGGTAGTGCGTGTGCATGTGCTGAATTGCTGTCACCCGAAAGGATCAGGACTCGTAGGTTACAGTTCAGGTGCCGAATCCTGTGCAGATGCCTCGCTCTGCTGTAGCAGGCAGGAGGGATGACACTGGGGGCAGGACAGAGCGGCTACCAGTGGGAAAGGTAAGGAGGAGAACAATGTGGTGGTGGTGGGGTGGGGGTAACATTCCATAGAGCATGGGTGTGCATCAGTTTGGAACTTTGGGCTGGTGCACACCGAGCGGCTTTTTCAGTGTTTCTGCAGCCGCTTGCGGCTGCGGATCCGCTTGGTCAATGTATCTCAATGGGGTGGTGCACACCAGAGCGGGAGGCGTTTTGCAGAAACGAAAAATGCCGGGGTGAGGCATTTTTTGGATTTCGGATGTGTTTCTGCCTCAATGTTAAGTATAGGAAAAACGCAAACCGCTCTGAAAAACGCCTGTTCAGAGCGGATTTGCCGGCGTTTTTGTTACAGAAGCTGTTCAGTAACAGCTTTACTGTAACAATATATGAAATGTACTATACTGAAATCCGCTGCAGCAATCCGCAAAACGCTAGCAAAACGCCATAGAAAAATAAGAAAAAGCGTTTCAAAATCTGCTAGCATTTTGCGGATCTGCTAGCGGTTTTTGGTGTGCACCAGGCCTTTAAGTGAACCTCCAAACTAAAAATCTACTCGGCAGCACTGAAAAGGCTTGGTGTTTCTTTAACAGGTTCGCAGCATCAGAACTTTCTTTTTCATACCCAAGCCTAATTTTTAGCTGCTTAGAAGCTAAGCTCCACCCCATCAAAGAAAACTGCCCTAGCATTTTTCCCCTGATGCTGTGCAAAGCATGATGGGATTTCCTATGTTGTTGTTCTCGTTGCCTAGCAGCTGGGATGGGTGATCAGGACACAGGGCAGTTGGAACTGTGTCTCATGCTCCCCGTCACCTCCTTTCAACCAAAAAGATGGCTGCCCCAATGAAATCACAAACTTTTGCCTGTTCTTTTAAAATAGGTTGGGTAAGAGATTATATTACCTATCTATTTTAATTAACATAACTAATGTAACTTAATGACAGTATGTTTGTTTAGGCTGAAATTACTCTTTAACAATTGTGATACTGATGTACTTGTATGCCAGATTTCCCTGCTGAACTATAGGCTGAAGCAATAGAAAAGGATGTGAGTTACGGCCAGTTCTAGTTCAGCTGTATAGATCTGAATGCGCACAGGCTATTGTGCTGACGCAGAGTAGTGTTCTGTTGTTTGCGGTGACACAAGAGTCTGAGTCTGTTCCCCACGCACCTTTCCAGAAGGTCAAGCCGCAGCTGGCGGCCATGCGGCAGCGTCAGGAGCTCCATTCCTGAGCTGACTCCCATGGTCCTCTGCATCTCCTTGGTAACACTGAGTATCCTGGCAACCTGGAAGCACACGTGAAGATGGAGATTAATCTCACCTAATTGGAAATAGATTGCCGTCTTGACTGGAGGGAAGTATCCCCCGAGGGCACGGCAATAAACACATTAATGGCAGTCATTTTTATCCGGCTGTATTATCAAGAGAATAGGATGACATCATGGTGACATCATTGCAGTGGCTAAAAATATCACAGTCACCTGAGATTGTATTAGTATTAACCTTTGGTTCAGGTCAAAAGCAATCTGTAAGTCAAAAGTGCCTGAAGTGTGAAATACGATTTATTGTTCATAAGTGGGATCCACTTTAATGATTAAACAATAAATCATATTTCACAAAGAAGCAGTTACATTATGAAGGGAATATGTATTAGATATTATCGTTTGAGTTTGGGCATGTGTGAAATATTACATATGAATATTTCATATTTACCACCTGCAGGCGGCAGCATACATTTCTGACAATATATAGCCAACAATGACATCACACAGCAAAACCAGAACACACCCCTCCCTCCTCCTTTCACCAAAGATAGATGATACTGACAAGTGTTAACTTGCTCTCAGACAAGCAGTTCTGGGGTTTCTCATTAGGGGACCCAGAATCCTTTGCAAGCTGAGTTTTATGGCTACATGTTCATTATATAGTCATCTGAGTAGCGGCATTTGCCATTAAAGAAGATAGAAGACTGTAGTGAAAATATATATATCTTTTTTACAATATTAATTAATAAAAAGTTTTTAGTCAGTGTTAGGCTTAGTTCACATCACAAAATGCAATCGCTAATGCTTATTGATTGTGTTTTTCTGACTCAATTTAAATGTATATAGTAGAAGGGTAAAGTGAGTGAACAGACTTTAAACAGATACTTTAGATGGATCTTCATATTACATAGAAGTGTTAAGATTGGACACTCAAGATTATAATCATTAACAGGTGCTGCTTAGTGTTTTATATAGCGTCTCAATAAAGTTATGCTGTGAGGCCCTGTTAAGCCTCATACACACGAGGCACCGTTGTAGCTGTTGCTAGCACACAGGAGATGTGTGCGCAACAGCTCGGCGACAGCTCCGCCTGAGCGACAGCTGTGTACACGACAGGCAGAGACGCTTCGGAAGCTGTTGCCGAAGGTTCGCCCACCCGCCGGAAGTTCCCTTCTAGCTGTGGGTAGCTGTCGCTAGTCCGCACATACACACGCAGTACGTGTGGCGGACTAGCGACGGTTGCTGCAACAGCTGTTGCCGGCGATTGGCCAAGTCAATCGCCTGGCGACAGCTCTGAGTAGCGACAATGTGTGGCGCGCGCCTGCCTCATACACATGGAGGACCTGTCGTCACAACATGCGCGTGCCACGTGTTTGTGGCGACAGTTGTGCCCCGTGTGTATGAGCCATTAGTTCCCGCTATCGCTATGGCCTGGAATCACTCTTACCTCACAGTCTGTTTTGGTGATATGTTTGGCAATGGTTTTGGCATCGACTTCAGAGAAGAGTTCCTTCACCTTCTTCAGTATACACATCTCCAGAGGTTTGTTGTCTGCCGGGATCAGTGCAGACTGGAAGCTTGAAGGGCTGAACGAGGATTTGACTTCTATAGTGGGGGCTGTAAAGCAAAGTCTGTCTTTTTCAGGGTCCTCGGCCCCCCGGTTGCTCCCGGCCCGGGCTCCTTCTTCCCCTTTTAACCTCTCGACGTAGCTCTTGGGCGGGAGTGGTTTGTTTGGGGCGTCGTGCGTTGGGGAAGCTGGGCGCAGCTGACAGTAATGCCCATTATCTGGGTCGCTATAACTGTTTATGGAGGGGGAGGGAGAGATCTGAGGGTAGCCGTGGCTTGCCGTGGAGTGGGAGCTTTCGCCCATGTTTAATGCGGCTTTGTTGTTTGCTTGGCACACGTACGGCTCGCTGGATCGTCTGAGAACTGGCGAGCCGGGGGTCACATTTCCTACTGGAACTGCCTGGGGCTTCACCCGGACCACTGCACAAATCAACAAAAAGCAGCTTATGAATACACACCATAAATACATACAGCCCAGTCCCCAGTATCCGGCACCAGCGGAGATCACATGATGCTGAATACATGTGCTTGCCGGTCGCTTGAGCAACTGGCTGAAATAGCACAAACTCCTTCTGAAATACTTACCAAGCCTCTAGCGACGTCTGGCAGCATTTCTGTACCTCCTCGCAGGTTTCGAGTATCTTTCCGGCTTCCCCCATGCATGCAAACCGGCATGTCATCTGACCAGCATCAGGTCAGGTGACACGGCCCTTCCGTACACAGATGGCGGGAGCCGCTAGGAGCCTGCGAGGAGGTACAGGAAGGCTGCTAGACGTTGATGGATGCTCTATAAGTATTTTACAGCCTGCCAGCAACCCCAAAAAGCCCCACAAAATGGTCCCCGTTATCCATCAGGCATGCCGGTTAGTTGAAACTTCCAGTTGCCGGAATTCTGGATAAAGAGGACTCTGTATAGGTAACATGTGCACAGTTCACACGTCCATTTGATGTGTATTTAATTTATGATTATGAATAATCAGGGGCATAACTACAAATAGTGCCCCCCCCCCCCTGAAAAACGTTGAGGAGGACCCCAATGTTCACACCCTTTCCCTTGGCAACCGTCACAACCTGGTGGCCCATCTTGCAGGGGTCATTAGACAAGTGTGGACATCATTATCTTCCCACCCATAACAAGCGCAGCCACAAAACCACCTGATCTGAAGGATGGACCCCTATATTGGTGGGAGTGAAGTTGTAGTTGAGACCCCCTTACAGCTCTGGGTCCCCGGACGTCACAGGGGCCACTCCCCTGTAGAATAATACAAGTATTTCAGAAATGTTTCATTATTAAGAATATAGCGCAGAGAGACCTGCTCTACGAAGGTAAAACATTGTTTGTACGGGCCGGACAACCTGACGGACCAGGTAGCATGTCCAATGTGTTGTACTCTGGTGATGCGATATAGGTTCTTCCACTGTCTGCAGAGTGGCAGTGTGGCATTTCATCCCATATGGCAATGCATCAGCTATGTGCTGATTATTGTGCAGGTTGTGAATGCCTGTTGCTGCATCAGAGCAGACAAACCCACACCGCGGTAAAACAAATTTGGTGAATGGGCCAATATTACATGTTCATACCCATATATCCATAACAAATGGTAGATGGAGGCGCCCAGTGAAGAATAAAAAGATTAAAATAGTTTAAACAAGATCTGAATGTATGAATCATTCATTGTTTATTCCTAACAATTCTCTCTCTCTGTGTGTGAGGCTTCAGTCCTAGAAAGCAACGATCTTGTAGCAGGCCCCAGCTGTCATTACAGAAACCCAATACCCCAAGCAATCACAGGCTTTCCTAGTGACATAATATATCTCACAGCTGTTCATGTGTGTTTTGGTCTGGACTCACATCATGTCTTTACTGCCAGCCTTTACCAGTATACCTACCAGTGCTGTAGGCTGGGGATCCTGGGGTTTCTGCAATTGGAGACATTGGAGAGTGCAAGTCTTGGATTTGGTCCACACTGACTGCACAGTTTCTGATGATTTCCCTGTGATGTGGTGAGGAGGTGCTACAAGAAGAAATATAAAACGATTATTATTCATGACATCAGTTAACCCCTTCCTTACAACACTATAATCCGAACATTTGTATAGTGCTTTTCTCCTATTGCACTCAAAGCACTCAAGAGCTGCAGCCATTAAGGATGCGCTCAGGAGGCCACCCTGCAGTTTTAGGAGTCTTGCCCTGAACTCCTCACTGAATAGGTACTGACCTTAGGCAGGATTTGAACCCTGGACTCCCATGTCAAAGGCGGTGCCCTTAACCAGTACACTGGCCAGCCACTATAGCTATGGTGCATACTGTCTATGCAGAGCAGTATTACTGATTCCTAGACACAGACCAAGATTCATAAGGCTGGAAAAGTAAACACTGAACCGTCTCACAAAAATATCCCATTCTTTTTGCAGTACGGCGAGGGTCACACTTGTGTTTTCTACGCGTTTTTCTGCACCCATTTTCTGCACACCAGGTGCCTTTGTATGCAGAAAAACGTGCAAGTTGTTGTTCACAGCAGCTAATGTAATTGATGGAGAAAATGCACACAGAATTATGCTGCAGGATGTCTGTGTTTTCTCTGCAAGTGAAAAAATGCATTCAAGTGTGATGTAGCCCATTGATTATCATGAGTTCTCACTTGCCGACCGCACACTCATAACGTGCGTCGGCAAAGTGGCAGCTGCAGGACCAGCGACGCAGTACTGCGTCGCCAGCTGCAGCCTAATTAATCAGGAAGCAGCCGCTCGTACGAGCGGCTGCTTCCTGTCAAATCACGGCGGGGGGCTCCGTGAATAGCCTGCGGGCCGCCGATGGCGGCTCGCAGGCTAGATGTAAACACAAGCGGAAATAATCCGCTTTGTTTACATTTGTACGGCGCTGCTGCGCAGCAGCGCCGTAAGGCAGATCGGCGATCCCCGGCCAATCAGCGGCCGGGGATCGCCGCCATGTGACAGGGGACGTCCTGTCACTGGCTGCACAGGACGGATAGCCGTCCTGTGCAGCCCCGATCACCGGGGGAGGCAGCAGGTAGGAGAGGGAGGGAGGAATTTCGCAGCGGAGGGGGGCTTTGAGGTGCCCCCCCCGCCACCCACAGCAGGCAGGAGAGATCAGACCCCCCCAGCACATCATCCCCATAGGGGGGAAAAAAGGGGGGCAATCTGATCTCCCTGCCTGCACCCTGATCTGTGCTGGGGGCTGCAGAGCCCACCCAGCACAGATCAATCAAACCAGCGCTGGTCCTTAAGGGGGGGTAAAGGGTGGGTCCTCAAGTGGTTAAATCATTATTTTTTTCTGTGCAGAAAATGCACATAGAAATAGACAAGTGTGTCACCTGCCTTAAAGTAAATTTATGAACAACCAGGGCCAACATGTTACTTTAGGATCCTTAATAGGCTTTATATGGGCAACAGGAAATATGGGATAAGTAGGTGAAATGGAGGTTTGGGCATCCGATAAGCACCCATGTTAATATTGGCAATAACTAGAAATCTGGCTGCCGGAGGCGCCCAATAACATAGATGTCTTATCGGGCGCCGGGGTTTCCCGCTATACAAACTGCGGCTACAAAAAGCGGGTGCTGTTATTTTATCGGGCGCCCAGATTTCCGATTGTTGTCAATACTAACTTCCTTGGCACCCAGTATTTAGCTTATTTTGAGGTAGAGACGGCACCGATATCAGTGGATTTGCAGTGGGGGAGCACGGTTAGGGTTAGGCATGGACGGAGGAGGGGGTCGGTTAGAGTTAGGAATCGTGCGGTTTGGTTAGGGTTAGGCATTGGTGGGGGTGGTCAGTTAGGGATATCATGGAGGGTGTCGGTTAGGGTTAGAAATCAGTGGGGGGGGGATCGGTTAGGGATATCGGTGGGGTGTGTCGGTTAGGGTTAGGGATCGGGGGGGGGGGGATATGTTAGGGATATCGGTGGGGGGTGTCGGATAGGGTTAGGCATTGGTAGAGGGAGGGCTTGTGTGAGAATAAGATTAGGTTTAGTGTTAGTAACCGTAAGTATCGGTGAAATGTACAGATATTTTACCTTCAGAATTACCACTGCCCAATAGAATATGAATTTTACCAATATTCTACTAGCGGCTATTATCGGTGTCAAAATTTCCCTGGCCTCTTTTTTTTTTATTTTGCATGTAGGTCTTAAATGGACCTATAATGTCCCTACTGAAAAATCCTGGCTGTTTAGTCTCTCCATAACTTAACCAGGTACCTTGTATTGTAGTACTACAAGTTGTACACTCTAAATTGTATCCAATCCATACTTTGAACTGATGAAGACCAAAATAGCCCCAAACAGCAGTCTGCAAGTTATTAAATCACTGTTAAATGAAAAGCTCTACTGTAGGTGTGCTATACAGCAATAGTTCAGGATGTACTGTACATTTGGCTTACATGGACTCCTCCTACATGGCTTACTATGTACTGTCCAGAAGTGGCACATTATGGGTGATGTCTTTTGAACATAACCTCTGTTCAAAAAGTCATTTCTGTGCTTACCAAACAGAACTTAAAAAGTATACCTGTATATACAGCTGAAGTTGACCTTTCTACAAAACTCAGGGCCCGTTTCCACTGTCGCGGAAACGGCCGCGAATCCGCAGAGTTTCCCCGCAGGCAAATCACGCGGGGAAACTCTGCCATAGGGGATAACGGCGCCGCCGGCCGAATCGCTTGCAGTAGTGATTCGGCCGGGAACCCCCTACAGAATTCGCGGCGGAGGCTGCGATTCCCATAGCCGTGCATGGCACGGCTCATGGGATTCGCCTGCGATCCCGCCCACCCGCTCAGTGCCGGCGTGCGTCTACGAGACGCACGCCGCACTAGTGGAAACGAGCCCTCAGGGGTTCATAACTCTTGAAAGCCTGTGAATCAGCTGTTTCAGGGTACTTTTATTCAGTTCTGAGGCTGCTACAAAATAAGTGAAACAGCTGACTGGCAAACGTCCCTGTCCACGACTCTACTGTTTCACATATGTGAAGATAAGAGCTCCTTGTTTTTGTGACTGGAGGTGTGTGTCTCACCTGTTTGGGCACCCGTTGGCCTTAGTAATCTTGTCTGCAGTGAGTCCATCAGTCATTGTGATGCTTCTTCTCTTCATATGTCCCTTCTGTGGGCTGTGTGAGCCCTGCCGGGTGAGTGACAAGCCATAGCTGGCCTCGAGGTATCTGAGTGGGAAAGTGCGGTTGATAGGGCAGTAGATGAGTGCTCCACTCTGGTCTGACACTGCATTACGGCTGCCGACATAGGAGCGCACCAGGGAAGGGATGTTGTCAAAGCTCTCTTGCTCGAACAAGTACTGTATCCGCGTGTAGCTATCGCAGGTCTTCACCATCACCTTGTTGATCTTGAAGTGGAGAGGTTCATTCTTCCACCGGCAGGTCAGTACATAGTCACCCAGGCTGGTCAATGAGTCTCTGATAAGGAAGTCCCCATTCCTTTGGACCAAACTCTCTGACACCTGCAGCAAGAGAGATATGAGCATTATTGATGGATTCACATTTCTCTGTACACTTTTTCATGAAGGACTACATAGTGGACAGCAAACAATGTGCCTGCTGTGTTATTTTATGTGGGTCGGCAAATGCTGAAATCATTATCTTGTTGTTACTAGTTGATGTACCACATTCGCCCTGTGGGCACAAATTGCTTGGGATCTTCATTGATACTCATTGTTGGCCAACATAATGCATGTAACTAATGTCTTACCATGCGGTCACTTCAACAAATCCCATCAACTATGCATCAGATTTACAGCACATTTTCCCTCCACATGCAGTTGCCTAATTTGCTTAGGTTTGCACTAGCTTGTGTCCTCGTTAACATCATCAACACAAATGCCAACTGCATTTATCATCAACACAAATGACATTACTTTATGTCCTATTTGGTTGGCGATTGCTGATTTTGATGCTATTTTTTCGCAGGTAGAAACAAGGAGATGTGAAAACATACCATTGCAGTCTCACAGTAGTCAAGTCAAGATTTCCTGCCACCTCCCTGGTCATGCTATGAAGCATGTTTCAGCAGTGATATCACCATGGCAGGCAGAAGGAATCAATATGTATGCCTGAAGCCAGGGGCAAAAATATAACCCATTTTTAGGTCTGTTCTGGCTTTTAGAGCCCACCTTTGACCCAGTTTGAGCGTACCCTGGTGCGTACTGTAAGCGTACACTATGTGTTTGTTGTTTCTACAGAGGACTACCCCTGACTGCACCTTGGCCATCTGGACCTTGGGTGACTTATACTGAGGGTCACCTGAGAACTACCACTGACTGCACCTTGGCCATCTGAATCTTAAGTGACTATGCTAATGGTTATCTGAGAACTACTACTGACTGAATCTTGGCTATCTGGATCTCACGAGGCTATTAAAATAGTTGCCTGAGAACCACCTTTGACTACAGGGATGCTTTACTGGTTTGTGGTTCTGACAATATCTTCCAGTACTGCCACCTATAGTTTGTCATAAATCCTAGGGGAATTTCTCCCACAAAGAGAATTCATGGAGAAGGACACAATTGAACATTGTAAATTTAGCAGCAGAATCTACACAGGAAGCAAAAATGAGACATGGTCAGTGTCACGTGACCACAATAAGCCAGTCAGATAAATACATCTGAAACTCATCTCCTGATAAAATGATCATGTGCTTCTCCATGAATTCCCCCTACAGGAGAAATTTCCAAAGAGAATTGATCACCTTTACAATATGGCTACTCACACTTTATTCATAGCTCACAACTGTCCCTCTTATGGAGGGACAGTCCCTCTTTGGGAGCCCTGTTCCTCTTTCCTCCTCATTTGTCCCTCTTTTAGGACCTTGTCCCTCTTTCTATGTAAATATACACATTTCTCTACTAAAAATGTGTTTGATTGACTATAAACTTTATTCCCATGCTTTAAATTGATATAATACTAATTTTAAAATGTTAATATGAAGGAAAATGAACCAGGATAGAAATGAACAGTGTGGTTTGAATTATAAAACAACATATTTTTCTTATGAAATCTTTATGTTATGCTTGACTAGGGCTGTGAACAGAGGTTTGGCTTAAAGGGACTCCGAGCAGTGCAGAAACTATGGAAAGATGCATATCATTTTAAAGCTCTCTTTCTCCTCTTTCCAATGATATATAAACCGCCACCCTATGCCTTTTAGTTTTCGCTATTTTCGCGATTGAAATTGCTGCGATTTCAATCGCGAAAATAGAGAAAACTAAAAGGCGTAGGGCGACGATTTAGGTGTCGTCAGAAAGAGGAGAAAGAGAGCTTTAAAATGGTATCCATCTTTCCATAGTTACTTGTATTACACAGGACGACACTTTCCCCAGTGTCAGCAGCTCCATTCAGCAGAATGGAGCTGCTGACTTTAGGAAAAAGTCGCCCTGTGTAATACAAGTAACTATGGAAAGATGGATATCATTTTAAAGCTCTCTTTCTCCTCTTTCTGATGACCCCTAAATCGTCGCCCTACGCCCTTTAGTTTTCTCTATTTTCGCGATCGAAATTGCAGCCGCGGCAATTTCAAAATAAAAAATAGTGAAAACTAAAAGGCGTAGGGTGGCGGTTTATATATCATTGAAAAGAGGAGAAAGAGAGCTTTAAAATGATATGCATCTTTCCATAGTTTCTGCACTGCTCGGAGTCCCTTTAAGTGTCCCTCTTTCTCATCTCAAAAAGTTGGGATGTGTGCTTTATTCGTAAAGGCTAAGGGAGGCCCATACTAAGGGGAGGGGAACACTGGGAGACTGGCAGTGGTCACCAAGAAGACACATATGCTGACACCTTGTTCAGCACAATGCTCACCTCTCGTGGAATGCGTCCGTGATACCAGGCATGGCTGCGCAAGTCCGAGCTGTTAAGTTTCAACTCTTCTTCTAACTCCTTGTGCAGCTTCTCAGGTGGCGTGTCCAAGATGTACTTCTCCTTTGAGAACTATTGGATACAAAGAAAGGAAACATTAAAACCTATTTTGATGTAAATTCTCAAAACTTTCTAACAGAAGGTTTATGGAAGACGGCAAATGGAGTCCACCCTTCTGCAACCACACTAAGTGGATGGGGCTGGACTCTCAAGTGTGGCTCTGTCAGTAGAGGAGCAGAAGACTATGCTGAGGAAGGAATGCAATGGCAAGCCACAAAAGAGTACAACCAACCACTATTCTCTTGAAAGGAGTTGGCAGCACTGGACTGGTGACAGCAGCACAGTCACTGTAACCCAGCCAGATCTGATGGTATTTTAACATCTACATGACTAGTAACTTGTCATAATATTCAGATGACTCTGATTCAGATATAAGTATTGCAGTTTGTCCCTGTATTAACCACTTCGGTACCAGCGGCCTCTGGCCCCTTACCCGCATCCGGACTACTCTAGTTGAAATCTACACCCTGTTTGGAAGCTGTTATCCCTAATACTATAAGAGAAAAGATACCCCTATAAACAGCACCACTGCAGACCATATGTGTCAATCAAAAAATGTCTTTATTACAATCTTCATAGTTCAGGTTTATTGTATATGATGAATGGTTGTTTGTTTGTGTAAATACAGCACTATATGCACTTTCATGGTCCCAAGTAGGGCTGATATGCACCATTATACACAGGTTTTTGCACTTTATAATTCTTACTGAACCCGGGTTCATCCACGAGGGGGCTCATTCTCTGAGCCCCCAGTGGTGACAGGTTGTACATAATAGATTATTATATCTAGAAGGCCCATTATGTTGAATATGGCTGGAAATGCAATATTATGCTGTTTTTAGATGTTTTTAAAAAAAATTGTATCATTGATATGTGTTTGCAAAGATTGTAATAAAGACATTTTTTTGATTGACATTTGGTCTGCAGTGGTGCTGTTTATAGGGGTATCTTTTCTCTTATAGTATTATGTATATATGTTCTACCCCAGCACACGCAGTCAATATTACTTGGGGTGCTGACAAACTCTTTTGAAGCTGTTATCCCTGCCAGGGTGTAGATTTTAATCTCCCTGTCGCATGCTCCTACTGCTACCGACGACCATGCCGCTCTCCCACCCCTACAGCCTGCTTGCCTTGCTGTTGGTATGACAGCAGAGCTCTGTGAGCCAGTCATTGGCTCTTGACCCTGTGATCACTGTGAGCCAATCTCATTAAAGGGATTTTTAAGCCTAGTAAAGAAAATCATTTTTACTTACCTAGGGCTTCTACCAGCCCCCTACAGCCATCCCGTGCCCTTGCAGTCACTATGACTGATTAAAGGGGCACAATCAGGAAAACTCTAAAATGCACTGTAATTGACTTTATTTCTATGTAGCTGTCACTTACAGTAAGGGTTTTTGATCTCATGGTTTTTACCTGTTACTGACAGGTTTTGGACCAGTCCTTCTCCTCATGGGGGCACATAAGGTTTCCTTAATTTCTTTAAAAGCTGTCCCTGGCAAAGATCTCAACAAAGTTGTCAAGCGGACAATTGCTTTAGTTGTATTTATACGGAGATTGTTTCTTTTAAGGCTTATTTACCTGAGGAAGTGGCTTCAGGCCACGAAACGCTGTGTTTTGTCTTTATTGATAAAACTATATAAACTTTGAACATTTTCATCATTGAAGTTAAGCTTATAGTTACCTTCTTTTTAAGCATTTTTTTTCTCATACTTTTATTGGGTGCCTCCAGTGACTTCCTACATAACTCATCCCTTCGCCCATAGTCCTAACACTAACTGTACACCTAGTAACCTCCCAAATGCCCAACACTAGCCTAATCTCTCATCCAAACCTTAAATTAGGCACACACTATGCAATGAAATAAAACATAAAAAAATATATACTCTGCACAAGGGATGGTCAATGAGATGCAAATATTTAATGCAGGACAACTTCTGTATGCATGTTTACCCAGCTTGTAAATAGACCAGTGGAATTTCACCAAGGTGGCACCTGATTGGTCCATTTTCAAGCTACATAAATTTGCATAATCCTGCAGCAAGTCAGAATTGTTTGCATCCTTACCCGGCATACTAAGGCACTTCCTACATGTGTATAACATACAATGCATTACAGATAAACAGTATATAAGGAAAGGAAAATGTAAAATCAATAAAACTCAGTTTGGAGGAGCGTGGCTCAGTAGGATGCAGTTATTCAGTAAACATAAAAAGGCTGCACTTCTGGCTTCAACACGAGAGAGTTTCTTGTCTGCATGTCCCGAAAATACAGCACTAAAGGTGTCCATACACTCGTCAGATTGGCAGCAGATAGATAAGAAATGCATCTGATGGTCTATCTGATGCGTTTTTAGAACATTTTTTACCAGGATAGAATTCCAATAGATTTCAGTTTGAAATCTATTGAAATTCGATCTGATGGCATTTTTTTGCCATCAGATTTCCATTAAGGCCAATGCAAACTGATAAGCAATCTCATCAGATCGACCTAAATTTTCCACCCTGCAAGTTCGATGGAAATCCATCGAAATCGATCGAAATCGGCCGTCGATTTCGATCGGTCGGCCAGAAAATCGGCTGAGTGTATGGGCTGCTTTAGTCTCTATTGACAAGTAGGCTGGATATAGAAAACCTTCTCCACTCCCCCCACGCACGCCGCCTTCTCCCCTCCCCTCCTGCTAGAAGTAATAATGACAATTTCCAATCAGTGTTTAAGCGGTAAAATGACTAAACAATGATCGGCAGGTCCTTCTTTTTTTGTAATCAAATATTAATTAAAGAGAATCTGTAAATTAACAAAAAAACTATACTTACCTCAAGTGGGGGAAACCTCTGGATCCTAATAAGGCTTCCCCCCTCCTCTTCAGCCTCAGGGATCCAGCACTGGCAGCCCCCAAACAGCATGCAGCAATATTTACCAATCCTCGCTCCTGCACAGGCGCAGTACAAGCTTCCCCACTGGCAGAATGGCAGAAATAGCCAAAGCGCTCTACTTCGCAGGCGCAAGCCACCTGTAGAGCTGACCCGTTCGGGCTTGGCTATATCTGCCGGAGCCCAATGGGAAGCTTGTACTGCGCAGGGGCGCGGATTGGTAAATATTGCTGCATGCTGAAGCTCCTACTGCACCTGCGTGCCCACTGGCAATTGATGCGGAAAATCTGCAGCATGCCGTCCGTTTTATTCCCTGCATGCGATTCAGACGGTAGTCTATCGATCTGAATAGGCTGCATTTCCTCATTGGAATAGCGTGCAGGGAAACGCTGCGATTTCCGCGCCTGTAGAAACGGCATTTAGAGTGAAATCAAGTCTCAATCCCTTGGGTGACAGTTTTGGGGCCAATTTCTATGGAGAAGCTTCTGTTAATATGAAGCAGGGCGGAGGGATGACGCATGGCGGCATGGCTTTCAGCGGGTGGGGTGAGTGGGAGGAGCACTCGGGGAGGTTGTACGTCGTTAAAGCTGAATACTCACCACTCGATGGGTCCAGCGAAGTCCCCTGGATGACGAGCATTCAGCAATGCCCCTTCCTGCTCATGATGTCATGCTGCATTACACGATGGGCGCGAACAGGAAGTCAATCGATCGCGGTACATTAGATGGAGTCGTCGGGGATCTTAACGAGACTCTGTAACAACATTTTCAGCCTTATTTCTTCTATCCTATAAGTTCCTATACCTGTTCTAATGTGGTCTGTGTTACTGCAGCCTATTCTAGTTGCACAGTGGCTGTGTTATCTCTGTTATATGATCTAATGTTCTCTCTTCTGTCAGCTCTGTCGGCTGAGGCTGGAATGTGTGGAATGTGCTGCACTGCTCGTCATTGGCAGAAACTATACACACCCTCTCTGTATAAGTCAGATACTGAGCTACTCTCAAGCCTATCACACTCTAGTTAGAAGCCATGTCTTTTGTTTGTAAACACTGCTTAAAAATGGCAATTACAAGCCAGGATTGCAGCAGAGAGTGGCAGAAACCGCACAGAGGGGCACAGGAGAACATAATGAATAGAATGGTATGTTTTTTATTGTAAGAGTTTTAGAGTACAGATTCTCTTTAAATATCCAAGATCCGTGGTTGTCAGCGTGCACCGCTAAACGTCACTTGCGTGATCGCGCATCTGTACCCATGTCATCAGGCCGCACAAATGGTGGTTTGTGTGATTGTACACCTGTACCCACATCGCGAGACCGCATAAACGGTCGTTCGCGTGATCGCACACATGTACCCACACCATGAGCCCGCAGAAACGGCTGCTCGCCGCTCCAAAAATTGCTGGTCAAAAAAATTGCGTGGTGGGTACGGGCATTCAAAATCCAGCATGCCTGATCTTTCGGGGACATAGGGGGCCTCCCATACTCATGCTAGATCCTTACACAAGGCGGTCCTTATCGGCCGCAGCAGCCGAGGTTAATCCAGCATGTGTATGTAGCTTCCCCTCCTGCTGCCACACGCATCGGTGGCCTTATAATGAGTACAGCCGTCTCTACCAGAGCCCACGGCCTCTGGAAACAGCAGTATTTGCTGTGAGCTCACATACCCCGGATCGGCAGCACCCTAGGAAATAGTTGTTATTGTGAGATGTACAGTCATGCTCCTGTACTAGTGTGTAGATTCAATATACAGAGCGCTGTGTGATCACAGTTTAACAGGATCAAGGTTAGCCCTTTTAAATCAGGCTGGTAATTCTCTTCCACATATGGCGGATTCAGATGAGAATGATCCTCACACTCACTGAGTGGATTGCAGGGAGAGGGGAATTAATGGGCTTATTCTTTATCAGTGCAGGTGGCAGCTCCGAGTCTGTGTGACGAGGCCAGCACCAGATTATCCTCCCTGCGCACAAAATCGTATCAAAGCTGCCCTGGTCTAAATTATACAGACGGTTTAGAGGCGTCGCCTGCATTGTAATGAGCTTAAGCGGGCGAGGGAACACCTGAGCCGATGAGCCGTGCGGGGGCCCCCCTCTTCTCTCTGCCTCACAGCATTGATGTAATGGCCTGAGTCAGCTGGATGAGACTACAGCACAGACTGCAATGTGTTCTGCAGCACAGACATTACACTGGAAGCTCATACAGGCCACTCTGCCCCTCCAGCACTAGAGAAACCTGCAGCTTGTGCATAGCTTATGTCCAACGCTGATTGTGGGTGGTGAGACAAAGGAAAGAGTGTCTGAGTAGGTGGCACAATGGTAAAGCCTTGTAGCTGGATAGTGTAGTGGGTAAGGGCTCTGCCTTTGATATAGGAGACCAGGGTTTAACGCTCGGCTCTCCCATAAGTCAGCACCTATTCAATAAGGAATTCTCGGGCTAGACTCCCTAACACTGCTACTGTCTATAGAGGGTGGCTGCAGCTCAAGTGCTTTAAGTCCGCCAGGAGTAAAGCACAATATAAATGTTATTATTTGTCTTGTATACACATTAGAAAAACCTGTTCTGAGAGTTCTCAGCCATGATTCTAGTGTGTGTACAGCTGCCTAACAACATCCTTTAGCAAAATGATAAGTGACAAACAAGCGCATTGTTTTACTATGTACCCACCACAACAGACATTGGCTGCAGTCAGGCGTGTGTTCGACCCTTTACTGTCACTCAGAGGTGTTCAGAGGTGTTCAAAAATAGGACAAAAGAAGAAACGAGCGGAATATAAGGAAGCGCTTGCGGGGACGAGCGGGAATCGATCCGGGAGCCCGCGGGGACGAGCGGGGACGCAGAAAACGCACCGTGTATGCCCAGCATAAGTCTAAGGCAAGAATTAGATTTTGAACACCTCTGAGTGACAGTAAGTGGCATGAAATGCTTGGTGCACTGTGGAATAATGTTAGCGCTATATACAGTATATAATAATCATAATAATGTAATAACTGGGCGACATCTCCAACACACCCTAACCTGAAGCTAGAGGAATATGCAAGGTGCCAAATGTTACTTTCTTTGGCATTTTGCTTGTTTTTTTAACTTAAAGAAAACCCGAAGAGAACCTAATGGAAAAAAATCAGATACTTACCTATGAAGCCTCCGAATCCCGCAGAGCCTTGAGACCACTGCCACTGCCCAGAACATTCTAGCAGTTTGCACCTGCGCTCCCCACTGCACCTTAGCACAGCGAGTGCGGTGGCACCTGCACAGTAGCACAGAGCAGCTCATAGACAAGCGGCTCAGCTTACTGAGGAGGCGTGGTTGTACTTGTGCAGGTGCAGTATGGCTGTGCTCCTGTTGGATATGTTCCAGTGGTCTGTGTGCGGCAATGGTGGTCTACAAAAGAACATGGGGATCCTTTGGAGATCTAACAGTATAAAGGCCATCAATACCCCATTGCCCTCGCACAGAGATTCTCTAACATCTCCAATCAGACTTCTGATGGATAAACAGTAGATTCATGGATAGACAAACAGATAATGAGAGAGAGGAAGAAATGTTATTTACAGAACAGAGTTTAGACAGACAGACAGAGCACATCTCATTTTCACTCACATTTAACCCCGAGATTTCAGATGAGGCCTCATCAGCACATTTCCATGTGATTTATCTCTCCCACATACAGATTTGCCATTCCGTGCCCCGGGAGACCGCACAAGCCAGGCAATTTTACTACATGCCGGCGAACACTTAAATGTAACCTATTTGTTGCTGCCGGGCCCACTGGGAAATTAGATGGAGCTGTAACAACTTAGCACCTCCCCTCTTCATATTAATTACAGTAAATCCGGGTCTCCGCTGCACAGCTGCTGCTCACTGCAGATGATCAATGGCATGCTAATGTTCTGAGCAAACAGCATGCAGCCTGAGACTGGGCCAGACACATGCAGTCACTGCACAGCTAATGTTCTGAGCAAACAGCATGCAGCCTGAACCTGGGCCAGACACATGCAGTCACTGCACAGCTAATGTTCTGAGCAAACCGCATGCAGCCTGAAACTGGGCCAGACACATGCAGTCACTGCACAGCTAATGTTCTGAGCAAACAGCATGCAGCCTGAGACTGGGCCAGACACATGCAGTCACTGCACAGCTAATGTTCTGAGCAAACAGCATGCAGCCTGAAACTGGGCCAGACACATGCAGTCACTGCACAGCTAATGTTCTGAGCAAACAGCATGCAGCCTGAACCTGGGCCAGCCACATGCAGTCACTGCACAGCTAATGTTCTGAGCAAACAGCATGCAGCCTGAGACTGGGCCAGACACATGCAGCCACTGCACAGCTAATGTTCTGAGCAAACAGCATGCAGCCTGAGACTGGGCCAGACACATGCAGTCACTGCACAGCTAATGTTCTGAGCAAACCGCATGCAGCCTGAAACTGGGCCAGACACATGCAGTCACTGCACAGCTAATGTTCTGAGCAAACAGCATGCAGCCTGAGACTGGGCCAGACACATGCAGTCACTGCACAGCTAATGTTCTGAGCAAACAGCATGCAGCCTGAAACTGGGCCAGACACATGCAGTCACTGCACAGCTAATGTTCTGAGCAAACAGCATGCAGCCTGAAACTGGGCCAGACACATGCAGTCACTGCACAGCTAATGTTCTGAGCAAACAGCATGCAGCCTGAACCTGGGCCAGCCACATGCAGTCACTGCACAGCTAATGTTCTGAGCAAACAGCATGCAGCCTGAGACTGGGCCAGACACATGCAGTCACTGCACAGCTAATGTTCTGAGCAAACAGCATGCAGCCTGAACCTGGGCCAGACACATGCAGCCACTGCACAGCTAATGTTCTGAGCAAACAGCATGCAGCCTGAGACTGGGCCAGACACATGCAGCCACTGCACAGCTAATGTTCTGAGCAAACAGCATGCAGCCTGAACCTGGGCCAGACACATGCAGTCACTGCACAGCTAATGTTCTGAGCAAACAGCATGCAGCCTGAAACTGGGCCAGACACATGCAGTCACTGCACAGCTAATGTTCTGAGCAAACAGCATGCAGCCTGAAACTGGGCCAGACACATGCAGTCACTGCACAGCTAATGTTCTGAGCAAACAGCATGCAGCCTGAACCTGGGCCAGACACATGCAGTCACTGCACAGCTAATGTTCTGAGCAAACAGCATGCAGCCTGAAACTGGGCCAGACACATGCAGTCACTGCACAGCTAATGTTCTGAGCAAACAGCATGCAGCCTGAAACTGGGCCAGACACATGCAGTCACTGCACAGCTAATGTTCTGAGCAAACAGCATGCAGCCTGAAACTGGGCCAGACACATGCAGTCACTGCACAGCTAATGTTCTGAGCAAACAGCATGCAGCCTGAACCTGGGCCAGACACATGCAGTCACTGCACAGCTAATGTTCTGAGCAAACCGCATGCAGCCTGAGACTTGGCCAGACACATGCAGCCACTGCACAGCTAATGTTCTGAGCAAACAGCATGCAGCCTGAGACTGGGCCAGACACATGCAGCCACTGCACAGCTAATGTTCTGAGCAAACCGCATGCAGCCTGAGACTGGGCCAGACACATGCAGTCACTGCACAGCTAATGTTCTGAGCAAACCGCATGCAGCCTGAGACTGGGCCAGACACATGCAGTCACTGCACAGCTAATGTTCTGAGCAAACAGCATGCAGCCTGAGACTGGGCCAGACACATGCAGTCACTGCACAATTTGCCAAGCTACAGGCTATCTGCAATAAATCTGCAACAAACTTACTAAATTAGGATCTCATTGTTCATGTTCATTACTGCTTATGCCTGGTACACACAATGAAATTTTCTGGCAGATTTACTGCCAGATCGATTATTTTCCTACATGTCCGATCTGATTCCCGATCGATTTTCCGTACACTTCTATGAAAAATCGATTGGAAAATCGATCGAAAATCAGATCGGACATGTTGGAAATAATCGATCTGGCAGTAAATCTGCCAGAAAATCTCATCGTGTGTACCTAGCATTACATCTTCACATTTATACCAGTCAGGGCCGGTTTATGGTGCTCCAGGGCAAACTTACAGCGATCCCGAGGTGAAAATAGACTGATAAGATAAATAATTATATTTATCCTCCTACTCCTAAAAATGACTTTTTTTTTGTTTATAGTTAAACATGTAGAAAAAAGGTTGAATGTTTTACTGTTTCTGTCTCTAGTCAGTGGCAGCCTATTAAGGGCTTATTCACAAAGCGGTGCTAACTGTTAGCACACCTGTGAAAACCCCCTTAGCATGTCTAAACGAGCTTTTCGCGCGTAAAACTTTACGCGCGCATTGCACAGAGCGCAGGGCGCTCCGCGCAAAGTGCTCATTAAAGCCTAGGGGACTTAGCGCGCATAAGACTTTGCGCGCGTAAAACTTTACGCGCGCAAAGTTAGCATGTGATCTGATTGAGAGATCCGGTGCTAACCTACTTAGCACCCTGGTTAGCACGTCTAAAGACTTTAGACGTGCTAAGTAGGTTAGCACCGGTTTGTGAATCAAGCCCTAAGTGTCTATTAAGAGTTAGAAAATAGTTCATGTATTTCTCTCTCCATGCCTTTAGAAGTTGTATTCAGCCAGGAAAACTTTTATGGCTGTATTTTGCTTATCAATGAGGTGTACTATATTCCTGACAAGACAGAAGCTGCCACTTCCATGCCTAGAAATTCACTTTTGATTAATTATTTCAAGCAGAAAAATAAAAGTAAAACAGCACTGTTATTAATATGTTTTGCCCTGTAGACAAGACAAGACAAATAACATTTATATCGCGCTTTTCTCCTGGCGGACTCAAAGCGCCAGAGCAGCAGCCACTGGGGCGCGCTCTATAGGCAGTAGCAGTGTTAGGGAGACTTGCCAAAGGTCTCCTACTGAATAGGTGCTGGCTTACTGAACAGGCAGAGCCAAGATTTGAACCCAGGTCTCCTGTGTCAGAGGCAGAGTCCTTAACCATTACACCATCTAGCCACACGTTTATACGTTTTATGCAATTAGCCTTTTCTCCTGAGTTTTCTTCTAGGTGATATTTTCATAACTTGTCATAAAACACCCTTTAAAGGAGTTCTGTTAGGGGTTTCTGAGAAGAAAAATAGATAATGTAATGGCGGTAATGTCCCACAGCGTCCTCCTCCCATCTGCCGTTCTCCGCCGCCGGCCCCGGTCTAGCGCGGCATGGGATCCAACTGCGGCTGCGCTACAGTGGCCGCGCACCCGCTCGCTTCCGCCTGCGTCATCGGAAGCTTACTGCGCAAGCGCAGTACAAGACTCCGTTGTACTGCGCCTGTTCAGTAAGCCTCAGATGACGCGAGCGGATGAGCGTCAGCGTGCATTATTTGTCTGTGTGACAGACGAATAATAGCCCGGTGCCGGCTGCGGGGAACGGCGGATGGGAGCAGGACGGCGTGGGACATTACCACTGCAGGGGGCTGATAGAAGCCCCAGGTAAGTGGCAGTTTTTCTCCTCAGGAACCCCCACAGAACCCCTTTAAAGAGACACTTAAAGGGAACCTTAACTGAGAGTGATATGGATGTTTCCTGTAAACAATACCAGTTGCCTGGCAGTCCAGCTGATCTCTGTGACTGCAATAGTGGCTGAATCACACACCTGAAACTAGCATGCAGCTAATCCAGTCTGACTTCAGTCAGAGCACCTGATCTGCATGCTTGTTCAAGGGCTGTGGCTAAAAGTATTAGAGACACAGGATCAGCAGGCGATTCAGGCAACTGGTATTATTTTAAAAGGAAAAATCCATATCCTTCTCCGTCTAGGTTCCCTTTAAGTCAGAAAAAAAAATGAGTTTTACTCACCTGGGGCTTCTACCAGCCCCCTGCAGCAGTCCTGTGCCCTCGCAGCCCCTCACTAATCCTCTGGTCCCCTGCTGCCAGCTAGTTTCGTTTTTGCCGACAGGCCAGTCAGGACTGGCCACGCGTAGCTTTTTCCGCATTCCCAAATGTAATTAGCGCTATCGCGGGCCGCAACACGTACAAAAATATGCGTTGACGCATTACGAACGCATAGATATGCGGCAACGCAGGTGAATCATGTGCAGATTGGGTGAAAATCTTCAATTATTTAACCTTTTCCTGTTTTATGTAGAAGGGCCTATGTTACTGCAATGGAACCATGATGCAAAAAGCTTACAAATAACATAATATCTACACCTATTCTTTTAACTGGCCATACAATGCACAGTCATGATTTTACAGTTCGTTCCAATCTTGCTATATGTATTCAGTACTGAACAGACTCTTCTGGTTGGCCCTAATACAACAAATATGTGATAAAATTGAGCGACATTATGTGACATACACAATACATACAATTACAGTGAACAGAAAAGGTGGCAGTCCGAAATTTACAACTGTCTCTATTTTGTTCAGTCTCTGTAAAAAAAACCGACCCCCCCCCCCCCCCCCCCCAAAAAAAAAACACATTCAAACCTGCCAGACTATGCCTTTCTATAAGGAAATTGCTTTGGACCTGAGCGCACCCCCTGCCTATAGCTTATAGTGAGCAGCCAGCAGCCAAGCTTTGCAAGACACAATTATCTTGCATCTTCTGACCACACTGTGAATAGGTGTGGAAAGGGGGGGGGGGGGGGTTACAGAAGGGAGGGTTAGCCTAATTACTGGTGGGGACATTCAGCCTAAATATTCCCTGGAGGGACCAAGGCTTAAGTAGATGCCGTTGCCATGACAACCTAGTCCTGTCAAGGCCGTTCATCCTCTGTGAGGCCTGACAACTTCACTGATGTACAGGGTCTCATCCCAGCCTCATCCGCCATGCATTGATTTTACTAGTGAACCAAACAGAGGGGCCCCCTGCCTAATATACTTCCTATGATGACACAGCCTTGTGCCTGCAGCCATGCAGATCACTGGTTAATCGAACACAAGCAAATGTATGGAAAAACTAATAATGCTCTTACAATACTGACTACAGACCGGGGGGAAGCCATATTATTATTATTATTTAGTATTTATATAGCGCCGACATATTACGCAGCGCTTTACAGTATATATATATATTGCCTTGTCACTAACTGTCCCTCAAAGGAGCTCACAATCTAATCCCTACTATTATCATATGTCTATGTATGTATTCTGTAGTGTAAGTACTGTAGTCTAGGGCCAATTTAGGGATGAGCCAATTAACTTATCTGTATGTTTTTGGGATGTGGGAGGAAACCGGAGTACCCGGAGGAAACCCACGCAGACACGGGGAGAACATACAAACTCCTTGCAGATGGTGCCCTGGCTGGGATATACAGCCATATACAATAAAAATACAACAAAGAAGAGCCATGTGTCTCTTGTGAGTGCTGATGTGACAAATTTAGAACATTAGTTAAAGTGAACCTGAACTGAGTAAAATTATTTAAAATAAACACACAATGTACCTGCAAATGAATATTACATACTTACCTCGCCATCAGTTCCTCTCAGAAGCTCACCATTTTCTTCTAACAATCCCTTCCAGTTCTGACAAGATTTTGTCAGAACTGAAATATATCAGTTGCTCTCAGTTATATATCAGTTGCTGTCAAATGTAACTGAAAGGACAACTGATCAGGGCTGTGGAGTCGGTACAAAAATCATCCAACTTCAACTCATGTAACGTCCATGTTTCCCTATGGCTCAAGTGGGCAATATTACAGTTTAACAGTGTGCTGACCTGCAAGCTGTTATGGGGTCATCACCATTTTCAAAATGGAGGACAGAGAATTCCATTGATCACAGTGGACAAACAGGATGCAGGAAAGGAGAAAAAGATTGACGATTGCGTGTGTATGTTTATTTTGACTTTTCATTTTCAGTTCAGGTTTGCTTAAAGTCATAATGAAATTTATAATCACTTAAAATATTGGGGTTCTATCGAGTTTGGAAACGTCAGAATGTCCACTTGCGGGCCAAACTTGGTGGCTTGAGTTTGACCCTATTAAGAGGTAAAGAGTTGTACCATTACCTCACTACAGAGGTAGCAAAAAGTATATATAATCACGTGACCATGACCGGCCAATTCGTGGAGTGATCACCTGGTAAATCAGTCATGTACTCCACTATAAAGTATTCCCTCAGAACTCTACTAGAAATGATGATCATGTGTTATCAATACTACTTCGCTTTTTAAGTGAGAGGAATATGCCATCTTCGTTCCCTTTAACCACCCTGGCGTTCTATTAGAACGGCCAGGGCGGCGGCGCAGCACATTTTTTTAGATCTTTTTTTGTTTAAATCATGTAGCTAGCCTAGCGCAAGCTACATGATAGCCGCTGTGCAGTGGCATCCAGGGCCGGTTTAAGCAACAATGGGGCCCCAGGGCAAAATAGACCTGGGGGGCCCCCCCAACATATACCCCGGAACAAAAATCGGCATTAGGGGACCTTTTTTGCAGCTGGTATAGTCAGGGTGTGAAGTCCCAATCGGTCGGAGCTCCACATTCTGGCTATCCCTGCCTGCATGGGGGACAAGGGGTTAAAAAGTTTCAGGAGGGGGGACCCCACAATTTTTTTTTTTAAATTCCCACACTCTAAACATAAAAAAAAAAAAAAATTGGGAAAATAGGAAAACATGCCAGGGATCTTCATACAGCCATATTGCGGCTGTATAGCGATCCCTGGCCAAAGCGCTGCGGCTGCGTATAGACCCCCTGGAAACCCCGACAGGAAATTTATTGCGCTTTCGTTTGATGCATGTAAAATTACACTACCGTTAGGTTTGCTACTAAAAGTGACATTTACCGCATTTAAAAGTATACTTTTTTTCCTTCGAAACTTTAAAATCGATTTTCTCAAAAACTATAAGGTCTTTTTGAAAAATTGTTTTTTCCTCTTATTCCTAATGGTCTCCTTAACATACCCTGCAAATTTAGGGTTTCTAGCATTTAAGGTGGATTTGCTATTAACCATTAAAGTCGGCAGGTTTTTAAATGTGTTTTTTTTCCCTTTGAAACTTTAAAATCGATTTTCTCAAAAACTATAAGGCCGATTTTGAAATTTTTTTTTTCCTCTTGTAGCCACTGGGGGCCCCTACAAGCTCTGGGGCCCTGGGGCAGCTGCCTCCTTTGCAAAGTGCTAGCTGCGTGTTTTAAAAAAAAATTATAAAAATCGGCCCACCAGGGCCAGAGCAATCCAGCGCGGCGGTCATGGACGAGCTGAGCTCGTCCATACTGCTAAGTTAACCTTCCTGGCGGTGAGCCCGAACTCAGTTCAAGCTATGCTGTGCAGGAGGATTTCTCAGGCCCTGCTGGACCGATTTGCATATTTTTATTTTTTTTGGTACACGCAGCTAGCACTTTGCTAGCTGCGTGTACAAACCGATCGCCGCCGCTCCGCGACGATTCGACGCTTACCTCGGGAGGGGGAAGCCTCCGAATCCTAACACGGCCGCGGGAGGGTTTTTTTCACCTAATTTTTTTTCCATGTAGCTAGCCTATCGCTAGCTACATGCTTCCCCCCTGCCTGCTCCATCCCTCCCACCCTTCCGATCGCGCCGGCGTGAAGACTCGTCCGGAAATCCCGTTCTGACCGGGATTTCCTTTAGGGCTTCCCCTGTCGCCATGGCGACGATCGGACTGACGTCATCGACGTGGTGACGTCAGACGGAGTCCCGATCCACCCCTTAGCGCTGCCTGACACTGATTGGCTAGGCTGCGCACAGGGTCTGCGGGGGGGGGGTCCCTCTTTCGCATCGGGTAGCGGCGGATCGGCAGAGATCGGAGAAACACGCAGCTAGCAAAGTGCTAGCTGCGTGTTTCAAAAAAAAAAAAAAATTATTCAAATCGGCCCACCAGGGCCTGAGTGGTGACCTCCGGCGTCTCTGTACGGGCTCAGCTCGTCCAGAACGCTAGGGAGGTTAAAAGGCAACCACTAACGATCCAATTTCTAATGAAAAAATCGTTCAAGCGATCAGATAATTCTGATCGGATTGGTTGTAAATAATATGCGTTGATGGCCACAATGGATTATGAACCATTAAATCCTATAGGATTTTCATCTGATCAAAATGTGTATTTTCTTGGGGGTTGTGATGCATAGGAAGCAAAGACTCATTGATGGTGTAGTGAACGATGTGTTATAGTTCACTTCCCATCAGAATTATCTGATCACTCAAACGATTTTTCGCTAGAGACTGGATCGTTAGTGGCCACCTTAAAGGTGCATACACACATCCAATCTTGTTTGGGCAATTTTACCATTTCCATGTCGTATGAGGGCTTAAAGATTGTGTAGGTAAACTCTTATACTACACGGAAACTGTAAACTTGGCCAGTGATTGGCCAATCAACACTGGAGGTGTGTATGAACCATAATGAAACCAGAAGATTATTGATAGCCAGTCGCTCGCCATTTTTTTTTAAAGGGAACAAACGTGGCAGCTTCCATATCCCTCACACCTCACAAAATACACGCTGCCCTCTAAACAGCCAAATAAACACTGAGAAAAAAGGCAGGATGGATGCTGAATATTACAGATGCCCTCTGGGTCACACTCTTTGTAAGGGACTTGATATTTTTCTGTCCCATTTCATTTTGCACGGCGGCGTCTGACCTGGGGGTACGTGGTGTCTGATCTCTCCCTGGAGGGCGGCTGTCGCCGTGACTGAGGACGCGCATCTGCCCAGCGTGCTGAGCCGCATTAATAAAAACCGGAGGATAAGAAAAACAGTAGTGCTGCCTGCAATCAGCCAATCAGCTGCCTCCTGTCAACTCTTAACCTGCAGGAGAAAAACAGCGGGTGACATCTGATTGGCTGGGAGGGGGCAACACCTCACCTCAATTCTGCATTATTTCTTATAACTATTTAATGTTTCAGTCATTTGCTTTTCTTTCCTTGCAATGAGGGGGCATTTTACATTGAGAATGATGAATGGTGGGAGCAGGTGGCACTAATCTGCGATCATTCCCTGATCAGTGACATCCTTGATTGATATTGTAGATTTTTACTCCTTGTGATCTCATCTGTGATAATCCTGGTCTGCTGTATATTCCACCTAGACGTTTCAATTTGGGGATTCTTCCTCCTTTTCTCCGTATCTGTGGCTTGCTGCATATGCTGTCTGGCCTCCGATTGGCTAGAAATGATGTCATTGCTCCTAGAACTGGGTAATAAGCTTTCGGTGGAGGTGCAGCAGTGGTGCCGTCACCATTGTTACACCCAGTCATTCATATATTGCTCTGTCGCTCCTTCTCTGTAACCCTTGTAGTGCCAGGATCAAAGGCATACATGCTTGGGTACCATATACAGTCTACGGTGACTTCCGCCCACAGCTCTCGCTCTAGTACCGACCACCCACTGCAATCCACCACTGATCCGCCTCATATACATATTTTACTGCAGTTGATTAGAAATTATAAAATAATAAATATCTTGGCATTTGGAAACGCTATGAAATCCTCCAGTTATTAGATCATAAGTCAAAATTGCGGCACTGAACAGCCATGTGTGACTATCTAGCTCTGTAACTGCTGCCTCGACTTATAAAGCTACATACACACCGGAAGATAGAATCGTGTGACACGACCGATGAACGATCCTTCTACAATCACATTCAAAATATCTTAAATGATTTGATGTGAACGATGGCAGAAGACTACGACCGAAATGCCAAACGATCGCTAACCAATAGGATCGTTAAACAACGCAGTATGTAGGGGAAACGCCATAGAATTCGCAGACACATCGTTTAAAAATCGTTCATATCGCTGTACACACTGCTGACCATGAACGATTATCAACCGAAGCGATCCGTCATGTCGATCGTTAAAAATGCCCGAGCACCATCGCGGATCGTTTGATTGGCGGTTCGATACGCTTTGGATTCTTAAACGAGATCTGATCAATGAATCGTTCAACCTTCGTTCCTAACCGTTTTTCTCTCCGTGTGTACAAGGCTTAACACCAGGTTGATAAACGTCTGCCCATTTCAAGAACTACAGTCCTGTACAGTCCGCGTAAAGGTGCCCATTAACGGTACAATTTTTTCTTCATAACCAATCTTTCAATGCAACGTGAATGATCGAAACTAATCGGAAGGCAATCATCGATTGTTCCCATTAACGGAACGATTTAAGTTTTTACATTCTGATCATAAAATCCAACTTTGTGATCGATATTTATTCCTTTTCCAATCGACCAAAGAATGGTATCAGATAGATTTTGCGCTACAAATGGTGCAGTTTTCTATACAATGCGATCATAAAATTGCGTCAAAATATCGAATGTGAAGGTAAATTTGTACCTCTATGCTGATCCCATATTAGGATTGAATTTTACTGTGACAATGATCAAATCTAGACAAAAGTGCCCTATAATTTGAAGACCAATCGATTAACTGAGATTGGCTTTTAGCCAAACCTTCCCTAAAGTCTCCAACCCGCTACCCTCTAGATTGTAAGCTCACAAGGGCAGTGACCTCCTCCTAGTGTTTCTTATTCTACTGTAATTTATCAAATGAACATGTATTAATATTGGTGATGTCTCAAACCACAACTATGTATGTATTTGTATTGCTGGATGTCCTGTTTGTTCAGAGTTTTGAATGTCTCATGTATCTATGTTCCCCAATATTTGTTTTGTACTATGTACAGTGCTATGGAAAACGCGCTATAAACATAAAAAAGTAGATGCATAACAAATAATAAAAACTAAATGAGATAAAATTATTCAATGGGTGAGCGTGACAGTTTTCACACCTACCTGTACTGATTTTTATTTTATTTATGTTAGTGACTGATACAGATTTTACTTTCTTCTGTGACCATTTTCAAATCGATCGCCTAAAACCATATTGTGGTACAGTCATATTGACATGGACGAGTCTCAGCAATTTCGGCTCTGCACAGATAACACACGTGTTTAACTCTTGTCATGCTTGCCGAGTTGGCCAGCGCAACGCACTGACGTCATGCCAAACCAGCTCCGATCCGGCTGTCTACCGGTACAACCAGAAAGTTCTCTGTGGGAACATGGCTGAGATCATCGCATGAATTTATAATGGTGATGTCCAACACATCTCTGAGGATGATGTCATACAAGGCAGCCTCCATGCAGGAGCGCTCTCTACTATCCACCAACCTCTCTGCACAAGCAAATCCATTTACCAAGGCTTACCCGGGGAGCCAGCCAATCAGATTTCACCGTCTGTGAGTTTTGAGCAATCAGCGATGCCATCTTATTGGTTGCTATGGGTTACTGCACATTCCTAAAGGTCTCTGTATAACACCTATCAGAACCACCTGCAGCTAATGCACCTAATATCACTGAATAATATCCATTTTCTATCATTATGAACTAAAGCCAACCAATGACAGCACTGAAAGCTAAACAAACAGGAAGAGCACCTTTAACTCACAAAATCATGTAAAAAAAACACCTTGGAAAAAGTCACTTATTGCCATTCAAGCAACTGTTAACGCTAACAGGCCCCATTCACAAAAGAGGGATATTGTCAGTTTTTCCGTTCTCATATCGACTACCCAATCAGATTGATGAGAATTAAAAAGGCAGAAGTTTTGGTTGTCTGTCGAAGTGGAAATGAGCAAAATGTAAAAGGATTCTCCATCTTTAATGAATCAAGCTGGGGTACGTGCAAAGTGCAGTAACCCATAGCAACCAGGTAATGTGGTACCCAAAGCAGCAAAAGGTGAATTGTGATTGGCTCACAGGTGATACTGCACTCTGCACATGGCATGTATGCCCTATAAAATAAGCTTGTAGAATAGGGATAGTGAAATTTTCACCTCTTCCTCCACACAGGACGACTTACCTGCACCTGCATGAAAGAGCCCCGGTAGAAGCAGCATGCTGCAGCTGACAGGGCACTCCACAAACTGCATCTCTCAGTCATTGTAAAAGGAAATCCTCCATCCAAGGGTAGCAGGAAAGCAGGAATGTCACAGCGCGCCCCTGGCCAGGATCCCTCCTTGTCTCGTGGCTGTCAGATGCCGGCTGCTCCGAGCCCTCTCTGTGTGCAGCAGCCTGTACTACTGATGTCTGCTGCTGGTGGTGCTGATGCTGCTGCTGCTGGATTGCAGGCTGAGACTTCATGCATTACCTCATCCCTTGTCAGAAGAGCATCATGGGAGGAGCCCGGTTCTCATAGAAATACGCTCTCTCTCCCCCTCCTCCCTGCCTGCTCTTATCTCCCAATTCCCTTTCTGCCTCTCCTGGCTCACACCTCCCCTTTTCCTGGCTTCTGCCAGGGAAGGAGCTCTGCTTAGGTCTGTGAATGAATGAGATTCTGCAGGGTGGGGGCAGGGAAGGAATGTGAGGTCATCATAAGGATCTGAAGTTGTGCTTCAGGTAAACTATGGCTACTTCTAATGGCTAGTCATACATAGGCTGATAGTGGTCCGATAATACAAACACATATATCGCTCAATGTGCCACCAGATCAACCATTAGATAAATCCCTCTGTGATCGAATCGTATTGACTTCCCACACACTGCATACCGATTCCCGATAGATTTCAGCATGAATTGTATTGGAAATTGCCCTGCTGTAGTTCCCCAAGTGTATATAAGACAAGACGCAGAACGTTCATATTGCGCTTTTCTCCGGGCTGACTCCCGGCACCAGAGCTGCAGCCACTAGAGCGCGCTCAGTAGGCAGTAGCAGCGTTAGGCAGTCTTGCCCAAGGTCTCATTCCTGTATAAGTGCTGGCTTACTGAACAGGAAGAGCTAGGATTCGAACCCTGGTCTCCCGTGTCAGAGGCAGAGCCCCTGGCCTCCTCCTTTGCCCAACGTTACCACAAGAGCCTGAACTATGTGACACCAGCGCATGTAGTGACGTCCTAAATACACCGGTGTCACGTGGTACAGGCACTCCCGGTCATACTGGACACAGGAGGAGGCCAGGATTCGTGTCGGCATGACAGCTGAGCCTTCAACACTACACATGGGCACCGGGGACTCGCATATACATTTGGAGGGACACCGCCCGGGGGGGTAGGTCGGTTGTTATCGCCGCACATTCCAGATCAATCTTTTCAACTGATTTTGGCTGGAAATAGATCTAAAGGTCAGCCACGTTGCAGCACTGATTCTCCTCCAATTCAATAAAATTATTGCAATATTGAGTAATGTATGCCCCCCCCAGGACCAATTCTTTCCACACGCAGCATATAGATAATCAATGGATTTCAATGGGAAATCTATTGATAATTGTTTGAACTGCAGTTTTGCACTGTTCGATGCAGTACAATGCCATGGCCCTTCGATTGGCCCCGCCCATAATGACTCCTTCCCTGCCCTAGATCAGCAGAAATTGTCTGTCCTAATTCATTTTGGCCCAAAATCAATTATAATTCCGATCAAGTAAACAAGTTGTGATTCCCGGTAGATTCGCTCAGTGATTGAATCTGCTGGGAAAATTGCTCTGTATTTCACCCCCCACTCAGTGAAAACTTACTGCTATTTCATTCCCATTATACCTTTGACCAATAAACTGTTGGAAACATTCAAAAGTTTATCCATTAACAAGGTGGCAGTGATTTAATTGCTACCTACTTAAAAATTGCCGCTTGTATGGGCTACACATTTCCAGACTAAATTTCTCTAGACCCGCATCTATGCAAAAAAGCGCCTGGAAGTTTGAGCACCGGATAATAACACTAGTAGAATATCAGTACAATTACTGGTATTCTACTATCATCTTCCCCAACCTAATTCTCACTCTTAGGCCCCTTTTACACTTAAGCAGTTGCTCTCAGTTATTACTGAAAGAAAACTGATTTTCAAAGTAATGCCCATGTTTTCCTATGGCACCTTTCACACTTAACTGAAATCTTTTTCCCAATGCACTGCTATGGAAAAAACGCGTACCAACGCACACTAACGCGTACTAACGCACACTAACTGATTAAGTGTAAATGGCCCCTAAGGGCCCTTTCACACCGGTGCGGTATTTTTATCACACCCCACCGCAAAGCAATGAAAGTCTATGGAGATTTTCATACTTCCTCAGTGCAAAGCGACGGAAGAGAAGCTTTTGCAACATCCCCGACGCTGGTCCAAAACCATGTTACCGCTGCAGTGCTGCGTTGATCTGCGTCATCCCGGAAGTCATGTTAGTCTATAGTGACGCGTGTTTCTTTAAACACGTTGGCATCGCAACTATGTGGGACGCATGTGCGGAAGCGTATTTTAAAAACATGCTTCTGCATACCCAAAGCAGGAAGTGACGGCAAGCGCGTCACTTCCTGCTTGGCCGGGGGCCAGACAGGGAACACTGTGCCTGAAGGCCTGATTTTGGCGGTGTGATGTGTCACGTCAGGCATGACACACCGCATTGCTAACACTAGTATGCAGTCTGAGACCGGCCTAAAGGTAGCTGATCCACCACGGCGGCCCGAAATCTTGCAGCATGTCTGATCGATACATGTGACCAATTTCAGGCCGAAAGACTTTAGACGTGCTAAGTAGGTTAGCACCGCTTTGTGAATCAAGCCTCTTACGTCTAAACTATCGCTCGAGGGAGCGCGATCCAATCCCTGCAGGCAACAGTGCATGTGTATGCTGTAAGTACACAAGCTGGGTTAAATGTGGCTAAGTTGGCTATTACGGACCGCCTCAAGCAAGAATCTAGCATGTACAGGAGCCAACTTATGCTGCCTAAAGACAGGGCTGTGGAGTTGGAGTCGGAGCAGTTTTGGGTGCCTGGAGTTGGAGTCGGTGGTTTCATAAAATGAGGAGTCAGATTCGGGAGTCAGATGATTTTTGTACAAAATCCAAAGCCCTGGTAGGTATTAGACTAAGGAGTCAGAGTGAGCCATTTTGGGTACCTGGAGTCGGAATCAGTGAGTAGTCTGAGTTGGAGACTCCAGAACCCTGCCTAAAGATACTACAGTAATATTCAACGGATCCCAGAGAGTTTTGTTTTCCTTCTCACCTAGCCAACCGGAAGCAACACCGTTGTGCGCCGCACGTTGTCCCTCCTTCCCCTCCATAGCAACAGATGCGTTGCTCAAATCTAGACTATTGAGACGTCTGTACAGAACTCAGCCATAAAAAGTATGAGGGCCCTTTCACACAGGGGTGGTGCAGCAGCGCAGTATTTTTACCGCATCCCACCGCTGTGTAATGAAAGTCTATGGAGGCTCTCATATTGTGACGATACAGCGCGACGTGCCGGAAGTGACATTTTTGCCCTATCCCAGGTCAAGAACTACGTTACCGCGCGGCTTCTGTGTCAAGTTTTGGCGATTAGAGATGTCGCGAACCTCCGATTTTCGGTTCACGAACCGGGTTCGCGAACTTCCGCGGAAGGTTCGGTTCGCGTAAAAGTTAGCGAACCGCAATAGACTTGAATGGGGAGGCGAACTTTGAAAAATAGAAAAAATTATGCTGGCCACAAAAGTGATGGAAAAGATGTTTCAAGGGGTCTAACACCTGGTGGGGGGCTTGGCGGAGTGGGATACATGCACAAAGTCCCGGGGAAAAATCGGGATTTGACGCAAACCAGCGTTTTAAGGGCAGAAATCACATTGAATGCTAAATTGCAGGCCTAAAGTGCTTTCAAACATCTTGCATGGGTATACATCAATTAGGGAGTGTAATTAGAGTTCTGCTTCACACTGACACACCAAACTCACTGTGTAACGCACCGCAAACAGCTGTTTGCGCAGTGACGGCCGTGCTGGACTGGTGCGCACCGTGGATGCAGTGAGCTGGGTTCACTGAACACAACAGGTAGTTAGATGCAGTGAGCTGGGTTCACTGAACAGTAAAGGTAATTAAGATGCAGTGAGGTGGGTTCTCACTAGGCCTGAAAGATAAATCGAATTTAAATCGAAATCGCGATCACCAAGATCACAATTTCAGAATCGTCAAAGCGGCGAATATCGCGATCACATAATTTCCACATGGGGAAGTTTGAAGAAGCGCCTTCAAACTTTCCCAAAGTCCCAGTGCGTGCGGCACACAGCGTTGGACATACCTTCTATACTCTATCGCGCTCTGCCGCCTCTTGTGCTTGCCAAAACTTCGGGTTCCTGTATGTCGCATGATATACAGGAAGTATGCCGTGCATTAGAGCCTGCAGGAGGCAAAGTGGATAGACGGGCATCGCTGGACTGGTGCTTAAAGCTATGTCCAGAACCGATGCAACTTGGGGGACAGAGAAGGCACAGAGAGAGACACAGGAGACACAGAGGGGGTACAGAGAGAAACAGAGTGGGCACAGAGACACAAAGGAGGCAAGAGAGAGAGACCCAGAGGAGGCATGAAGAGGCAAAGGGGGCACAAGGAGAGACAGGGGGACAGAGGGGGAACAAACAGGCACAGGGGGGAGGGGGGGGGGAGAAAGCTTGATTTGAAGGAAATCGTGAATCGAAATCGTAATTTTGGACAAAAATCGCTCAATTCAATTTTTTCCTAAAATCGTTCAGGCCTAGTTCTCACTCAACACAACAGGTAGTTAGATGCAGTGAGCTGGGTTCACTCAACACAACAGGTAGTTAGATGCAGTGAGCTGGGTTCACTGAACAGTAAGGGTCGTTTCCACTATCGCGAATCTGCATGCGTCCAACGCATGCAGATTCGCACATGTAATGCAAGTGGATGGGCCTGTTTCCACTGTAGCGTTGTTGAGGTGCGTTTTTTTCAGCGGTGAAAAAACGCACAAAAGAGCCAACGAATTCGCCTGCGAGTGGAATGCATGCGAATCGCCGCTAATGTATTTAATAGTAAAAACGCATGCGTTTGTTACATGCGTTTTTACCCGCGATTTCGCACCTTTTTCAATTTTATTTTGCCCTGGCAGTGTCATGGTTAATTTCGCATGGCACCCTGCCATGCGAAATCGCACGCGAAATCGCGGGTAAAAACGCATGCGGAAACGCATCCGCATGCGTTTTTACAAGCGTCGGAATGCCGGCGAAATCGCGTCGCAACAGTGGAAACAAGCCCTAAAGGTACTTAAGATGCAGTGAGGTGGGTTCTCACTCAACACAACAGGTAGTTAGATGCAGTGAGGTGGCCAGGTGGGTTCTCACTCAACACAACAGGTAGTTAGATGCAGTGAGCTGGGTTCACTCAACACAACGCTAGGTATATGCAGTGATGAGGTGGGTTAAGTAAGCACAACAGGTACTGGGTAGTTAGATGCAGTGAGCTGGGTTCACTCAACACAAAGCTAGGTATATGCAGTGATGAGGTGGGTTAAGTAAACACAACAGGTACTGGGGTATATGCAGTACTGGGTAGTACAATGTGCAGCTCCCTGTCACACACACAGGTAGTCACTGAATGTGCTGGGCTGCTGGCAGTGGCACACACAATATCAATTAGCAAGGCTGTGCATGCAACAAAAGTGTCAGTTTGACACACAGAAAAAAAAATGTACAGGTTGAGCTCTGAAAAGAGCTGTTGCTGGGTGCTTTAAAAGCAATAATAATCAGTCAGGAGCAAGCAAAGCAGCCTAGAACCTAACTAATCTGTCCCTAGGAGAAAAAGTCTGCAGCAGCTGTCCCTTTCCTCTCTCTAGCAGGCACACAAGTGAGGCTAATGGCCGCCGGAGGCTGCCTTATATAAGGGGGGGTGGGGCTCCAGGGCTTAGTGTAGCCTGAATGGCTACAATGTGCCTGCTGACTGTGATGCAGAGGGTCAAAGTTGACCCTCATAGTGCATTATGGGGCGAATCGAACTTCCGCAAAAGTTCGCCTGGTGCAGGCGAACGCGAACCCCCTAAGTTCGCCTGGAACCGTTCGCCGGCGAACCGTTCGCTACATCTCTATTGGCGATCTGCGTCGGCCCAGAAGTCGTGTTAGTCTATGGATTTTAAAAGAAATTACCGACGTGACGTTGCGACACATATGCGCGGAAATGTATTTTAACAATACGCTTGCACATACCCAAAGCAGGAAGTGATGGCAAGCGCGCGTCACAGGGGTGTCACTTCCTGCTTGGCGAAGGCCAGAAAGGGAACACTGCACAATAGCGCAGTGTTCCCTGAAGGCCTGCTTTTGGCGTGACGCAACGCTAATGCTGGATTGCAGTCTGAAACTGGCCTGAGAGTTTGAGTCCTGGTCCCTGCAGGTGACCCGTCCTGGTACTTGTGAAACACCCTCAGTCAGCCTAGACCAGGCATGGGCAAACTTGGCCCTCCAGCTGTTAAGGAACTACAAATCCCACAATGCATTTGCCTTTATGAGTCATGGCTGTAGCTGTCAGACTCCTGCAATGGGACTTGTAGTTCCTCAACAGCTGGAGGGCCAAGTTTGCCCATGCCTGGTCTAGACCATGTAATCTCTTGTCTAGGCTGACTGTCACAAGACTGAGCTCAGAAGAAGCACTTTTTCTTTGTGGTGAACCAGCAGATTTGGATGTGCAGCCTTAATTCCTTGGGCATAAAGAGATTACTGTATTTGTATAATGAGGAATGATGCATCATAGGAAACCACAGTTGCTCACCTACAGCTGAATTATTGCAAATACCTTCTGTTTTAACCTCTTGAGGACTGCAGTGCTAAACCCCCCTAGTGACCAGGCCATTTTTAGCAAAATGTGCCACTGCAGCTTTAAGGCTAAGCTGCAGGGCCGCACAACACAGCACACAAGTGATTCCCCCCTCCCTCTTTTCTCCCCACCAACAGAGCTCTCTGTTGGTGGGGTCTGATCGCCCCCAGATTGTTTATTTTTTTTTTTACAAATATTTTTGTTCTTGTTTTTATTTTAAAAAAAAGTATGTTCCTTTAACTATCTTCCCTCCCTCCCTCCCTCCCTCCCCCCCTCCCCACAGCCAGCCAATTATGGCGACCGGCTGTCATAGGCTTCTGCCTATGAGAGCCGATCGCTCTCCCGTGTCCCAGGGGGACAGCCGGCTGTCCCCAGTACAGCGCTGCTGCCGATCGCAGCGCTATACACGTAAATAGACGGCGATCACGCCGTCTAACAGTCTCCTGAGCGGCAATAGCCGCTCGGAGACTAAAGGCGGGGCGGAGCTCCGCCCCCCAAGCAGGAGATGCGCACGCAGCTTGTGCGCGATCTCCTGCATTAGCTGGCCCCAGGACTTTACGCCAATCGGTGTTAGGCGGTCCTGGGGCTGCCGCCGCGGCCACGCCCAGCGGCGTGACGCGGTCGGCAAGAGGTTAAGAAGGCAAAATTATATTTGCTTTGCTTTTTAATACAGGGCGCTTTTTTGGGGGGAGGGGGTTAAGCCTTTACATTCCTGGGGGCTCAGGGTTACACTAAGCTATCTGGACATCCTTCTTTACTCCAAGTAATAGAAATCAGAGAAGACTCACAATGAAATGGGACCCAAGGCAAAATAGTAGCTTTGACTCCCCTGTTATTGGTAACCTGAGATAAGAGAATAGGCAAATAAGGTAGCAGCTGGGACCCTTCACACCCACTAGGCCACAGGCACTTGCCTATGTTGCCTGGTGGATGATCCTACTCTGATAGTAAACGATACTATACATACAGTACATACAGTAACTCCATAGAAATAAGAAGAAGAATATGCGTGGCCAGAGCCGCGCAGGCACAGTGGCCTGGCGGCGAAACCGAAATTAGCTGGTGGAAGATCGTGCAGGATTGGCGTGGGAAAGGACGGCTTGCAGAAGCTCCAGGTAAGTAAAACAGTTTGTTTTAAATCTATCTTCAGTTTCGCTTTTAGATAGATGGAACAGAGTGGTCTGTACATGCAGATTCGTTATTTCGGACAGGAACGCGAAGAAGGCTGCGCGTGGCCAGGCGAAACGAAACTAGCTGGTGGCGGGGGACATGAGGATCCGTGAGTGACTGCAAGAGCACAGAACGGCTGCAGGGGGGCCCCAGGTGAGTAGAACTGATGTTTTACCATTGCCTTAAGTATCCCTTTAAAGAAAAAAAATGAGATACTCACCTAAGAACATGGAAGCATCCAGGCCTGGCCTGCCCATGATGCCAAGTGAAGCGACTTCCTCAGGCGGCAGAAGTCTGGGGACAGCACCAGGCAGGAACAGGAAGTGAAGAGAGTGCCTGGTCAACCTATACTGGGTGCAACTGTACCTGGCTAACCTATACTGGGGGCAACTGTACCTGGCTAACCTATACTGGGGGCAACTGTACCTGGCTACCTATGCTGGGGCCAAATGTACCTGGCTAACCTATACTGGGGGCAACTGTACCTGGCTAACCTATACTGGGGCCAAATGTACCTGGCTAACCTATACTGGGGGCAACTGTACCTGGCTAACCTATACTGGGGGCAACTGTACCTGGCTAACCTATACTGGGGGCAACTGTACCTGGCTAACCTATACTGGGGCAAATGTACCTAGCTTCCAATACTGGGGGCACCTATACCTGGCTACCTACCTACACTGAGGGTATTTTGACCACAGCTATAATGTGCGGTGCAAATTGTCGGGTGCCGTGCGATCATTCCAGTTCGGGGGGGGGGGGCATCCTCACAAGATTGCCTCATGCAGCAAAAAGTCTAAAATCGGCCCTGGAAGCCTCTATATCAGGGGTCTCAAACTCAATTTACCTGGGGGCCACAGGAGGGAAAGTCAGGATGAGGCTGGGCCGCATAAGGAATTTCACAATCGCGGCGCATCGCCGCCTCTGCCCGCCGCTCTCACTCTTCCTTCACAGAGAGGGGCAGGGAGAGGCGGCGATCCGTGCGGCGACTGACGTCAGGAGGGGCAGAGCTGAAGCTGAAAGCTCTGCCCCTTAAAGGAAATGCCGGCGGATTGCCCCCCGGGCGTTTTGGGGGCTCTGCAGCCCTCGTTTAGCGGTGGGGATGCGGCGGATTACTTGGGAGCACTGAAGCGAACTATAAGGAAGCTTTTGCCGGTGAGGGCCACAAAATATTGTATCGAGGGCCGCAAATGGCCCGCGGGCCGCGAGTTTGAGACCCCTGCTCTATATCCTGGACCCCACCATTGTTGCGAGGGGACCCCCAGAACCTATCCAACAAGAGCTTATCGGATATGTTATCATGGCTGCTCTCCTCTTCATGCACTGCCTCTGTGGAGGTACGACCGTGCCTGTGCAGTAATCCGTGTGGAGACGCAGCCACACTTGTGCAGGCGCTGCATAGCAGCGTGCATGATGAGGAGCGCGGACGGGTCCCGGGCAGTGGCGGTGGTCTGGAGAAGGATGTGGGAAGCTTCCCTCTTGTTAGGCAAGTATCTGATTTTTTGGAAATATTGCTCTGTGATTTAATTCCTGCCAGCTCGGGATCCTTGGTCAGTCAGCGAGTGAGCTGTCCCCATCCTTAGCAGGAAATTGGCCTGTAGCTCGCCACCCTGTTTTGTTAGCTAGTGAGGACAGATGACTTGGCAGGGCTGCAGCTACAGACGAGTGTGTCCTTTCTGGCAGAGAGCTGCTTGACAGACGCTCCCTTTGATGGAGCTGCGATGGCTGTAGACAGACGTGTGGCAGCAGTGTGCCTCTTGGAAGCAGCATCTTCTCCTAATAAGGTTCTCTGCCCACGGATAACGCTACACTGCTTGTGAATGACTCCAATTTACTCATTTCTTTCTTTCCTTCTGTGCTTTTTACAATAATTGATTAATCCATATGCATGCACAAAATTTTAAGTGCAACTACACTTTCTTTAATATACTCAAGCAACTTTATGTTTGCCATTTCATTTTGTGCACAGCTATAATTTTCTAAAATTGCCAGGAAAATCAAATTTTGCGGTTTTGCAACCATGGCGACAGCACACTGGCACACAGAATAGAATTGGATGGAGATTATTATTTTTGGATTTCTATAGCGCCAGGATCATCCATGGAGATGTCCCCAAATGGTTCTAAAACATGTACTTTGGGTTTGATTTTTTTTTTTTTTTTTGTAACTATTCAGTTTTATTTAAACAAGAATATCTTCACGGTTCCTGTCCACCACAAACTAACAGGGTACTTAGTGAGACAAAATAGTGATCAATACTACTAAGGCACCACTGAAGAGCTAATGCAATGGCTTTATGAAGGCCCTAGCAAAGCCTTCTACTCCAGGACCTGGGTGTGGTCAAACCTTCCGCACTCTCTATTTCTATGTCACTGGTGAGGACACCAATGAAAACACTATTATTATTATTATTTAGTATTTATATAGCGCCGACATATTACGCAGCGCTGTACAGTACATATATTGTCTTATCACTAACTGTCCCTCAAAGGAGCTCACAATCTAATCCCTACTATTATATGTCTATGTATGGATGTATTATGTAGTGTAAGTACTGTAGTCTAAGGCCAATTTAGGGTGAGCCAATCAACTTATCTGTTTGTTTTTGGGATGTGGGAGGAAACCGGAGTACCCGGAGGAAACCCACGCAGACACGGGGAGATCATACAAACTCCTTGCAGATAGTGCCCTGGCCGGGATTTGAACCAGGGACCCAGCGCTGCAAGGCAAGAGCGCTAACCAATACGCCGCCGTGCTGCCCACTACACTAGCAGATCTGTTATTAAATCTGTCACCTCCCCATAGAAACATTTAATTATTTGTGTGGTATTAGTTTAAGCAGACCGTGATTCATACCTCCCAACTTTTTGAGGTGAGAAAGAGGGACACTTAAGCCACACCCCTGATCACGCCCCATCACACCCCTAGTCACGCATACCATAAAGATTTCATAAGAAAAATATGTTGGTTTATAATTCAAATCACACTGGTCCTTTCTATCCTGGTTCATTTTCCTTCATATTTACATTTTAAAATTAGTGATATTAGTAGTAATATATCAATTTAAAAGATGAGAATAAAGTTTAGAGTCAATCAAACACATTTTTAGTAGAGAAATACATATATTTACATAGAAAGAGGGAGAAAGTCCTGAAAGAGGGACAAATGAGGAGTAAAGAGGGACAGAGAGACAGGGCTCCCAAAGAGGGACAGTTGGGAGATATGCGTGATTGTCTATTGTTGTGACATAAGGTGGCCATACATCAGGCGACTTGGCGGCCGATCGACCATCCAATTCAATTATTATAATCAAAATGGATGAAAATCGGTGCCGCCAAGTGCATGCCCGACCGACAATGCAATCGATTTCGGGACGAAAATTGGTCGCATTCTCGATCGCGCATGCAGCAAGATGTTGCTCGGGAGCGTGGCGGTAACGACGCAACCCCCGACGCTGTCCCCCCTAATGTAAATGTTCCCCGTGCCCCATGTAAATGTATACATTACCTCTCCTCGGCCTCCGCTTGTCCCCCGCTGGCTTCCGTGTCTGCATACACGCGCGCCCCGCATGGTTTCCTAGCAAGGGGGCGCATGTGACGTCACACACACGCGCCCTTACTAGGAAACCATGCGGGGCATGCGTGTATGCAGACACGGAAGCCAGCGGGGGACAAGCAGAGGCCGGGGAGAGGTAATGTATACATTTACGGGGACAGAGGCACAGCAGCGGATGCGGCACACAAGGCCGATTCCCAAGAGATTTCATGCTGAAATTGATTGGGAATCGGCCTGTGGTGTATGGGCAGCTGACAGATCTCTCTCTTATCAGATTCAATAAGAGGGAGATTTGTCTCTTGGTTGAATCTGACCATCATTGCTAGATGTATGAGCACCTTTAGTTAAAAATCAGATCACATTTTGTGACCAATTTGTGCAGAAATCCATATAATTCCAAAGTGTTCATATACTTTCTTGCTACTGTATGTATTCTACCTCCTCCATGGCAACAGAATGTGTCGCCAGCCTAAGGGCCCGTTTCCACTAGACGCGTTGTTATGCGAAAACCGCTCCGCATCACAATGCAAGGAAACTGCGACCAATTCACGTCAATGGAGTAGTTTCAATTGATGCAAATTTACGTATGGATAGCATGCTGCTGTTTTCCACAGCACGCATCCGAGTCCCCATAGCTGCCGATGGGAAACCGCATGACGATCCGATCTCCCTCCCGATCGTTTCGCCGCTCAATTCCTGATAGCAGTGAATGGAAAAAGATAAGAAAAACGAGCGGAAGATAAGAGAATCGACTGCAGAATCGAGCGGCGAAACAATCAAACGGGAGAATCGAGCGGCAAAAACGAGCTGTGTATGCCCAGCATAAACTACAGTGGAAACGTGCCTTAATGCTAAGTACACACTATAAGATTTTCTGGCAGATTTACTGTCAGATCGATTATATCTAACATGTCCAATCTGATTTCCGATCATTTTCCGTTCAATTTCCAACTGTTTTCCGTACACACCTATCGGAAAATGATCGGAAATCAAACGGAAATCAGATTGGACATGTTGGAAATAATCGATCTGACAGTAAATTGGACAGAAAATCTCTTATGCTGGGCATACACAGCTCGATTTTGCCACTCAATTCTCCTGCCCGATCGATTCCCCGCTCGATTCCGCAGGCGATTCTCTTATCTTTTTCTTATCTTTTTTCATTGACCTCAATGTGGAATCGAGCGTGGAAACGATGGGGCGGGAGTTCGGACATGTCGGAAATTATCTATCGAGCCATCTAAATAGCTCAGAATCGAGCCGTGTATTCCCAGCAATAGTGTGTACGTAGTATAATGCTAGGTGGAGGAGGAGCGGCGTCTTCAAAGAAATCGTCAGTCTAGGGGGTGAGTTGATCCTACAGGTGGATCGCTTGCGGGTTGGGGATCGCGGATTGGGGGCCACTATACACACGACCGCCTATCTGGTGAGGTGGTCATTATCACCTGCCTTAGCCGACTTTAGTCAGACGTGTGTACGAGGCTTAAGATGGCAATACTGTACGGTTCAGGTTGAAATTGGTTTTTCCCCTCTTGACAGCCCACCCCTAGTGGGAATTAATTTGTTTTGGAAAGTTTCTTGACACTTTCCTGTGATGGAACAATATGGAGCGTAAAGCACGTCTACCCCAGGCACAGAAAACAATAGGCAATTATAAAGAAAGCAACCCCCTCTACATAAAGGTATTTATAAGCACATTCCCACTAACAAACAGCAAGCAGCCTGGCTCGCCTGTGCTTTCCAATTTATCACTACGAGCAAAACCCGTGACCCAGTTTCTGGGTGGGGGGGGGGGGGAGAGATCAAAGCACTTTTGCAAACAGAGGTTTATGAACGCCGCTACAGCAAGAATATGCTTATTATGCTCCCTTTGGTGCTGGAGTGACTGGAAATAAAAGCGTGTAGCAAATAGGAGCAGTTTATGGAAATAGGCAGAAATTTCATGTACCACTATTGCTATTTTTGCACTCAGAGAATAAAAATATATTTGCATTCCCAAGAGTGGATTCATTTTCCAGCTACGAGATCAATGTGGAGTTGTAATTGCGATTCAGATGTGCGCAGTGGCGAGCCAGCCAGATCAAAATGCGACTGTTCAACATCACATCTGGTGCTCCATCTTCATCTGTCTTATGCGGGACTCGTTGGAAAACAATAATTAACTCATTAGAGGTGATTTACCAGAAGGAATAAGGAAATACTGGATTGGGAATTACGGGCTAATGGCGGGTCCGTGCTTCTATTTACACGCCTGGAGGACCCCATGTACTGTTATTTTGTAGCTTTTCTGTAAAGGTTTGCATTTATTCAGGTCATGGTGTATCATATGAAGAAGTTAAATAGCCTCAACTACATATTTCGTACTAGAGGACATTTCATCACTCTTAAGGGAGAAGAACACAGGGACACTGAGAGCCCAATATAGTGTAGTATGTATGGACACTAGAGATGTGGCGAACAGTTCGCTGGGCGAACATCTCTGGGGGGGTTTACTACTTCCGGGTCGCTCTGACCCGGAGTAGTACGCCTGAGCGTGATGTCGTTCATGACGTCACGCACATGCGCAGAAAGTGCCCGGCAACAGGAGCGCGATGTAGGACGCGCTCTGCCGGGCAGAGCAGGCGTACTACTCCGGGTCAGAGTGACCCGAAAGTAGTAAACCTCCCAGGGATTCAGAGATGTTCGTCGGCGAACAGTTCGGGAACCGTTCGCCACATCTCTAATGGACACAAGGGAGGAGAAATGAAAGGTAAGTATAGGATACTCACAAACCAAGGTTACCTCACAGGCAACCACTGTAACAGCAGGAAGGGAGATTACACATGTCCCTACTCAGGGATAAGAAGTCGCTCTCTGTAGATAGGAAGAAACGTATAACGTTTTCCGCCCTTCCACCAGGGTGGATAGACAATCAATGCAAATGAACAGAGGCGCCAAAAGAATAAAACAATATGATAAAAAAAATGTAAAACATGGACGTGGTTGTGGTGGAAATCGGACCACTCTAAAGGACACTCAGAAACAAGTTTGTTTCAAGATACAACACAAAAATTTTTTATTTTATACACTCCACGTTTTCAGAATGCGTTTTGCTGGCGTGACCCCACTTCCTCAGGCAATTCAAATAAGAGTATATAGCAGTAGTAGCCCAGATCTGCATTAAGCACCTCTGTGAGCGATTTCATCACTCTTATGCCTTATAAGCGCCATGCAATTTTTACGTCAGATTGATCATTTCAAGCCTGTTTGATCTGCTTCCGACTGAGAAAGGAATCGATTTTGAGATCAGTACTGCACAAAATCAATCTTGTTCTCTAACGGAAGCAGATCGAACATGCTGAAAATTATCAATTGATGGGAAATTTCCAGATCTGACAGGAAAACTGCATGGTGTGTACCAGGCCTTGCCACTTTTTTTGTTCTAATGAGTAAACAGGGGGCACACTTTTTCACTCGTATTTTCGTGCGAATTCAATGTCTCTGGCACACTGCAATCACTTTTGCGATAGCATGTTTCTGTCTGCGATTTACTGTGTTCGTTACCGATTTTACGTGTAGCTGTGAATTATATTGTCATGAAAAACACATGACTGGCCAAAGGCCATCTGATTTTAAAATATAGGAAATAATGCAGAAACAAAATGTGAACACACCAATAAAATTTTGATTCCAAGACGTGTGCGATTCTTGCAAGTATGACCCCTGCCCACACAGTACAGCAAAGTGTCTGTTATCTAGAACCTAGGTTCTCAACGTGTGGTACACGTACCCCAGGGGGTACTTCTGATGGTTCCAAGGGGTACTCGGGCTTGATAAACTTAACCAAGAATAACACATTTTGAGTTTTAGAAAATGATAAATCTTATTTAAACAACACCAAATTAGTGTTTTAGCCAATTAAAAGCAATAGGAAATGCTTGGAAATTGTTTAGAACCAATTATAATTTACTACGATGAAATATATATTTGTCAAGGGGTACTTGTGTTAATGTTTACTATGCTAAGGGGTACTTGGCGAGTACAGGACTTTAAAAGGGGTACATACCAATAAAATGTTGAGAAACACTGATCTAGAACACAGGTAATCGGAAGTCTCAGCCAACCAGCATGCCTGAGGGGATAACAGGGACTGTGCTTTGGGTTTTTTTTTTTTTTTGGGGGGGGGGGGGGGTTACAGTCCATAAAATACTCACCAGGCCTCCAGCAACGTCTTCTAGCCTTCCTGTAGCTTCTAGCGGCTTTCCAGTTCCTGATGCGGTTCAGATGACACGCTGGGGGCTGTACGAAGATGTCGGAAAGCCGCTAGGAGCTACAGGAAGGCTAAATTCTCAGACACCAGGGGGAGAAGTGCCGGCTATATAAGATGTCTCTGGACTTGGAGAGGGAATACTATTGGGGGATGGGGGCCACTAGACAGCAAAGAATACTATTGAGGGATGGGGCAACCAACAGATGACTAGAAAATTGAATTGAGGGAGGTTGGGGGTTCATTAGACGACCAAGGCTGCGGCGTGACCCCTGTAAGACGGCGGCGACGGCCCAGATTTGCGGAGGTTGTGCCGCTGCCCGAAGGGGATCAGGGGGATGTCATGGGCTCAGTAGGAGTCCAGGGGGCTGGAAAAAACCCCAGTTAAGTTAAAAAGTTTTTTTTTTTTTTTACTTATGATTCACTTTAAAGGGACCCTGAGTAGTAGTTAAAAATGAAATTGGTACTTACCTGGGGCTTCCTCCAGCCCACCGTAGGCCGCAAGGTCCTCCGGCATCCTCCTCCTCTTCCGGTCCCGCTGGTGGCTCTGTTACCGGCAACTTTCGGGCTGAAAGTCGTCCATATACTTCCTGGACGGCCACGCTCTACGTCATCACGCCGGCCGCTACGCGTATCACTCCGACCAGTGTGTCGGAGTGATGCGCGTAGCGGCCGAAATCAGTGTGACCAGGTCCTGCGCATTCACGGTTCAGTTAGAAAAACGCGCATGCGGGATTGGGAGAGGAGTCAGGGCGATGCCGGGGGACCTCGCAGCCTACGGTGGGCTGCAGGAAGCCCCAGGTAAGTACCCATTTCATTTTTCATGACTGCTCAGGGTCCCTTAAAGGGACACTGCCTATTATATGTGATTTGTTGCATTTTTTTTGTGTGTGTGTGTGTGTGTGTGGGCTTTCTTTTTTGTATTAATGGAGAGGGGGCTTCATCCAACATTTTGCTGGACAGGTCTACTTAGACTGCTGTTAATTTCATGTAAATTTTACTCCACCCATGACCACACCCACATTTTGTTTGTGGCCACGTCCATGTTTTTGGTCGTCCAAGAATCTAGCGCGAATCTAGTGTGTGTACAGTAACCGCAAGAGGTCTGTTAAACATCCAGCATGCTGAATCTTTAACGATCCCCGACACCGAATCATATTGTTCTCCCCCAACACCTTCGCCCATAATAGAACCATCTGCCACTCACTGCTGATTCTCTTTCCAACCCCCCCCCCCCCCCCCCCCATATCAAAATATGCATCGCTTGCATGGAGGCTATTGCTGCATCTACTGTATACAGCTTCAACAATACACTTGCTGAGGGTATCAAGTACCAAATCCCTGCTAGGCGACAAAAGTGCTGCCGTGTGTACGAGGGTTACGATTGTAAGCACCAGTGAGGGACAGATAGTGATTTGCATAGTGTTCTTTGTAAAATGGAAAATCAGTATGTAAAGGCATAATAATACAATTAATGTGACTATTTGGAGCCAGTAAGTAATCTCTCTATGCATTTTACACCATTGCATTATAATACAAGTTCTGGACTGTAACCCTCCAAAATAAAACATTCTATAATGAAAAATTCTTCAGTGGCTGCTTATATGACAGTTCTTAATTAAAAACTGCAGGCAGCTGCCACAGCAAAAAGCTTGTCCACTCAGGAGGGATATACCCTGTCAGGAAACCAGTAGGTGAACCAAATACATGCAAGCTGTTACATAAGACTCAGAGGGGGATTTATTAATTCTGTTACACTAAACTCATCACAAAACCAGAATCTCTTCGGTTCTGCCAGCTGTCAGCAGGGGCAGCGTTAGCACCACCGACAGCCTGTTGCTTCCTCAGATTGGCCCTCTTACACCTCTTTTCCCTCATTTATTGGCTCACCTGCTCCCAGCAGTGATGACTATGACATCATGGTGTCATCAGGCCGATAGAAGCACAAGCCACGCCCCCCTAGTTTCTGACAGACTATTGGCAACCAATGGATAACACATCAGTCACTAAAAAAAAGTGCTACTAAAAAGGAGTGCTCACACTGAGATTGGTTGTGATGATGGTTAAAGTAGTTACCAGAGCCCTGGATCATCTAATGCAGAGTTCCCCAACCCTGTCCTCAAGGCCCGCAAATACTACATGTTTTGCAGGAAACCACAAACATTCACAGGTAGTGTCTCAGTAGAGCTGATTAACTACTTGTGTGGATTTCCACAAAACAGGCACTGTTGGTGGGCCTTGAGGACAGGGTTGGGGAACACTGATCTAAGGCACAGGTGTCGAACTCCAGGCCTGGAGGGCCAGATCCATGCCAGTGTTTTGGATGGACAGAGAAAGAGAGGAATGTGTTCTACCTGATGGACCTCACCTTTCCTGATTCACACCCATCAATTAATTTGAGCTGTGTCAAAAATGTGTGAGGACCTCGGCCCTCGTAGGACCGGTTTGACATCCCTGATCTAAGGGATAAAGACAGACCAGGAGCCCATTGGTGCAGTAACACTAAAACTTGAGGCCAGGGGCGTAACTAGAAATCACTGGGCCCCCCTGCAAAACTTTGAATGGGGCCCCTCCCCCTGCATGCCGAGTAGGGACTGTCTACAAATCTTTGTCTACAAAACTTTGTACGATTCGTTATCAGTGGCTGAACAGATGCAGTCATTAGAACAACTGTGCAGAGAGCAGAACTTTTTTTCTCTCCTTGCACTTGGTTGTCAGTCTCTCAGGACAGGGCCCCCCTGTGGCTTCTGGCCCCCCTGCAGCTGCATCCCTTGCAGGGTCTATTGTTACGCCCTTTGCTTGAGGCCATTGTAATGTGAAGTTGATACTGTATATACTCACAAAGGTGGTTTGCAAATCTTTGCAACCACCGTTAGAAGCTGCCGGGAAATCACTGTCCCCACTCGGTTTTCCAGGTCTGGTTGAACTCTATGGACGTATGTATTTTTTCAACCCAAATAACTATGTAACTATGTGAAACAGGAACTGGTTGGTTACATTTCAAGGGTTCTTTTTAAAATCGCAAAAAATCTACTAACTACTAAAAAGGAGAGACAGCGTTGGCCTGACCTCTCCGGAAGAATTAAGCCAGTGTAAATGTGGGAAAGTTTTATTCAAGTAACAACCAACACGTTTCAACAGTGCATGCCCGCTTCATCAGGTCAATACAGATCAAAACATTCCTCCTCATCTGTCTGTGACGAGCGTAAGCGACTGTATGATCACCTCATCAGGAGTCGTTAGAAATTGCACACATGCCAACAGACAATAAGGGAGTTTGAGAGGCATCGATAGGCACTAATCCGCTATGTATTGGGGCCTTTAGTGATGGGTAGTGATATGTTGAAACGAGTGTCAGGCAAGCAGTAAAGAAAAAGAAAATGAAGCTTACCTTCACATATTCACTTCCGGTATCCTGGTTATTACATGCACTGCAAAACACAAAGGAGACAAGCTGTGAACAGAGGTTATATATATATATACGGAAAGTGCAGATATAATGAAGCCTGTGTACAAAGGTGGCCACACGCCATACCATTTTTTAATTTTCTTTTCAATTCAAGAATTACAATCGATTTTTTTTCATTGATTGTACCATTTGGAAAATCTGTCCAATGTACCACACACGTGTTACATTTTTACCCAATTACGAAAATTATGCAGACTGCAAAAATTGCTTGTATCTACACATAAGAAACTGACAAACTACCATACACCATTCAATTTTCATAAATCAGAAAAATCCAAAACTCCCGGACAAGAAAAAACAGGAAATTTCACGTAAGAATAATAATAATAAAAAAACCTTTAGATTTTTCTGTACAACCGATAGTTTTTATCGAAATTATTGTAAAACTGGATTATTTTATTGTATGGTATGTAGCCACCTTTAACCACTTTGACCACTTAAAGCAGTGGTCCTCAAACTTAAGCCGCATCTATACGAGTAGATGCGGCCGCGATGCTCCTTATCAATCGAGCCGCTGATGCGTCCGACAGGACGGATCTCCACACCGCCGATTCCCTGCTCGATCCCCGCGAGGGGACAATGGCAGGGAATCGTGCGGGAGATAAGCGGCGCCGGCGGGGACGAGCGGGGAATCGAATGCGGCGCACGCGCAGCGAGTGGGGACGCGGCGGGCACGCGGAGGAGGCGATTCGGCGGCTAATCGAGCCGCCGGATCGCTGCAAAATGGCATGGTGTAGATGGGGCTTAAGGCACGCGGGCCGGATGCGGCCTGCCAAGGCATTTTCACTGACTCCCCAACCCCACACACAAAATGTAAACTTATAGATGCAGCCCAATGCACCTGTAAATATCGGCGGCCCACATATAGAATAGCAGTGCCGGCATCACTCATCCACATCCACATTGGCTTCCAATCCAATGCCAAATCAAGTGACACTGCTGTCCAACTGGACGACAGGTTGTCACCTGGGTATGCTTCACTGTCTGATGCACAAAGACGTTCTTTGGGTGATGCATGGCTGAATGGCTGATGCTAGGTTCCGGGCATGCTTGGGGGAAATCAATACCTAGATTCAATGTGATGTTTTTCATCATCATTTTATGTATGTTCCGGCCCCCCAGCAGCCTGAAGTATGTTGTTCCAGACCTTGACCGTAAAAGTTTGGGGACTCCTGACTTAAAGGATACAAGAGCTGAAGTGATTAGGAAAAATAGGGGGAGAAGGTATGTATGGAAAGCTGTCCTGATGCCCACCGCTCCCCCCGTTCTCCTCCATCCCCCTCCTTTGCTACCTGGCAGTCTCTGCCTGGTTGGGCATTAGTGTATATGCGCTGGCCTGACTGCACATGTCCTACATCTGCACCCACAGCTGGGAGTGCTCTGCGCATGCGCACAGCGCAGGAGCACTCAGTCTGCAGAGGGTGCAGGGTTGGCTGCTGAGCTTCTAGTGCCCATTATTCTAACGGGCCTGAAGGTGGCCACACACCATACCATTTTTTTAAAATATCGGTTCAATTCAAGAATAGCAATCAATTTTTCTGGCTGATTGTAACAATTCAAGAATCTGACCAATGTACCACACACCTATATTCAATTTTTTCCCAATCATGAATAAAATAATTGAAAGCTGTGAAAAAATTGATTGGAACTGTACATCAAGTAATTGACAATCCATCACACACCATACAATTCTTGATAAAGTTGGTCTGAAATTTCCAACATGTCCAATCTCCAAAAATTGAAAAAAATGGGAAATCCGATCTGATTTCTCGATCGAAAACAAAAAAAAGCTCTCGATTTTTCAGGCCAACCGATCTTAATTATCGAATTGGTGAAAAATTTGATCTTTTAATTGTATGGTGTGTGTGGCCACCTTAAGATCTAAAAGTGAATAGTATACCTAAATAACATATAAAAAGACCAGTTTAAATATCCTTTATTCTTTTGGTGTATACGGTGTAATACCTGTGTATTCAATAAGGATACCTGGCAGTCACTATGACTTTTCACTGATTTTATTATTTTGCAAATGTTATTTTTCTAGCACTTCACCTAACAAAGGCAAACTTTAAAAAAAAAAAAAAAGGGTTACTTATGCATCCGCATTTAGTCAGACAAGAGCCATTAATGAAATCAACAATGCAGGCTAATGACTGTCTTGCTTTAGAATAGTCCTGGGCTTTCCATGCAGGAAATCTGTCCTGTCCCTAATGCAGTGTGCGCTCCCCTATTCCTGGGTCTTCCTGCAGGCCCATTCTACAGGGAGGCCAGCGGACATTGTGTTCTCAGTCAGGTTTCCTGGCCGGGGGTGAATCACTGGCCGGTGTAGAGAGGTCAAGTGTAAAGGCGTGTCTAGTCCTGGGTACAAGCTCTACACAGGAAACAGATGCTCCAGCCACAATTGAGGACAATACAAGGCTTCCTCTCTCCTCTGCCTGCATCCTCTTGTGTCAGAAAGGGGAAACACACACACGCACAACACACGCATTGCCTGACTAATGACCGAGCTCCTCTGACTGACAGATGACAGGCACCAGCAAGATGGGTGCTCACATTCTGCATTGTAACCCCATAGGGCAATAATTCCCAAATGTTCTCTTTTCTGAAGAGACAGAGGGGTTGAGTCACAAAAAAAAAGCATTACACACAGGGCTGCTCAAATCCGGAACCGGGAGATATCCGGATAGCTGCTATCCGGATATCTCCCAGTAAAGCTGTGCGGAGTGGGCCAATCTTACCTGTCTGACGTCTTCTTCGGTCCGTCCCTCTGCGCCTCCCACGATGCGCTCCTTCAACCCGGAAGGAGGAAGTGTTTGTAATCACGTGACCGCCGCTTGGACCGCATCGTGGGAGGCGCCGAGGGACGGACCGAAGAAGACGACAGATAGGTAAGATTGACCCTTCCACCCACCCCGCACAGGTTTACTGGGAGATATCCGGATAGAACTATGCGGAATTCCGGATGTCTTCCGGTTCCGGATTTGAGCAGCCCTGATTACATAGAAACGTATAGACTTGTCTTATGTGAGTAAACATTTTCTCACACAGGGCCTTATTCAATTCATTTTTTCTCCTATGTTTTTTCCTCGGTGATATTTTCACACTTTATCAATAAAATGCCTTGAAACCCTCAGTAAGCCAGAAAATACTAAGGATCATTTTTTTCTTCAAATACGTTTTTATTGATTTTGAAAGATCAGAGTGCAGTGAACAACAATATGAAACGTATTCACCTATGTGTATAGAAATAATAAGCAATGAACTTATTATATATAACGAACAGTAGAATATAACAAGATAGACCAGTGATGGCTAACCTTGGCACTCCAGCTGTGACAAAACTACAAATCCCATCATGCCTCTGCCTTCCTGAGTTATGCTTAGAGCTGTCAGACTATTGCAATGCCTCATGGGACTTGTAGTTCCACCACAGCTGGAGTGCCAATGTTAGCCATCACTGAGAAATACATTATGGGCTTGATTCACCAAGACAAATAACATGCCTTATCAAAGTTAACACACCTTATCAGAGTAGCATATGAACCCGAAGGGGCTCAGGGCAGGACGAGTGGAGCTCTCGTCATTGCCAATTAGCAGGGATAAGTTCCTAGCACTCGCTATGCTACTCTGATAAGGCGTGTTAACTTTGATAAGGTGTGTTAACTTTGATAAGGCATGCTATTTGTCTTAGTGAATCAAGTCCTATGTGTCTAGCTAACATATAGAAGTAAACAGGGGCGTAGCAATAGAGGTCGCAGCGGTCGCATGCGCGACTGGGCCCGGCTCCTGAAGAGGTGGGGGAGGGGCCCGGGGGGCCCATGTCTTTTTATAGTGCGGCCAGGACTGAGTGCGGCCCGTGCGCCGTACACGCTATTGGGAAGGGGGGAGCCGCAGCTGCGGAGAGAGCAGCCCGACCTCTCCCTCCCTTCCTCTCCCCGGGCCCCCCCCTTCAGATGCAGAGTGACGCGCACGGAAGCGCTGTAGGCTGAAACTCACCTCCGTCCCTGCGTTCCAAGCGCCGCTGATCTCCTCTCGCTGTATAGATGTTGTTACACACTGCTTCCGGCTAAACAGGAAGCAGTGTGTAACAACATCTATACAGAGCAGGAGGAGACCAGCGGCGCAGGGACGGAGGTGAGTTCTGCCTACAGCGCTTCCGTGCGCCGCGCACTCTGCATTTGAAGGGGGGGGGGGGCCCGGGGAGAGGAAGGGAGGGAGAGGTCGGGCTGCTCTCCCCGCAGTTGCGGCTCCCCCCTTCATTATGGGGGGGGGGACCTACCTACCTACCTACCTATCTAATCCTGGGGGGCAGCTACCTACCTATCCTGGGGGGTCAGCTACCTAATCTAACCTATCCTGGGGGGCAGCTACTTAATCTACCCTGGGGGGCAGCTACCTACCTAACCTATCCTGGGGGGGCAGCTACCTACCTAACCTGTCCTGGGGGGGCAGCTACCTACCTAACCTATCCTGGGGGGCAGCTACCTACCTAACCTATCCTGGGGGGGCAGCTACCTACCTAACCTATCCTGGGGGGGGCAGCTACCTACCTAACCTATCTGGGGGGGGGGGGGGGGCAGCTACCTAATCTAACCTATCCTGGGGGGCAGCTACCTAATCTAACCTATCCTGGGGGGCAGCTACCTAATCTATAATGGGGGGCAGCTACCTACTCTAACCTATCCTGGGGGGCAGCTACCTACTCTAACCTATCCTGGGGGCAGCTACCTAATCTAACCTATCCTGGGGGCAGCTACCTAATCTAACCTATCCTGGGGGAAAGCTACCTAATCTATCCTGGGGGGCAGCTACCTAACCTATACTGGGGGGCACCTACCTCATCTAACCTATACTGGGGGGCGGCTACCTCATCTAACCTATACTGGGGGGCACCTACCTATCTAACCTGGGGGCACTTACTTGTCTAACCTGTATTCGGGGCACCTAGCTAGCCTATACAGGTGGCAACTATACTGGCTACCTATATTGGAGGCACCTACCTAACTAACCTATACTGGGGGCACCTACCTATCTAACCTATGCTGGGGACAACTATTCTGGCTACCTATATTAGAGGAACCCACCTAGCTAACCTGTACTGGGGGCACCTATCTATCTAACCTATACCGGCGGCGCCTGCCTATCTAACCTATACTGGGGGCAACTATACTGGCTACTTATGCTGGAGGCACCTACCTGGCTAACCTATACCGGGGGCAACTATACTGGCTTACCTATGCCTGGCTACCTATACTGGGGGGACCTATAGCTGGCTATAGGGATTTGGATATGTGTGTGCGTCGGGTGTTGCCGGGGGAGGGGGGATGTTGTTGCCGTGGGGGGGGGGGGGGGCCACATCCAGATTCCGCATCGGGGCCCAGAGGTTTGTAGCTACGCCACTGGAAGTAAAGGTAGCCATACACTGGTCGATTTGCCATCAGATTCGACCAACAGATAGATCCCTCTCTGATCAAATCTGATCAGAGAGGGATTGTATGGCTGCCTTTACTGAAAACAGATTGTGAATCAATTTCTGGCTGGCTTGCTTCACTGAACTTCCTGTCCAGGGGAAGTTTAAACAGTAGAGGGCGCTCTACTGTTTAAACTTCCTGCCGGGACAGGAAGTTCAGTGAAGCTGCAGCCCTGGAGCTCGGAGCGGAGAAGAAGACAGCGGAGATCGGGGGAGTCGCGCCGGCCAAAACAGGTAATGTATCTCCGCTGTATTGCGTTGGTCGTCAGGCATTCGAACGCCGCTATCGACACACTCCCGACCCGCCGGCGATCGAGAAAAATCTTCCGCATGGACGGATCGACGGGAATCGACGGGAACGATTGATTTCGGACGGAAATCGATCGTTCTGTAAGCGTTTGCGCGCCGATTTCACAGTAGTTTCGATCACGGTGATCGAATCTGCTGTATATCGGCGGGAAAATCGTTAGGTGTATGGGCCCCTTAAGAAGAACATAATTTGCACTAATATTACAGCATCAGGGAGAACTAGCCACCCTCACCCAATTGTCATGGCCACCCTGGGCTTGTGAAAGAGAGGCTAGAATAACCCGACTATGTAGTTGCAGATAATCTAATGCACCTAAAAAAGAGAAAAAAGAATACATTAGGACCAACGTATACTGGTCTCAATGAAATAATATCCAATGCAAAACTGAGAATGTGAGAAAAAACCTAACAGTTTATTTCAAGGTAGTTAATAGCATGCCTATTAACGCTAGTCTGAATTGGTGTCAAAGGCATCTGCAAACCAGTTATCTGGGATGACATAGAAATTAGTAGGGAGCATTGAGTGTTGTCTAATGCTTTTTTCTAGTGACATATTGTTTTTAATTATGGATAAGAGATAATTCAAAGGGAAATCTTCTGAGGATTTCCAACCTGTAGTGATCAGATATAAAGCAGACATTAAGATATGGCACGTTATTGGGCGATGTTTCTGTTCTAATGAATTTATGTACTAAGGATAATTTTGATAGTACTTTTTCACCTACATTTTGGTACTTTTTTAATTGCTGAAAAGTTATTTTAAACTAAAGATGCAAAATTATCTCCCAGGAGAAAAAGAAGAATGATAAAGGGCCCTAAAGTCTTAACCTCCTTGGCATTATGATTCTTTCCGGATTTTAGGGTTTAAAAGCGGTGCCATTTTTTTTGCATGCTTTTAGATGCTAGAACCTGGAAAAGTTTGGATTTTTAGATCCTAAAACCTGGAGTTTTCCCTCCGTCCTCCGGGTGGCCCTGTAACCCTATAGTGAGATTGCTGGCTGTCGTCATGATGACAGACGGCGAGCTCACCAGGGGGGAGCAGAGCCTAGGAGGCGAGGAAGAAGGATGGCGGCCGACGTCGGGATCCCCCGGGAAGTGAGTTAAAATGCCCTCTGCGCGCATTGCTCTGCATAGACCTCCCAGTGGCTACCACGAGTTGAGCTCGGGGTTACCGCTCCTGTCATGTTTTTTCCACGCCGAGCTGAGCTCGTGATTACCGCTAAGGAGGTTAAAGGAAAGTCAAATTAAAAAAATATTAAAATAGCCCCTGATGAGTCATTTATGACGTAACCGGTAGGGCGAAGCCTCAGGCACGGTGATGGAGAGGCCGATCTCGGAGCAGCGGCGGTGAGGATGTCCTATGGACCTTTATCCAATGTGAGTGCACTACTGTACAATTGTTTTAGCTATTAAACAGTATTACGCTATGGTTGCTTGTGCTTTGAGTTTTTAAGGAAGCTGTATATTGCACATAGGAGAGATAAGGCTGAAGACTGCATAGATAAAAAGTGTTTAAGGCTGGTCTGTCGCTGGGTCAGCAAATGCATCTGGTGAGCGTGTAAGCTTTCAAATTTACACACTAAGGAGTTACTGCACAGTGTGAGCACGGTGACTTTTACACTGGTGAAGGAAAAGTGTCTTCAGTAAGAAACAGGATTACGCTATGTGCATTTCTGTGTTCAGAAAGTCATCACTAGAAAGAAGTGCTAAGGATCGTGAGGATTCGTTCTGTCATTGAGCTATTTCTGCTGATCGTAACCAATCAGCAATAGGATCTGGTAAGCGGATTTTACACTACTTTGGTGTCTGGATTGGTGTCAGCGCAGTGGACTCTTTATGCTGGACTATATGATCTATAAGAAAAGTGGTCTTATGCTGCTGTTTATTGCATATTATACTTTTTATCTATATATTATATGAATCACTTATAGGTGTTGAGCGCTTTACTACATTACAACTGTTACAGATATAGGGCGGTAATACCCCTCCCACAGTATAGCGGACCATCTAGACAGTGTAACACTTGTCCCAGATAATACTAGGATCACATTCCAGGGGAGCGCACACACCATACAATTTCTTTCTTTAAATAAAAAAAAATAGTTTATCTACCTGGGGCTCCTTGCAGCCCCCAGGAGTCGTCTGTGCCCACAGAGTGAGCGTTGATGCGTCCTGGTTCTGTTTCCTTCATATTAACATTTTAAAAATAGTAATATATCAATTTAAAGGATGGGAATAAAGTTTAGAGTCAATCAAAAACATTTTTAGTAGAGAAATATGTATATTTACATAGAAAGAGGGACAAAGTCCTGAAAGAGGGACAAATGAGGAGGAAAGAGGGACAGAGGGCTTCTAAAGACGGACTGTCCCTCCAAAAGAGGGACAGTTGGGAGCTATGGTCTCCCACCACTTTCCGTTTCAGATCTCGCAGAGGAAAAATAAAGACAAACAAAAGAAGCCTGATAGGTTGCCACAAAGAACTCCTCCACTTTTTAAATGATAAATCAGCTTCCACAATGTACTATTAGGGGGGGAAGAAGGAATGAGGTCATACAGTGCAGATCTAGACCTCTCTGACAGTGGGGTCTGCGACCTTGCTATAAATAACCAAATCTTAATTGTATCCAGATGATTTCAGAGAGAAGTGCGTTCCTGGGAACAAGGGAATCCCGGAAAGCAGATCCAGAAGACCTGTGAGTAGCTTGCTGAGGAATGCAGAAGGTAAAGCATGGATTATACAAGAGAAGAATGAAAGGAGACATGTGGGCAAACCAGACAATGGGGGAAATAATGATTATAATAAGTAAAGCGCAGTAAAGACCACCATGCAGACAGGCTGTAGACCAGGTAAACAATTGATATCTGAATGTTACTGATTGTTAACTTAGACATCTGATGGTTGCTTCCAGTAGATTATTACTGGTTAATGCAGAACAAAGCTACAGGAAACACCATTTCTGTCTCTCTCTGTGTACAAGGGTCACCTGACTTCACTTACCGACTACCTCAGCTGAGAGAATAAAGGGGCCCATACACTGGTCAATTTCTGTCATCGATATGGCCGATTCCACTGCTCTGATCGAATCGGCTAGAAATGTAGCAGTAAGCATGATCGATTGACCATTGATTTCTGGTCCGGACAGAAAATCTAGGTTGATCGGCTGCTGGCAACAGATCGATGGCCCATAGCGTTGCATTGGATCGAATGGTGCAACACTGCATTTATATCGATTTCAATATATTTCATTCTGAATTCTATTGGAAAACTGTTCCTTGTGTGTGGCACACATCAGATAGATTCCTGTCAGATTCGACCTGACAGGCATCTGACAGGAATCTATCTTATGGTCGAATCTGCTGCAAATCTATAGGTGTGCAAAAGGTGGATCAGCGCAACACCAGGCCGCCTCCGAATGGCCTCCATCAGAGATGCGCTGAGCCCCCCCAGGAACTACAAACGCACCTTGAACCCACACAGAAGCTCTGCATATACACCAAAAGCATGGCTGTTAAGTGGGAGCAGCTGACCAAAAACGAATTACATTAGTACATAGCAAAGAAATGAGCAGCGCTACTTAAAAACAGACTAGTGCCTACCTGCAAAAGAGTGCAAGCCCCACTTGTGGGGTCGAATACACACCGAGCATACACATGACCTGTCTACCACTAGAGGAGGATGTTGGTTTCCATTAACAGCTTGCATGCAACCTATTAAGTATTCGTCCCTCCCACTGCGAAGAAGTCAATCCTCCATGGGAGGGGCCTAACACTAACTAAATCCTAACCTATGTATATGCATAGCCTGGGTGCGGCTAATCAAATAAAATCAAAAATGGAAAATTGCGCAAAAGGTGGATCAGCGCAACACCAGGCCGCCTCCGAATGAAATCTATAGGTGTATGGGTACCTTAACTCTCTGTGGTCAGCACTGCAACTTACAGCACAGACTTGCAGTGATCAGAACATGCTGAGCTGCAGTGTGTTGAACCTCGTACACACATACGAGGCACGTCACCAGGCAGGCATCCAGACTGGGGCGGGCTAGCACGCTGGCAACTTGATCTGTTAGATCTATCAGGTATTTACTAGCTATTGCAGCTGATGCCGGGAGCTGATAATATTCAGCAGGTCCGATGACCCCGCTCGATCCCCGCTGGCGGACAATGGCGGGGAATCTAGCGGCTGATAAGGAAGCGCCGGCGGGGACGAGCGGGAATCAATCCGGGCGGGCGCGGGGACATGGTGGGAGTCGATCCGGCGGCTAATCGAACTGCTGGATCGCTCCGTGTATGCCCAGCATAAGATATGGCACATTATTGGGCGATGTTTCTGTTCTTGTGAATTTATGTACTAAGGATAATTTTGATAGTACTTTTTCACCTACATTTTGGTACTTTTTTAATTGCTAAGTGCTGAAAAGTTATTTTAAACTAAAGATGCAAATTTATCTCCCAGGAGAAAAAGAAGAATGATAAAGGGCCCTAAAGTCTTAACCCCCTTGGCATTATCCTATCCTATTGGCAAGGATAAGAATAATGCAGTTGGTGGTCAAGCATTGGAGGCAATGCAATGAGGCCCAAGACAAGGTGCTAGCCTTCATTTCCTCCTATAGCCTTTTTGGTAAGTTAGAGTGGTCAGAGAAAGTAGCCGCTAAGCCCCTTGAGCCCCACTAGGGGAGCAGTTGAAAAAGTTGCGACCAAAAATGGGCGCAATTGTTATTTATCGATATACAGTACAGACCAAAAGTTTGGACACACCTTCTTATTCAAAGAGTTTTCTTTATTTTCATGACCATGAACATTGTAGATTCACTCTGAAGGCATCCAAACTATGAATGAACACATGTGGAAGTATAGTACATAACCAAAAAGTGTGAAACAACTGAAAATATGTCATATTCTAGGTTCTTCAAAGTAGCCACCTTTTGCTTTGATTACTGCTTTGCACATTCTTGGCATTCTCTCTTGATGAGCTTCAAGAGGTAGTCACCTGAAATGGTTTTCACTTCACAGGTGTGCCCTGTCAGGTTTAATAAGTGGGATTTCTTGCCTTATAAATGGGGTTGGGACCAACAGTCTTGAAGGAGTTCCCGGAGATGCTTACCACTTGTTGGCCCTTTTGCCTTCACTCTGCGGTCCAGCTCACCCCAAACCATCTCGATTGGGTTCAGGTCTGGTGACTGTGGAGGCCAGGTCATCTGGCGCAGCACCCCATCACTCTCCTTCCTGGTCAAATAGCCCTTACACAGCCTGGAGGTGTGTTTGTGGTCATTGTCCTGTTGAAAAATAAATGATGGTCCAACTAAACGCAAACCGGATGGAATAGCATGCCGCTGCAAGATGATGTGGTAGCCATGCTGGTTCAGTTTGCCTTGTGGATGATACTACTCTGCCTGTACACACACTAGATTCTTGGCTGAGACAGCTCCTAACAGATGCTTCGGCCAAGTTTAATCCAGCGCATGTACACAGCTTTAGTCTCACGTAGATAAACTGAAACAAAACAATGACATCACCCCCATCTACGGAAGACATGGGCAGTAAAAGCATTGTGTGGAACACTCATCATAATGGCCATAATAGAGGAAGACTAGCGTACCAGTAACCAGACCCACCAATAAGCAATCATTTTCAGTTTACCAGCTAAATCCTGATTACTTGCTCTGAACAGCTGCTCTAACTTTGCCTTAACTTTCTCTGCACCCACCTTGACAAATCAGCCCCTCTGTCCTCCCGTTTGCCACAAACAATCTTTTGAATGTGTCTCATCATTTATGTTCCTCTGGCGCTGTGTGGCCAATTCTAGCCCCCCCTTCTCTTATCTCTCACGCTGCATGCCCCCCTTCTATTGGACTGAAGCCCGGTGAGATCCTCCTAGCAGCTGCATGAAGAAATACACAAGCCACAATAAGGCCAGCATGCAGCTGAGCTTTCACTTTCTGCACAATAACCCATAACGGGACTCACACAAAGAGGCTCTGCTCATCCACCATCCAGCCAAATGGGAGATGCTCTGCAATCAGCATTCTTCCAGGAATATGTCATCACCACTGTACTATAAACACAGTCCACAATGTAATAGCAGGCTAAGCTTTGTTATAGTCTGCTGTTGTGTATCAGACACAGAGGGCAGCCACACTGAGATCTTACTTTACAGCACCCACAGATAGAGACGCTCACTGTGCTGCCGGCCACAAATGGAAGATAAACAATCTCGTGTCTTTCGGATATTAAGCTTGTTCAGGCAGGGCCCCTTCTCCTCCTGAGTCATGTCTTTTTGTGCTTCTTTTGTCTGGCGGTTGTTGCTCAGAACCCCTTATGCTAGCTACACACGACACAATACAATTTTCTGCTAGATTTACCTGCCAGATCGATTTTTTCCAACATGTCCAATCTTAATTTTGATTGATTTCCACAGAAGTGATCGGAAAATCGATCGGAAAATTAATAGTAAATAAGATCGGACAGTGGACACATGGGAAAAAATTGATCTGGAAGATAAATCTTACAGAAAATTCTACTGTGTGTACCTATCATGAGTCCCCGTACACACGCTAGACTTAAGCCAGCTATTGCAGCCGATCATAACCGCCTCAGCCGACTATCGGGCGTGTGTACGGCAGCCAGCGACCCCCGGCGCCCAACCCATGAACGATCCGCCGAACTTATGTACCCAACCCCAGCGACAACAATCCCTTTGTTTGCGCAGCTCCCCTGCCCGCCATATGACATCTACCACCTCGGAGGCCCCAGGTCCAATCCTTGCCACGGATATTACCTGCTTGGGGTTTGAACTCTGTATCCCTGTGCCTTCAACACAAACTGGCACCAGACTGTGGTAGAGACATTAGATTGTAAGACCCTCTAATGCTAATGCTGGGAATACACTGTTCGTTTTTTAGGTGATTAGATGATTGGATAGATCATTTCCGACATGTCTGATCTCCCTTTTGATACCTTTGCCGTTCGATTTCTGATAGAAGTGAATGGAAAAAGATAAGAAAAACGAGCGGAAGATAAGAGAATCCACTGCAGAATCGAATGGCGAAAATTATTGAGAGCAGAAACAAACCGTGTATTCCCAGCATAAGGAGCATTAGCCTCCCCCCCCCCCCTATACATATCAATTGATACAGCGCACCAAAATCTGCCAAGGACAACCACAGTGTCAGAGGTGCAAGAAGAGGATGAGGAACAGCATGTTACTGATTGCTACTATTCAAAGCATCTATAGAAATGATTAGTACCAGCACATGACCAATAGAGAGCTTATACTGTAGTTGAGGGAGGGCCCTTCTGGCCCAAGGGCCCCAGTGCTGTCGCTACCTCTGCACCCCCTATTGCTACGCCTCTCCCTTTGATGGACCTTGAGAGAGATATATACCGGTAGTTCAGTGTTACTATTATAATGACTTTACATTGCACTACCATCTTCTGCAGTGTTTCAGAGTACACAGTCATGTCACTAGTCACTCAGATGAGGTCACACTTAAATCCCTACCACAGTGATAAGCCTTATACACTTATGAGGGCTGTCACCCACAGGGATGGGGACTCAATCCCTTGGATGACAGATCCGGGACTGCTGCTGTACAGATACGTCACTAGTCTAGGGGTTAGCAAGGTGTTTACCGCTATGGAGCGGCACTCAATGGAGCGGCTTGAAGCCTCATACACATTCGACTAAAGTTGGCTGAGGCGGCGAATAACGATCGCCTCAGCTGATAATCAAGCACGTTCCATGACCCACAACATGCAAGCAATCCACCTGGCAGACAAGCCACTCCCCGGCATGACATCACACAAGCACTGCTTCGTCGCCCCTCTGTACAGAACGCATCCTCAGCTACACAGCTGACACACGTCAGTGCAGATCAGACCAGCGATGTTGCCCAAGGGAAGCGACCCCCGATGGGCGACATCCATCAAAGGTGTGTACGCACCGACAGGCAGTGAGTAGGAGAACAATGCACTTGGGGATCGGTCGGGTGTCACTAAAGATAAGAACCCGGCATGCCTTACCTTTTTTTTGGGGGGGGGGGGGGGGGGGGGAGGGGGCAATTTTCCTATCAGTCTGTTTTTGCGTTGCGGAAGGAAACTAGAGTATCTGCCGTAAACTCCAAACCCCTCATGGCGTTTAGTGATGCGTTCAGCTGGATTACTGAATGAGGAGCAACAAACAAGTGGCTTGTTCCCCAGTACCCCACTAGCAATCGATCAACGATCAATAAAGGTGACACTGTTCTAGTGTGTATACATGCCTACGACTAATGATGGGGCAGTCTGGTTAGTACATGAATATGCTCACTCAGCCAGTCTAAAAGAATCCATACACCAAGAAATGTGGGGGACCATCTCATGCTTAGATATTGTTCTGCAGAACACTAGAAAGTCACCCTAAAGTCAGCCATACACCATACAACTTTGTTTTCGACCGGCACTGCAATTGACACCTCGATTGTCACCAAACCAACAAAAATCTGTTACAATTTTTGCGGAATTAGACCTCTTTGTCTGTAATCCAATGTCTAATTGGACAAACAAAAAGGAAAGTGTACGGCTACCGTAAGATATGAGTAAAGGTTGAATTTAGAAATGACCAGATCTGTGAAACATTGACCAAAAAAACAAAACAAAATAACAAATCACATCACTGCATCATTAGAGCAATGCCCATGAGAGATCTGATCAAGAAAATCAACATTTTCAGCTGATCTCACCTTTTCTCGACGCGTCTTTTTATGACTGGTTTGCAAAGTGAAGGCAGCCATACATTACTTAACTTTCCATCGATCGTTTAAATGTTCGACTTCATTGGGCGCCCAAGTACAGTGTGGTTGATCGAAAGTCAATCAACTAGTGGCCCATACACTACAAGCGAGATCCGATGCAATTCACCTTAACTAATTGATCTGAAGAATGTTGTGCCTTCGTGCGCCGAAACCAAAAATCTATGAAATCATGTAGCCAATTCCTTACCGATTGACCAATATCTTTCATCCAGTCTGATTGAGTACATTGGTCAATTCAACTAGATATGAGCCAATTTCCATCAATCAAGCAGAATGGAACATAATTGATTCTCCCTCAATCCCATAAAACGATTGATTGTTCGATCGTAAAAGAAAATTGAGTAATTTATGGCCATCTTTATTATCAAACCTCTGTTTGCCCAATTGTTAGCCAAGAAAATATAAGGATGGTTTTGTGTGTGGTCACCTCTGTGCTAAGGTTGGACCTGTAGGTGCTATTAGCGCAGCCCAGCCAGGCTGTTCTGACAAACAGTTATAATGCATGATACAGCAAGCGCCGAGACAGAGGTCCTCCTTACCAGTAGCCCCACGGATAAGCTCTTCTCCCCACGTCTGTCATAGCTCTGAAATCCACACTCATTCCTCAGTGAAAGTTGTCAGCTCCTAAGCAGCAAAGTTTTGAGAACTTGGTAGAAGTCTGTGCTGGACCCCAGCAGCCTCCCTCCTCCTCATCCTCACAGGCCCTCCCTCCATTGCCCTGTATGGAATGTGGAGCTGAACAAGGGGAGGGCTCCTACACACTCTGCAGTATGATGGAATGCCAGATCATTAGCATGCTCTGGGCATCCCCAGGCCTCCTCCCATGCTCATCCTACAGAGGAGATAGATGTGCTAGCTATGGTCTGCATACACCGTGCAATATCTGCAAATCACACAGATGGTTTATCAGCGCAGAGCCGCCGGGCATGCAGCATAGGTAATGTGACTAGCAACTAAACTTTCACACACTGCTGCTTCTATGGATGGGTGGCAGGCATCCATCTGAAAATGGCGCCTGTGAATAATGGCGCACAGTGTTGCCGCTAATCCGTTTGCCGCTTATCGCTATTTAACGTTAAAGCCTTATTGTTATTTAGCGTTAAAGCCTTATTGTTATTTAGCGTTAAAGCCTTATTGTTATTTAGCGTTAAAGCCTTATTGTTATTTAGCGTTAACACACAGAACCCTCTCTGTACCTATCCCTAACCCCTAAACCCCCCGGTGGTGCCTAACCCTAACCACCCCCCCTGGTGGTGCCTAACCCTAACCACCCCCCTGGTGGTGCCTAACCCTAACCACCCCCCTGGTGGTGCCTAACCCTAACCACCCCCCTGGTGGTGCCTAACCCTAACCTTGACAGTGTTACATTAAATCCATTCATCGTTTTGCAGTTAAATAACTTCTGCAGTTTGGCTTATGTAGGGCGCTATTGATAAATAACGTTAGTGTGTGCCACTATTGATAAATACCGTTAGTGTGTGCCACTATTGGTAAATAACGTTAGTGTGTGCCACTATTGATAAATAACGTTAGTGTGTGCCACTATTGATAAATAACGTTAGTGTGTGCCACTATTGATAAATAACGTTACTGTGTGCCGTTTTTCTTCTTTTTTTCCCTGTGCGCCATTATTATGCAGTACTAACGATAAATAGCGATAAGCGTATCTTTTTAATGCGGCGCCATTTCTATGCATAGGCACTGTGCGCCATTATTCACTGATCCCGGGTGGCAGAACTTGCTGAATTGTAAAGATAAGCACACAAGTTCAATAACTGTCACCCAAAATGGACAATAGCGATAGTTTCAGGTGACAGCTTAGGAAGGATCTCTCTACAGACAACCTACTCTATGGAGACTGGAGGAAGTAAAGGCCCAGCTAGGAACCAAAATAGAAAACAAAAGTGCTGGTTCAGCATACCTCCCAACTTTTTGAGATAAGAAAAAGGGACACTTAAGCCACGTCCCTGCCACACTCCTGATCACGCTCCCATCACACCCCTAGTCATGCATACCAAGAAGACTTCATAAGAATAATGTTGTTTTATTATTCAAACCACACTGGTCCATTATATCCTGGTTCATTTTCCTTCATATCAACATTTTAAAATTAGTAATATATCAATTTAAAAGATGGAAATAAAGGTTAGAGTCAATCAAACACATTTATTTAGTAGAGAAATATATATATTTACATAGAAACAGGGACAAGGTCCTGAAAGAGGGACAAATGAGGAAGAAAGAGGGACCGGGCTCCCAAAGAGGGACTGTCCCTCCAAAAGAGGGACAGTTGGGAGCTATGTGGTTGATGACTTTGGACATCCAAAAAATATGGTGTATGTATGTACCTGCGGGTTGCTATTAAAGGCAGTTGTAACATCCAAAATAAAAAGAGCCCCCAAAATATATTTCAACCTTTTTTTTCTTAAAGTAGGTCCCTATTTGTCTTGTTTTTCTCAGTCTAGGTGCCTTTGCTTAACTGAAGGAACTGTGCAGTGGGAATGTTTATTTTTTTTAAGCTACAGTAAAAAGCTTATCTCAGCATGCAAAGAACAGTAAGCTTCCAATATCGGATAAGAAAAGGACACTATGACTAGAAGGTAATTGATGCAGTGTAGCACTACTCTGCTGCATCAATGCTTGCTGCTTAGTTACTGCACATTCTGCTGATGTCTATTGAAATTGTGTTTGCCACGTGGTGCAGGAATCAATCACTATTCAGTCAAATGAATATCAGGAAAAGATCGGTCGGCTTAGCATATTGGTCTGTAATCAACCGATGTATGCCTAGCTAAACCCTAATCTGACCTTTTACCTAATACTAACTTTCACCTACACCATTTACACTTTCCAATCACCTGATTTATTTTCCTAATCCTAATCTACTCTGATAACTCTCCCAAACCGATAACCCTAACCTAACCCTAAATTGTCTTGTTAAGGTGGCCATACACTGGCCCGATTCGCGGCCGTTTCGACAGCAGATTCGATCCTGGGATCAAATCTGCTGCCAATCGTTCGCGGTAAACGCACCCGCCGATCCGATTTCCTCCCGAAATCGGATCGGTCCGTCGATCGCGCCGTGCGGGAAATTACCCTCGATCGCCCGCGGGTAGGGAGCGCGTCGCTAGCGGCGGCCGATCCGATCAGGTATACATTACCTGATGCTGGTTCCCGGGCATCTTCTCCGCGCTGCACGGCTCTGTTCCGGCTCCATCCCGGCGCTTCCTGTGTCACTCCGTGACCAGAAGGTTCAAATAGAGCGCCCTCTATTTGAACTTCCTGGTCACGGAGTGACACAGGAAGCGCCGGGATAGAGCCGGAACAGAGCCGTGCAGCGCGGAGAAGATGCCCGGGAACCAGCATCAGGTAATGTATACGGGGGGGGGGGGACAGGCGGCAGGAGTAGCTCAACAGATTGTGATCGGTTTCAGGCTGAAATCGGTTCACAATCTGTTTGCAGTAAAGGCAGCCATACGATCCCTCTCTGATCAGATTCGATCAGATAGGGATCTGTCAGCTGGTCGATCTAATGGCAAATCGACCAGTGTATGGCTAACTTTAGTCAACACTAACCCACTAACTAGCTTTGGTCAACCCTTCACATTTGAAATACTAGCAATATTTAACTTTTGGGAGTGTAAATCCTGTTATCTCCTATCACCACTGTATCTGTCCTGCTAAACAGCATCACAATTGAACAGTTCCACTCTCTGGTCCTATCTGCTGCTTTGTCTGGATTTGTAACAGCAGAACTGAAGGTTCATATAAAAAAAAAGTTTCTTACCTGGGGCTTCTGCCAGCTCCCTGCAGCAGCCCTGTGCCCTCAACATCCTGGAATGATGCTCCAGTCCACCGCAGGGTTCTTTTTCTGTTTCACCAACTTTCAAGTCGATGTCCGCTGCGCCTGTGCGGCCCTGGCCTTGCGTGTCCTCGCTCTCGTTCACATCACCATGGCCGTCCTACACATGCGCAGTATGCGTACTACAGGACGCGTACTGTGTAGTACATGTCCTGCGCATACGCAGGACGACCACGTTGATGTGAATGAGAGTGAGGACCCGCACACGGCCTGGGCCGCGCAGGCGCAGTGGCTCCACGACTGGGAAACCAAAACTAAGCCGTGGCGGGGGACCGGAGCATCGTTTCAAGACGTCATGGGCACAGGGCGGCTGCAGCGGGCTGGGGCAGGTAAGTGGAGGGGGTTTTTTTGTTTGTATGTTTTCTTATGAATCTTCAGTTCTGCTTTAAAGCCCATACACCAATTGATGTCGCCTGGTGGGAATCAGGACTCCGATCCCTCAAGTGACGTCGCTGGGCCAAGGCGGAGCCAGCATGCAGGCTGACAACGTGTTCTGTTGCAATGTGGGGAGGCGGAGGGCCATCGAAGTGGCACAGATGTGACGTCATTCAGCAGCTGAGGCGAGCGGGAAAACAATGCTATTGGCCATCGCTCGCCCGAGATAATCTACCTGATGGTCGGGGGCTGCCGTACACACGCCGGATCGGCAGAGGCGGTCGTTATTGGCCACCTCAGCCAACTTTGATCAAGCGTGTATGTGGGATTTCATTTATGCTTTTCAGTTACAGTACAGCATTTCCAGTCATACAGGACAGAAACAGCCTGTTCACTTCTATGGAGAGGGGAGGACAGGAGAGAGGTGCCCCAATATGGAGATTACAACAGAAGAATAATAGAGGTCGTTGGTTGGTAATCCATGATGGGTCACTAATAATGTCAGGAGGTCTGGCTGAAGGGGATGGTTGAATTACAGTCAGAAAGAAAATCCACTGTATAAACAGCTAAGCTTAGTATCTTGAAGAGTTAAAGGACACCCGAGGCGAAAATAAACTAATTAAATAAACCATTGTATCCATCTTCTTTCTCCTAAAAATGACTTTTTAAGATATTCCACATTTTTATTTAATGTTTAAGTCTACTTTTTAAGTTTTAACTGTTTTATTGTTTTTGCTCAATGACACATTCATTGAAGTATGCCAGAGCTAAAATCTATGAACTATTGATCATTTTTATCTCTTTCTTGCTTTCAGAAGCCATTTTCTGCTAGGAAAGTGTTTTACATTTGGAATTTCTTATCAGCGAGGGTCACACTGTAGTCACTTCCTGTCTGAGTCAGGACTGAGTCAGCCACTTGCATACCTGATATTTAACTCTTTCAGGCAGAGAAAGAAAAAAATCAACCCAGCATAGTTATTTGTGTGCTAAGCACTGTACATACCCATGTCTAGCTCATCATGTAACATGTCACCTCGGGTATCCTTTAAGCTGGGAATACACAGTGAGATTTCTCAGTCGATTTACTGTCTGATCTTATTTCCGATTGATTTTCTTATCTTTTCTTATCAATTTCCATTCACTTCTATGAGAAATCGATCAGGAAAACGATCGAAAATAAGATTGAACATGTCGGAAATTAGCTATCGAACACCAAATCTAATGGTGTATTCCCAGCATAAGCCGGCCATACACTTATAGATTTACAGCAGATTCGATCAGATAGATTTCTGTCAGATGCCTGTCAAGTCGAATCTGACAGGAATCTATCTGATGTGTGCCACACACTAGGAACAGATTTCCAAGAGATTTCAGATCTAAATGCATTATTGGACTATTAGATCCAATGCATCTCTATGGGCCATCGATCTGCTGCCAGCAGCAGATCGACCTAGATTTTCCCTCCTGTCAGATAGATTAAATAGATCGAAATCAATCGCAAATTTGCCGCAAATTGATCGATAGATCTGATAGAATTGATTCCTGATCGATCAATTAATTGCATAGAATCGGTCGATGGCTGAAATCGACCAGTGTATGGACCCCTTCAACTGTCAGTACCATAGTATCTTATCACTCTTTGACTTGTAGGAAAGAGGGGATTGATTCAATCTTTTCTGTCCTGGATTATTTAATTAGGTAATTAACTAATTATTTGTGCAAGTAATAAAGCCTTGTACACACATGTGAGGACTGTCATTGTCACTGATCCCTTCAGGTGACAGTGCAGCCTTCTGTTCTGTTGCTATGCATGGGGGAGGAGGGCTGATAGAGTGGCAGACAACGAAGTAACAAAAAGTGAGCGGGGGTGAGTAGAGAACAATGCCCCCGGGTGCCAGGTGGATCACCCCAGGGCACTGGAAAAAGTTGAGTGTTACTGACCTGGGGCTTCTTCCATTCATTTCCCTGCCTAGCTGCCTATCTGAAACACGATCCTCTGCTAACTTGTGCTTACAAGCTAGGCTGAGGTGACTCAGCAATTGGAGGAGTAAAGAAAAAAAAGTAAAGGGCAGAAATGACACCAGGATTTAGCCTAAACTGTGGGCAAAAGACAAAGTTCCCACTAGGAACAGAATTCTCTTCATTTACTATATAACATTCACTGAAATCAAAACGTGGACAGTACAATACATCTGTTATGTAAGTAGATCAAGTATATCTACTTATATATGTTTTTTTTCCCTGCCATAGTATGGCTAATCCTACTGCTTTAACATTTTCTCCCCACTTAAGGTTTACTTTTTCTTATAATTGTTTATTTCAAGTAATTTAAGACTATAATTTCAATGCAAAATGTGTGAAAATGGAGTTCCCATTAAGTTGTATACAGTTATACAATTAAACTGTCAGTTTCCTGTGATCTCAGGTACTTTTCTTCATGTGTTCCCCTGTGGGATGCTGTAGCCTCGCTATGCATTTACCGCACACATCCCCGACACGTCAGTTATATCTCAGTCAGGGCTGCAGCCTGGCAGTTCACAGAGCCATTTGCATAAGTACTGCAAACATTACACCACAGAATCTAAAGAGGGCTATGCATGCGGAGGAAACAATAGAGCGTGATGGGCTCTTCCTAATACAATGCAAATTGTCTGCCGCTAAAATAGAACTTAGCCATGCTATTTGGCACATTGTGTTTCCATAATGGTATTAAAAGCTAACAATGTGGCAACTGGTTTTAACAAATGGGAATCTGAACAGCGCTACAGCATTAGCCGCCCAGATAAAAATGTCACCGCTTACATAATTACATACATTATTGGAGCTGTATTATAAAGCAGCACAAGAAAAACCAATAACGCACTGCTACATATAAGTATATCGCAGTCTGATTAGCGAAAGATGGCTTCTGATTGGTCACATTTTGCATCTAAAAACAAAGATGGCATACTACCAAAAAAATGTTGCTATTCCAAATTTAGTTAGTATCTGCTTTCAGAGGGAACCAAGTGCCTCTTTTTTCTGCAGTTTGACCTGGTTTCTAGTAGCCATAGGCAGGCCTGGATTTACCTCACAGGAGGCTATAGGCACAGACAGGGGCATAAAAATAGACCCTGCAAGGGATGCAGCCGCAGGGGGGCCCAGAAGCCACAGGGGGCCCTGTCCTGAGAGACTGACAACTAAGAGCAAGGAGAGAAAAAAAAAACTTTCTGCTCTCTGCACAATTTCTCTAATAACTGCATCTGCTCAGCCACTGATAAGGAATACTACAAAGTTTTGCAGACAGCCCCTATTCAGTGTTCAGTAGGGTCTTGTGTACAGAGCTGTTCTACCTTCAGCCTCAACCCCAGGCTGCATCCAAAGTTTCGCAGGGGGGCCCAGTGATTTCTAGCTAAGCCTCTGGGCACAGATGTCCTGGCACCTTAGACTTCCCCTTCATGAACCTATAAACCCCTAACAAACTGCACCACAAGTGTGCTGGCTAGTCCAGCTGTCACTTCTCGCTTACTTCCCTTGCCCATCATAGGTAGCTAACGGTGCCCCCAATTATTGGGTAGCCCCCGACTGATGGGAGATCTAGTCAGTGGAAATCCGAGAACAGGGTGAGTAGCCTCTCATTTACACTCTTAACAGGACTATGCATAGGGAAGGAGGGAGGGAGGTGCTCTAGGAGGGGAGTGAGCTACCTTTCAATTATTAGGCACCTATAGGCACATGCCTACATTCCCATATGGTAAATTTGGCCATAGGAGCTGCCATGTTCCCCCTTCCTCTTCTAGCTGCCCATTATTTATCTAGAGCATACATGTCAAACTCCGGCCCGCGGGCCAAACCTGGCCCTCAGAGCCATTAAATTTGGCCCTCAAGTGGTTTCCACACTTTGCATTATGTTTGTCCGACTCTAGACCATCAGGGAAGCTATATGGGAGGTGAAGCCCTAGAACAGTGATCTGCAAACTTGGCTCTCCAGCTTTTAAGGAACTACAAGTCCCACAAAGCATTGCAGGAGTCTGACAGCCACAGTCATAATACATAAAGGCAAATACATTGTTGGACTTGTAGTTCCTTAACAGCTGGAGAGCTAAATTTGCAGATCACTGCCCTAGAACACCAGGGAAGCCATATGGGGGATTTATGGGGAAAGCACTAAATACTAGGGAAGCCATATGGGGAAGGGGGGGGGAGGGGGGAGTGGGGGCCTCTAGACACCAGTGAACTGTATGGGGGAGGGAGGGGGACCACTAGACACCAGGGAACTGTATAGGGGAGGGAGGACCACTAGACACCAGGGAACTCTATAGGGGTTGGAGGGGGCCATTAGACCTGTGGGAACTTTATAAAGATGGAGGGTGGCCAGTAGACATTGAGGTTTGCCTGCAACTGGGTCCCAGTGTACAATTTCGGCCCACTTTGTTTTTGAGTTTGACACGCCGGATCTAGAGGAAGGTGTGAAGATAGCATCTGTGTTTGTTCTGTGCTAATGTGTGCAATAAAATATTTACAGCAGTCCTTATCTGTCTGAAATTTCTGTGGTCGGACAGGCATTCTTCCCCCCAAATGCTTATATTTATTACACTGAACCTCTCATTATCATTTGCCTGCCCCACTGTGCGCTAATTGGTAGAGATGTTGGCGCACCGTTCGCCAGCGAATCTCTATGGGCCGCTACTACTTCCGGGTCGCTATGACCCGGAGTAGTACGGCTGCACTGGGCCGGCGGTGCGTGTCTTTGATCTCGCGCCTGTTGCCGGGCACTCTCTGCGCATAAGCGTGACGTAACTCATGACACTCCTGACACCATACTACCTATACTGAGTGGTATAACTATACTAGCTACAGTGATGGGAAAAACTATTTGCCCCCTTCCTGATTTCTTATTCTTTTGCATGTTTGTCACACTTAAATGTTTCTGCTTATCAAACAACGTTAACTATTAGTCATAATTGAACATAACTGAACACAAAATGCAGTTTTAAATGATGGTTTTCATTATTTAGTGAGAAAAAAAACCTCAAAACCTACATGGCCCTGTGTGAAAAAGAAATTGCCCCCTGAACCTAATAACTGGTTGGGCCACCCTTAGCAGCAATAACTGCAATCAAGCGTTTGCGATAACTTGCAACAAGTCTTTTACAGCGCTCTGGAGGAATTTTGGCCCACTCATCTTTGCAGAATTGTTGTAATTCAGCTTTATTTGAGGGTTTTCTAGCATGAACCGCCTTTTTAAGGTCATGCCACAACATCTCAATAGGACTCAGGTCAGGACTTTGGCTAGGCCACTCCAAAGTCTTCATTTTGTTTTTCTTCAGCCATTCAGAGGTGGATTTGCTGGTGTGTTTTGGGTCATTGTCCTGCTGCAGCACCCAAGATCGCTTCAGCTTGAGTTGACGAACAGATGGCCGGACATTCTCCTTCAGAATTTTTTGGTAGACAGTAGAATTCATGGTTCCATCTATCACAGCAAGCCTTCCAGGTCCTGAAGCAGCAAAACAACCCCAGACCATCACACTACCACCACCATATTTTACTGTCTGTTGGTATGATGTTTTTTTGCTGAAATGCTGTGTTACTTCTATGCCAGATGTAACGGGACACGCACGTTCCAAAAAGTTCAACTTTTGTCTCGTCGGTCCACAAGGTATTTTCCCAAAAGTCTTGGCAATTATTGAGATGTTTTTTAGCAAAATTGAGACGAGCCTTAATGTTCTTTTTGCTTAAAAGTGGTTTGCGCCTTGGATATCTGCCATGCAGGCCGTTTTTGCCCAGTCTATTTCTTATGGTGGAGTCGTGAACACTGACCTTAATTGAGGCAAGTGAGGCCTGCAGTTCTTTAGATGTTGTCCTGGGGTCTTTTGTGGCCTCTCGGATGAGTTTTCTCTGCGCTCTTGGGGTAATTTTGGTCGGCCGGCCACTCCTGGGAAGGTTCATCACTGTTCCATGTTTTTGCCATTTGTGGATAATGGCTCTCACTGTGGTTCACTGAAGTCCCAAAGCTTTAGAAATGGCTTTATAACCTTTACCAGACTGATAGATCTCAATTACTTTTGTTCTCATTTGTTCCTGAATTTCTTTGGATCTTGGCATGATGACTAGCTTTTGAAGTGCTTTTGGTCAACTTCTCTGTGTCAGATAGCTCCTATTTAAGTGATTTCTTGATTGAAACAGGTGTGGCAGTAATCAGGCCTGGGGGTGACTACAGAAATTGAACTCAGGTGTGATAAACCACAGTTATTTTTAAACAAGGGGGGCAATCACTTTTTCACACAGGGCCATGTAGATTTGGAGTTTTTTTTCTCACTAAATAATAAAAACCATCATTTAAAACTGCATTTTGTGTCGAATTATGATATCTTTGACTAATAGTTAACGGTTTTTGATGAGCAGAAACATTTAAGTGTGACAAACATGCAAAACAATAAGAAATCAGGAAGGGGGCAAATAGTTTTTCACATCACTGTATACAGACTGGGGAAACTATACTGGGGCCAACTATACTATCTATACTGGGGGGCAACTACACTAGCTATACTGACTGGGACCGACCATACTATCTATACTAAGGGGCAACTATACTCGCTATACTGACTGGGGCCAACTATACTATCTCTGCTGTGGGGAAACTACACTAGCTATACTAACTTGGGCTAACTATAGTATTTATACTGGGGGGCAACTATACTAGCTATGCTGGGGAAACTATACTAGCTATACTGACTTGGGCAAGTATACTGTCTATACTGGGGCCAACTATACTATATACAATATATAGTGATTTCAGATGCAACGGGGTGGAGAGGGGAGTGGAGTTCACAGGCTGAGGGGTGAAGATACAGAGCAGCTTTGCTTGTGTGTGATGACATGCAAAAACATGGCCGCTCTCATTGTATCACATGAAGAAATGACCATATATTGTTGAAGCTGTTTGCAGCTGGGTTTACTGTGTAAACCATCTAAACTTTAGGTAAGACATATAGACAAGCTTCTCTTGCTATAGTTATTTTTTCATCTCGGATCCGCTTTAAGGCCCGGTTCACATCTGCGTTTTTTAGCGGATCAGAACCGGAATGTATACTGTACAAACAGAATGGATGTGAATGGATCCAATGTTAACCTATGGATCCATTCATCTGGTACGGATACGTTCCGTGCGTTCCGGTCCATGGATCTTAAAAATGCTGCAGGCCCTAATTTTTCGGACCTTTCTGCCCAGCGGAACGGATCCGGACAAAAAATACTGCAGCATTGGGGCAATGGGAAACGGAATGTTTCTTCACGCTAGTGAAGAAACGGACCGTTCCACGGGGGATGGGGGCATGTGCCGACACGAATCTAGCAACGGGAGGGTGGTGGTGGGTGCAGCAGCCAGGCGGGTGGGTGAGGGAGGGTTTATATATATCTAATTTTCAGTAGTAGCCGGCGGCAGAGGCTTCCGTCTTCTTCCACGGCATGTGACTACATGACGCGTCATGTGACTAGTCATTTGATGCGCTGTGTAGTCACAGCGAAAGAAGAGGAAGCCACTACCACCGACTACTACTGAAAATTAGGTATGTATTTGCTGAGTGAAAACGGATCCGATCAATCACTGATCAGATCCGTTTTCACTATGTGAACCAGGCCACGGACTGAGCGATCCAGTGAAGCGGAGATCCGATCCTTTTGGCTCAGAACGCTAATGTGAACCGGGCCTAAGACTGGGGATACTTAGGTTACTTTGTATGTCTCATTAGCCTCTGATTGTTTTCTGCTGTTTATCACAGCTCTCTTCACTAACCTAATTATACATCAATAGATACTGAAGGATCTATCAGACTCTGGTGATAAGGGGTCTGTACGTTACTGGGGTCTGTTACAGGATGCTGTTATGGGAGGGGGGCTAACCTTATAGGTCAATAGCCAGTGGCGTAGCAACAGGGGATGCCAAGGTTGTGACCGCACTGGGACCCTTGGGCCAGAGGGGCCCAGTAGAGCGCCGCCTTCATCCATCTTATTAGCTTTTCAGTGATGTTATGCTGGTAATGAACACCTCTGTATGTATGTGCACTGCATAGTGGTAATCTTTAACAAACTGTTTCCTTACTCTGATTTCACCTCTCTGACACTGCAGCTGTCCTTGGAATGTTTTGGGGCTCCATATCAATACAGTGCTTGGGGCCCCATGTAAAAGTAGCACCGGGGCCCCAAGCTCCTTAGTTATGCCACTGTCAATAGCTGACCCAGAGGAGTAGCTATGGGGGGGCCAAGAGGTACATCTGTCCTCTGGCACGGCATCTGGGGGGCGAAGTTACAGGTTTTACTTTCCCTGATGCGTCCCCGAAGAGTCTATGAAAGACGGTGGAAGGATCCAATCTTCTTCCCTGCTCTCTGCCACAGAGTTTTGCTTTATTTTATCTCTCTGCTATAATCAGTGCTTCCCATGTTTGCATCAGCAAAGCAGATCATGTGTATTTCTGCGTATCGCCCAACTTTCTAATGCCTGGTACACATGATACAATTTCCTGCCAGGTGGATGGGTAGAATTGCTAATTTCCGGCATGTCCGATCTGCTACTGATGGAGAACAGGATCGATTTTGTGCAATGCTGATCTGAAAATCAATCTTGTTCTTAATCAGGTGCAGATTGGACATGAATGAAATTATTCTAAAACTCAAACATCTCTGGCAAAGCATGATGGATCCCCTTATGGTTCACACCTTGTCACGAGGGGGCGCAAAAAACTGACTTTGTCCCCAGGTGATGAAAACCCTAGCGACGCCTCTGCAGCTGACCTTCTTCTTACCTCCAATACCTGAGTTTAGTCCTTGTTACACCCCATACCCCCACCCTCCCTCCATACAGGAGGGCAGTTTCAATGTTTGCCCTAGGCTACATTTACCCTACATAAGGTACTGCATGGATGGTGGCCGATCACCCACATGATGGCTGAAAGTCCACCTTAATCAGTGTTCTCCCCAGAATTTTTTTCCAGCCGGGTGGCATGAAATAGTAGTCGGGTGGCATGAAAAAGTAACCGGGTGGGGCAATATGAGAAATGCAGGGCCTGTGCTTCTGTGCACAACTCTGCTTATAGTATAGGAGGAGGTGAGCCGATGGCAGCCGGGTGCTCACCAAAACTAGCCAGGTGGAGCACACGGCTAAAAGAGCCTGGGGAGAACACTGTTAATTATTCGGCCTCTGTCAATCACTCCTTTCTATAACAAAACCATGGGGAAGTGTATACACACATAGCAGTACACATAACAAAAGTGATAATGATAATAACAATACACCTCACATAATAAAACAATTACCTCTCAATGCAGCTTTCTGTGCCTTGTTCTTTTTCACAACTCTCTACTTCCTCTTGCTTTCCAGGATTATCTGCCATCATGGTGCATTTTGGGTCATGATCATCACCCCTAGAGGTCTTGGAGCTGATTTCATTTGGGTTGTCCACAGGCTCAGTTTTTGGACTAAGTTTATGGTCACTTTCCTCACAAACTTGTGCATCAATCATACTTGGATTAGAACTTTTTGGCATGGACTTCCTATGCGACATTAAGGAGGGGACCACTATCATTTCACTGGAGTCGTCATCCAGAAGATCACTCGCTGACTGTGACATCATGGAGAGTTGTGAGGATTTACTCTTCTCTTTCTTTGGTTTGAATGATTTTTTATGAGACCTGGGCATGGTTCCCATGTGGCTGTACATGTCGCTGGACCGGGCGTAGGACGGGCTCTTGGGTAGGGAAGTGAGGTCATCCTGGGTTGTCTCCAAAATGTTGTCCATGCTGACATCACTGCTCAGGCCTCTGTCTTGAGAATCCCGCTTGCGGAAGGCCCGTGGAAGGTTGCTCAGACTTCCAAACACGCTCAGTTTAAATAACTCTGCAAATAACATAACAAAATGGGAATTATGGGGGTAGTTTACGAAAACACAAGGGCTGCCTGCATGAAGTTTGGATAAACATACCCTTATACACAAAGACAAAAAGTACATTTCCCCTCGGTGCCCCATGAATATAGTAAAGTCATTCTAGGGTTTTTTGTTTTGTTTTTATACATTTCGTATATATTATATTCAGTATTATACCCCAACTCCCAAAAAAATGAATCCATAGAATGTCACATGTTCATCACCAGCACTATTTTGAAAAAATATATATATAATAATTTAGTTCTTGATTGAATGGAGAGCAGTTGGAATCCTTCTGGATTTTAATTACAATGGGCTCTATTCACAAAACTTCTCATATATGACTTACTGATCATCTAATTGATAAAAATAACCTTTCAGCACATTTACAAGCAAAATAATCAGTTAGGGCTCATTCACATTAGGGGCGTTTTCGGCTTTTTTCAAGCGCAGGCGATTCTTAAAAACACCCACAAAACTCTTGTGCAATGAATCTCTATGTACAGCAGAAGAGAATGGCAGCGCTTCCAAACAGACGCTGGACCTGAATTGACTACCTGCAGTATGCAGAGCTCGAATAACGGGCAGGTTACACACCTTGCATTCAAAACAGGTACAGTAAAGGGGGGGGGGGGGGGGGGCATTAGCTTCAGCATAAGTTGTGCACAAATTATCCCTAATAGACTCTCCCACAGAGATGATGGGCCCCCACGGGAGAGACCTAACCACTAATATAACAGTGAAGCATATATAATAGTGAAGCATGTTTAAACAGAGAACCATATTTAATCAAAGGTTAAAACCAAAAACTAGTCTAACAGTGAAGCATATTTGACAGTGAACCATAGCTAATCTAAAGTTAAAAACATAATCCTTACCTGGTGCAGCTTACCATAAATGGTATACACATTTGTTCAAAAAGACAGCAAGCAATCGGCAGTGCTCACAGGCTGCAAGTGAGATGTGCACAGCCCCCCTGAGGCTAAATACACACTTTTAATACAAATCAAATGCAAATTATGTGCTGAACACTAATCTAAAGTCTAAAATTTGAATACAAGCTGACTTTCATGGAGGCAGCTAACCTAAAGTATACTTAAGTTTTTGTACAGCAGAAGAGAATGGCAGCGCTTCCAAACAGACGCTGCACCTGAATTGACTGCCTATAAAAGTATGCAGAGCTCGAATAACGGGCAGATTACACACCTTGCATTCAAAATAGGTACAGTAAAAGGAGGGCGTTATGAGACGGTTCATATCAGCGTGGTTCGTGCGCTGTGAGTGCAGCTAAGCGGTGATTGTACCATTTTTGGGGCAAATTTGCCTCAATGACAGGTATAGGAAGAACGCAAACGCTCACAAATTCGCTTTGTGCAGCGATTGCGTTTTTAAGAATAAATACATTGTATTATTTTCTGGGTCAAATAGTTCACTTCCTGACTAGCATCAGAGAGTGAATTAAAAAAATGCTCGGGAAAAGTGCTTAGAAAAGCGCTTTCACAAAAAATGCACTGCCCACCCAAGCGTTGGGAATAAACAAAAAAAATTGCTTCATAAAAAAAGCCCAATGCGAACGCTAACGCGAGTGGAACGCAATGTGAACAAGGCCTCAAAAGTTGTTCCTGATTAACTTCATTGCAATATTACTTTTCTTACCTTAATTATATTATACTAGCTGATGGCCCGGCGTTGTCCGGGTATGTATTTGGCTGGTGTTGGCTGCACCCACTATTTCTAACCCTTACTCAGCTACTCAATGACCAAGTTTGTAAGCTTTGCGGTCTTTGGCATTGAAATGAAACAAATCTGATTGTCTGTTTATGGCTCCACCCCCTTTTCTGAATTTGAACCCCAGCCACCCAATGACCAACTGTACCAGGTTTGAGGGCTCGTTTCCACTGTTGCGACGCGATTTCGCCGGCATCCCGACGCTTGTAAAAACGCATGCGGATGCGTTTCCGCATGCGTTTTTATCCGCAATTTCGCGTGCGATTTCGCATGGCAGGGTGCCATGCGAAATTAACCATGACACTGCCAGGGCAAAATAACATTAAAAAAGGTGCGAAATCGCACACGAATCGCGGGTAAAAACGCATGTAAAAAACGCATGCGTTTTTCCTATTAAATACATTAGCGGCGATTCGCACGGATTCCCGACGCAGGCGAATTCTGTGGGTCTCGTCGTGCAGATTTGGCCCGCCGCCAAATCGCTCCCGCACGCCGCACATATGGAAACAGCCCCGGCCACTTCAATGTACCAAGTGAATCTGCATGTCGGCGCCGCATGCGGATTCACTATGGTGGAAACGAGCCCTGAGGCTTGTTGTGCCATTAACAGTGCAAGAATGGCAGCAATTAAAGGGACACTTAAGTCAAACAAACAAAATGAGTTTTACTCACCTAGGGCTTCCAATAGCCCCCTGCAGCTGTCCGGTGCCCCCGCCGTCTCCCTCTGATCCTCCTGGCCCCACCGGCAGCCACTTCCTGTTTCGGTGACAGGAACTGACAGGCTGGGGACGCGAGTGAGTCTTCGCGTTCCCAGACACATTAGCACCCTCTATGCTGCTATATGGTATATGATATATGCTATAGCAGCATAGATGGCGCTATTGTGGCCAGAAACGCAAAGAATCACTCGCGTCCCCAGCCTGTCAGCTCCTGTCACCGAAACAGGAAGTGGCTTCCGGCGGGGCCAGGAGGATCGGAGGAAGACGGCGAGGGCACCGGACAGCTGCAGGGGGGCTATTGGAAGCCCCAGGTGAGTAAAACTCATTTTTTTTGTTTGACTTAAGTGTCCCTTTAAATATTCCCCTTGAAAATCAATAGGTGAATTTTGATTGGCTTTTGTAGGCTCCACCCACTTTTCTGAATATTAATCCCAGTCACCCAGTAACCAGCTGTGCAAAGTTTGAGAACCCTGCCATTAACAGTGAAGAAAGGCTGCAGTTTACAATTTCCCAGAAAAATCGTTTTTTGACTCCACCCACTTTTTGGTTATTTGGATAAAAAGTATCCTATATGTTATTCCAGGTAATGTACTATGTGTGTGCCAAATTGCATTCAAATCCGTCCAGCCATTGTTGCGTGATTGAGTAACAAACATCCAAACTTTCACATTTATAATGTTAGTGAGATTTTTGCTCTTTGGGAGCTTAAAAAAAAAGTAACATAGATAAGGTAAAAACATCCATCTGCTCAGGTGCAGTTTAGCATCCCCACATCCCCCCCAGACCCTCACCCCCAGTGGAGTGTCCCCACATCCCCCCCGCAGACCCCCACAGCCAGTGGAGCATACCCACATCCCCAGACCCCTCCCCCAGTGGAGTCTCCCCCCCCCAGACCCCCACAGCCAGTGGAGCCTCCCCACATCCCCCAGACCCCTCCCCCAGTGGAGTGTCCCCACATCCCCCCCCCCCAGACCCCCACAGCCAGTGGAGCGTCCCCACATCCCCCCAGACCCCTCCCCCAGTGGAGCGTCCCCACATCCCCCCACAGCCAGTGGAGCGTCCCCACATCCCCCTCCCCCAGTGGAGTGTCCCCACATCCCCCCTCCAGACCCCCACAGCCAGTAAATATAAAGGCGTAGCACAATTATTTCAGCATAATATAGCACATCGAGTTACAGTATTATTGTACAAAATAGTACATATAACATAGATGTAGGCGCTTGAACAAATCAGCAAGAGTAACGGTTGCATTATGCTGTAAGAAGAGGAAGAAAGAAGGAAAGAAAAGAGTAAGAGAGAAAGATGGCTGTCTGTGTCTGAGTCCCCCCCCCCCCCCCTCCCTAGCAACTCAATCAATTAGATATCAATCAAGAATAGGAATGAATTTGGAATCTGTAGGGTCTATAATTTTGCTTTCCCATATAACCCAGACCTTATTATATTTTTGGGGGCAGCGTCTGTTCATATACGTGGTCTTGTACAACGGGCGGGAGCAGTTGAGCGTTTTTGCCCACATCCCCAATGTTGGTGGACAGGGTTTCTTCCAAAGTTTCAGAATTTCCTTTCTGGCCTGAAAGCAGAGGGTCCTCACAAGTGTTTGTTTATATCTATTGAGAGTGCCTTCCTCCAACCTCCCCAGTAACAGCATACCCGGATCTGCAGAAAGTGACATTTTTAAGAGTTGGTTAATTACTGAAAGTATATCATTCCAAAAGGGGGAAATTTGAGGTCATGTCCAAAATATATGCACAAAGGAGCCCAGCTCAGTATGACACCTCCAGCACCTGTCCGATATAGACTGATCCATTTTGCGCATACGTTCTGGCGTGAAATATGCTCTATGTAAATATGTAGTTTGCACGAATTGATCTTTGGCTGAAATAACCAAAGTGGGATATAATTCCAATATTTCGGCCCAATCATCCCGGTCTAGATCTGTTATATCAGTTTGCCATCTACTGAAGTATTTCTCTAATCTATCATTATTTAACGTCAAAAGTTCCAGGTATACGGTTGATAGTGTTTTGGGTAGATCTCTGGTTAGGAGAAGCTGTTCCAGATCATCTGTACATAGTGATGGTACCTGTCTACCAAACTGTGAGTTGTGCGCATGACGTAGTTGAAGATAGCGAAATAAATGTGTATTTGGAAGATTAAATTGCGATTTAAGAGAATCAAAGGTAATGATGGAGGATCCCTGTTGAATATGGGACAGTGTTTTAATGCCGTATTTAGCTCATATTATGGGGTCTGGGATAGCCTGGAAATGCTTGAGATGTGAGTTTCCCCATGAAGGGGTATAGGGGGACAGAGTGTTTTCCTTTACCAGCGAGCTCTAGCCGCCCTCCAGGCCTTCCATGTGGTAACCATAGCTTGCCTGGTATTTGGAGTACTTTTGGGACCTCTATAGGGAGATTAGTTAATCTTTCATATGACCCAAGTATCGCTGCCTCAGTAGTGATTGCAGGGTTGTGGACATCCTGTGAGAACCACCATCTAACTGTCACTAAAAGGGAGGCCCAGTAGTATTTTTGAAAAAGGGGTGCTGCCCGGCCACCTCTATTTTTGGGAAGTTGCAGAATGTTCAGTGCTATGCTCAGATAAACCTGAGAAGGATAGAGTCTAGTTTATGGAATAATTTTTTTGAGAGCCATATTGGGCATTGTCGAAAAAGATATGTGAATTTGGTTAAGAAGATCATCTTGATTAAATTGATACATCCAATTAAGGTTAAAGGAAGTTTGTCCCATATCCTGCAATTAGTTTCCATAGCTTGGACTACCGGGTCAATATTTAGGGCCTGATAGGTGCAGATGTCCTTAGTAACCTGTACGCCTTAGTAAACTGTACTCACCAGTTATGATCCCCCTAACAGTTCCTACAATGCTAGAAAACGTGCCACTGCTGAGCAATTGCCCTTTGAAAAGATGTGAGATTTTGGAAAGTGAAATAGGGAGGCAATGAAAGCCTATGGGGGATTTTACCAATTTTGGACCCCTGTAACTCTGGTTTGCAGAGATGTAGGGACCCCATCTTTGGAATCCAAGTCTAATAATATGTCTTCTACCTGCATGAGACATTTCGTGAAATTCAGACGTTGCTAACGGCCATGGCTGCGATTTATGTATGTCAGCATCACTACCATTGAAATTGCCCAAATAAACAGGTTTTTGTGACATTAGGCTATGACCTCTTCGGCCTAGGGGCCCGAAACTCACCAGTTATGATCCCCCTAACAGTTCCTACAATGCTAGAAAATTTGCCACTGCTGAGCAATTGCCCTTTGAAAAGATGTGAGATTTTGGAACTGTAAATAGGAGGCCCAATGAAAGCCTATAGGGGATTTTACCAAATTTGGAGCCCTGTAACTCTGGTTTGCAGAGATGTAGGGAACCCATCTTTGGAGCCCAAGTCTAACAATATGTCTTCTACCTGCATGAGACATTTCGTGAGATTCAGACGTTGCTAACGGCCATTGCTGCGATTTATGTACGTCAGACTCGCCACCATTGAAATTGCCCAAATAAACAGGTTTTTGTGACCCTAGGCTATGACCTCTTCGGCCTAGGGGCCCGAAACTCACCAGTTATGATCCCCCTAACAGTTCCTACAATGCTAGAAAATTTGCCACTGCTGAGCAATTGCCCTTTGAAAAGATGTGAGATTTTGGAAAGTGAAATAGGGAGCCAATGAAAGCCTATGGGGGATTTTACCAATTTTGGACCCCTGTAACTCTGGTTTGCAGAGATGTATGGAACCCATCTTTGGAGTCCAAGTCTAACAATGTGTCTTCTACCTGCATGAGACATTTCGTGAGATTCAGACGTTGCTAACGGCCATGGCTGCGATTTATGTACGTCACACTCGCCACCATTGAAATTGCCCAAATAAACAGGTTTTTGTGACCCTAGGCTATGACCTCTTCGGCCTAGGGTCCGTAACTCACTAGTTATGATCCCCCTAACAGTTCCTACAATGCTAGAAAATTTGCCACTGCTGAGCAATTGGTCTTTGAAAAGATTTGAGATTTTTGAAAGTGAAATAGGGAGCCTAATGGAAGCCTATGGCAGAATTCAGCACTTTTGCACCCCTATAATTCTGGTTGGTTATCATCACCCGCCGACTTTAGCAGTTAATAGCAAGGGCCCCTTACATCCTAGCAACACCAAATTTGCAGGATATGTTAAAAAGATAGCAGGAAACAATATTTAAAGGACTTCCGAGGCCACAAATGTGAAAAAAGTTAAATACCTTTTCATAATCCAGATCCATGGAGGACGCCATCCGCGCCCTCCCGTTCATTCCCCCATGGCTCCCGCAGTAATACCGGCCCCGGTCGGGTCCCGACTCCCGAGTCCGACCCCTCCGATCAGGTCGGGTTCTCATTCCCCACTCAATATGGCCGCCACAGATTGCCGCGGCTGCGCAGTCCGCACAGACGCGATTGCACCTGCGCCACCTTTAGGGCCTCCTCCTGCCGCGTCATCAATATGCGTGCATACATCGGACGCATCGGGAGGAGGACCTAGAGCTGCGCAGCCGCAATCGCATCTTTGCGGACTGCACAGCCGCGGCAATCTGTGGTGGCCATATTGAGGGGGGAATGAGAACCTGACCCGTTTGGAGGGGTCGGGACCCGACCGGGGCCGGTATTACTGCGGGTGCCATGGCGGAATGAACGGGGGGCGCAGATGGCGTCCTCCATGGATCTGGATTATGAAATGGTATTTAACTTTTTTCATACTTGTGGCCTCGTAAGTCCTTTAACCACATGCCGACCAGGGCTTTCTGCACTGATCGGTGCTACGTGGGCTCTCCAGCCCGCAGCACCGATCAGGAGTGAGCCTTGGCGATCAGACTACCCCCCTTTTTTCCCCACTAGGGGGATTTCCTGCTGAGGGGGTCTGATCGCCGCCGGCTTGCTGCGCTTTGCGGGGGGCTCTTCAAAGCCCCCCTCCGCAGCGTTTTCGGCGCTCCGTCCCTCTCCCTCCCCCTTTGAGCTGCGCAGGACGGATTTCCGTCCTGCGCATTGAAGGATAGGCTTCAGCCTATCATATGCCGGCGATCCCCGGCCAATCAGAGGCCGGGGATCGCCGATCTGCCTTACCCCCCTCCCAGGAGAAATGAGTATAGGGGTACAGTACCCTTTACCCATTTCCACAAAGGGTTACATGAAATAAAAACACAACCACGAGAAAAGTATTTTATTATTCTAAATTAACCATAAATACTTACCTGTACCTTTAAAAAAGCTTTCCCACGCCAATATCCACGGTAAACGATCCAACGAACTGTATCCTCTTATGTTGCGATCTTCAATTAAGTTGATTGAAGATCTCCGAAGTCCCCCACATAGCAGAGAATGCGTCCTTTTGGACGCATAGCTGCCGGCTCCTGCTGTCTCTCCCCACCTCCTCACCTGTCACTCTCACCTAGCCTGGCACCCATGGGTGCTCTGGGTGCCAGGCTAGGTGAGGGTGACAGGTGCAGGCAGGTGGGGAGAGACAGCAGCGAGCCGGCAGCTTCACGTCCTGCTCAGGACGCATTCTCTGCTATAGTAACAGTTCTTGAATCATCTGGTTCTTTTTAATGAATCGGTTCTTTTTTTTTATGAATCGGCTCATTTTACTTTGAAACTTTAAAATTGATTTTCTCAAAAAGTATAAGGTCTTTTTGAAAAAAAAAATTTTTCCTCTTGTTCCCACTATTCCACTTAACATTCCCAACAATGGCTATCATTCATAAAGCATTTCCGCATGCGGAAATGCCAAAAACAGCTGACTTTACCGACCACTCGGCAAAGTCAGCATTCATAAAGGCTCTTTCCGCATATAAAAATAACACTACCGAGCAGAGTGATAAATCACTGCCTTGTGCGGTGATTATCGGAACAAATGTAGCAAAATGTTTATTCATAAAGATCACCGCAAGCGGTGAGAGGTCGGGAAGTACCGCTCCCTGTGATGTGGCGATACCAATGCAAGTGAATGGAGACACACAAACCTCCCAGGCAGCTGCAGCAGAGCGGAACACGGAGAAATGTATCAACTCGGCAGCTTCCGTGTCTCCGCCTGCCTACTTCGGGGAATCTCCGCACTGCCACCGCACCTGGATGTTTTTTTATGAATGCCCACCCAGAAGTCTAAAACACCGGCAGCGGTGTTTTCCCGCACTGATTCCCTGTACCGACAGCTCCTTTATGAATGATAGCCAATTTTGGTGTTTCTACTATGTAAGGGGACTTTGCTATTAATCGTTAAAGTCGGCGGCCATTAAAGTCTATGGGGCGAATCGAACTTCCGCAAAAGTTCGCCTGGTGCAGGCGAACGCGAACCCCCAAAGTTCGCCTGGAACCGTTCACCGGCGAACCGTTCGCTACACCTCTACTGAGCGTATGGGCGGGTGATTGGGTGCCCGCAAGGGGCAAATTAGGGTCTAATCTGATGGGGAACAGTGACAGGTGGTGATAGGGGGTGATTGATGGGTAATTAGTGGGTGTTTAGAGGAGAGAACAGATGTAAACAGTGCACTTGGGAGGTGATCTGACGTCGGGTCTGCAGGCGATCTAATGGTGTGGGTGGGTGATCAGATTGCCCGCAAGGGGCAGGTTAGGGGCTGATTGATGGGTGGCAGTGACAGGGGGTGATTGATGGGTGGCAGTGACAGGGCGTGATTGATAGGTGATTGACAGGTGATCAGTGGGTTATTACAGGGAAGAACAGATGTAAATAATGCACTGGCGAATTGATAAGGGGGGGGTGTGTGTCTGAGGGCAATCTGAGCGTATGGGCGGGTGATTGGGTGCCCGCAAGGGGCAGATTAGGGTCTAATCTGATGGGGAACAGTGACAGGTGGTGATAGGGGGTGATTGATGGGTAATTAGTGGGTGTTTAGAGGAGAGAACAGATGTAAACAGTGCACTTGGGAGGTGATCTGACGTCGGGTCTGCAGGCGATCTAATGGTGTGGGTGGGTGATCAGATTGCCCGCTAGGGGCAGGTTAGGGGCTGATTGATGGGTGGCAGTGACAGGGGGTGATTGATAGGTGGAAGTGACAGGGGTGATTGATAGGTGATTGACAGGTGATCAGTGGGTTATTACAGGGAAGAACAGATGTAAAAAATGCACTGGCGAATTGATAAGGGGGGGTCTGAGGGCAATCTGAGCATGTGGGCGGGTGATTGGGTGCCCGCAAGGGGCAGATTAGGGTCTAATCTGATGGGTAACAGTGACAGGTGGTGATAGAGGGTGATTGATGGGTAATTAGTGGGTGTTTAGAGGAGAGAACAGATGTAAACAGAGCACTTGGGAGGTGAGGGTGCAGTTTAGGGACTATAAAAAAAAATAGCGTTGACAGATAGTGACAGGGAGTGATTGATGGGTGATTAGGGGGGTGATTGAGTGCAAACAGTGGTCTGGGGGGTGGGCAGGGGGGGGTCTGAGGAGTGATGTGGGTGATCAGGGGGCAGGGGGGGCAGATCAGTGTGTTTGGGTGCAAACTAGGGTGGCTGCAGCCTGCCCTGGTGGTCCATCGGACACTGGGACCACCAGGGCAGGAGGCAGCCTGTATAATACGCTTTGTATACAATACAAAGCGTATTATACGCTTTGTATGTGGCAGATCGGGGGTTAACATCCCGCTGGCGCTTCTGTATGGCTAGCAGGATGTCGTCGCGGGTGGCCGGAGTCTAATGCGGGCAGATGCGCGCGATCCCCGGCCCGGAAGAGTCCCAGGACCCAACGCCAATGTGCGTTACGTGGTCCTGGGGCTGCCACTTTGCCGCCGCCAATGTGCAGTGGGCGGTCGGCAAGTGGTTAACAGAGGCGAGTCCACCACTTCCTCCCAGCAATTTTTAAAAAATTTTATGTACTTTTATCCTTCTGGCGCCTCTGTTCACCTACCAATATATTTGAGTCCACCCCAGGTGGAGGGGTGATCTACCCCCTTTCTTCCTATCTACAGAGAGCGACTTCTTAATCCTGAGTGAGGACAGGTCTAATCTCCTCACCTACCTAATGAGTGGTTACCTAGGTGGTAACCCGTGTTTGTGAGTATTACCATCTCACTGTTTCATTTATCCAATCAATTTTGACATACTACACCATATTGGGCTCTCGATTTCTCTTCAACTTTAACCAACTCGATTGAACATAGTCCAGTTTTCTATATAGTTTAAACAGCCAAGAAACAGTGAGAGACAGCTTGAGATAAGGTTTTACTGCAGTAACCAGTGGCGTAGCAATAGAGGGTGCAGAGACTGTGACCGCATCAGGGCCCTTGGGCCAGAGGGGCCCCCGTAGGGCCCTCCCTCAACCACAGAAATAGCTCCTCATTGGTCCTGTGCTTGTACTAATCACTTCTATAGATTCTTTGAATGATAATAATCATTAACAAACTGTTCCCTATCCCCTTCTTGCACCTCTGACACTGTGGTTGTCTCTGGCAGGTTTTGGCGCACCGTATCACAGTTATGTATAGAGTGCTTGGGGGGCCCAATGTGACACTCGCACCGGGGCCCATAGCTTCTGAGCTAGGCCCCTGGCAGTAACATTCAAAGGATCATTAGCTCTGCTCTGTTTTACCACTTAAAATACAGAGTGTGGTTTCTGTAGTGCAAATATGAAAGAATGATGCAATGTTATAAATAAAGCTACATAACTGAAAATAAAAATATGCGACTCTGTTTTTTTTTTGCTACTAATGTTCTATGTATTATCCATACTACAAACACAATTCACTATCTCATAAGTTTATTTTCGCTTCAGTGTCACTTTAATGACATAAAGACTGTACCATCTCAGCTAAACGTCCTCTCACAGTCTGATCGTACAGCGTGATATCTGTCACAGACATTTGCTGATTGAGCCAACCTCTCTCATCCTATGTAGGAAACCCCTAGCACTACATACTGAGAATTATGCACAGTCATGGACTGTGAGTCTGATCAATACCACTACTGCCCTTTTGACCTTTCTGTGACCTCAGACTGATCCCTCTCCATTCCTTGAGGCTCCAAAAATACTCATCAAGGTAAACCTGTCATGAGAGAAATATGGAGGCTCCCTTTACAGACCTAATAGATTCTATCTTACTGGCTGTAATATCTCACCCACCTGTAACAAGCATGATGGGTAATGCTGGTCATACACTACATAATATATTCAGATCAGGTACACAAGTAATATCTTCTTGATACTGATCGTCCAACTGGTCTACCACCTTGCACCAGTAGACACAAAGCAGACACATAGGCCTCAATTCACTAAGCTTTATCAAACACTTTATCAAACGTTTGATAATTTACCTAATGGGTAAAATATTATGTTTAATTCACTAAGAATTATACATTTATTGAACCTTTTATCGATAAAACATTAGATAAATATATAACACCTTAGTGAATTCAAAATTATATTTTACCTATGAGGTAAATTATCAATCGCTTGATAAAGTGTTTGATAAAGCTTAGTGAATTGAGGCCATAGAATCCAGTAGAAATCTTATATAATACTGTATTGAGAAGCAGGAAATTTGGATGCTGGAGAAGTTTGGGACTCGCCATAGGCACCCATGTTAATAGCCGCAATCAGCAGCTATAACAAAAATTTGGTCACCTGAGTTTGTATAGCGAGTGGCCCCACCAATATTTTACTGGGCGCCTCGAACGCCCAAATGACCTCTTATGGCTATGGCTCCTAATGGTGGCTATTAACATGGGTGTCTATAAACATGGGTGCCTATGGCAGCTTCCAAACTTCCCTGGGGCCTCAGTGCCTCATAAAAAGGTGAAGGTGGCATAGATATCGGAAGGCATTGCAGTGGGGTAGGATGGTCAGGGTTAGGTTTGGGTAGGGGTCAGTTAGGGTTAAGCATGGGTGGGTGACCAGTTAGGATTAGGCATGGGTCGGGGGCCAGTTAGGATTAGGCATAGGTGGGGGGCCAGTTGGGATTGGGCAAGGGTGGAGCAAGGTTAGGGTTAGGTATCAATTGGGGGGCGGTTAGAGTAAGGCATCAGTTGGGAGGGTTGGCTAGATATCGGATGGGGTGGGTCGATGGATGGGGAGGGTAAGGCATCGATAGAGAGAGGGTTTAAGCGACAATGGGGTCCGATTAGGCGGTAGTAAAATATGGGTAAAAATTACGGATGTTTTACTATTGTAATTAAATAGAGCCTAATAAAATAACATCTATGTAATATATGTAAATTTACCACTCCCCAGAAATCGCTACGTCGCGGGCCGTGTGTCGTCCTCCTCCCTCCACAGCAACCAATGCATTGCTGACCAACCATTTGGCCCTGAACTGTCACCCAAGGGGTTTAGTCCCGAGACACACTTACACCACACCTACCCACAGATTTGAACAGCTATTCTTGAACAGGTGTAAAATGGAAACAATGATGGCATACCAATAAATAAAGCGTACCTGAAGTGATGCGATATGATATTATAAACATTTACACACAATAGTACTAGTCCTACTAAAAATTTATCTGGTGTCTATTTTGGTTTTCCAGTTCAGAAAGAGATGAAAAAAATGAGTTGTGATCTATGCAAAAGAGCTTGTTAACAGCTTGCCAAATCAGTCCTGGTTTCCTGAAAAGTAAATAGAAGCTAAAAGGCTGATATCTGTCAGGGAGAAGGGAGCTAATAAGGTTTTACTTTTTATTGTCAAAAGGATCAAAGGGTCATTACTTATGTATCTTTTTCAACCTAAAGGGCATGGTGTAGATTATAAACTAAAACTGCGACAGTCTGATGCAATCTTCACAATAAAGCTATAAAACTGAAAATAAAAATATGATACTCTATTCAATACTACTAATGTTCTATGTATCATCCATACTACCTGTTCAATTTATTATTTCATAAGTTTATTGTCACTTCAGGTTCACTTTAAGAAAGTTTAATTCTGCTTACTGGTCCTATACACCTGTATAAGGCTATTCAATTCACTTTTTCTCCAAAATTTTCTCCTAGGAGATCATTTTTCATCTTCTGTTTAAAAGTAACTTTTAAGCACTCTGCAATTGAAAAAAGTACCAAAAAGTCGGTAAAAATTTATTGTCAAAAGTATTTTCTTTCTTGCTGGTGGCTTAAAGCGGATCCGAGACGAAAAACTAACTATAACAAGTAACTTGTCTATATATCTTATATAAAGTTTAGACAGTTTACACAGCAAATCTAGCTGCAAACAGCTTCAACAGTATATGATTATTTATTCCTGTGATACGACAGCAGCCATGCTTTGTTTGTCACATTACACACAGGCAAGCTAATAGCATCTCCAGCCCTCAGCTCACTCAGCCCTCAGCTCAGCTCAGACTGAGCTCCCATAAGCCCTTGCTACAGTGCCATGGCACCATGAAAAAGCTGTGGGCGAGGCTTATTTAGTTTATAGGGAATTAGAGTATTAAAAGAAAACAAAAAAAATATTTGGCTTGAGGAATGCCCTATAAACTATATGTAAGGAGCACAATTATGCAATGAGTAAACGTTTATCTCGGATCCACTTTAAAAGGCATTTGATTGACAAGGTGTGAATGTATCACCTAGGAGAACACTCAGGAGACAAAGGAAATTGCATAGAGGCCAATTGTGTACGGTTCTCTTTGTGACATTACAATGTACATCCTTCTGGGTATGTAATCTATGGATTTCTATATACTGTATTTCTTGTATATATATTATGCATTGTGTGGAAATCTGACCTCTGTCAACCATACTGCAAATCTCTAATCTCCTGTCATGTTCGGAGAAAGCTGTCTGTAGGCATTTGGTGTCCCTGAAAAAAGGTGGAGGCAGAACACAAAGGGACTGATCCGTACAGAGAATTAATTTTTCATAAGCATCCGGCATTTAAAGGGATGTGGTCATCTGGGACTGAGGACACCATAAAAAGCCACTTATCTCTGAGTGATGAGTGATGACAGATCATAAAGGGAAGTGTGGGGCAGTGATGGACTGGAATATAGCAGAACACAAATGGTTCTTATATATATATATATATATATATATATATATATATATATATATATATATATACACAGTGCTGTCCATAATTATTCATACCCCTGGCAAATTTTGACTGAGGGCCTGTTTTCACTTGTGCGTTGCGATTCCAGTGCGGAGAACGCATGTGTGATTTCGCATGCGGATGCGTTTTTCCATGCGTTTTTCTATGCGATTTCGCATGCGTTTTGTGGCCAAGCATTTTTAACCTATTTTGGTTCCTGGACGTAGTTTCTACGTCCAGGAACCATGCGCGCTACCGCGCGCTCCCGCGGCCAATCACGCGCGTGCACGCGCACTACCGGCCGCGGATTCGGTAGCCAGGAAATCAATGTATCGGGCTATAGTCCCAGATCACTGATTCCTCTCCCCCGCTGAAAAAGCGACAGCTTCTCTCGGAAGCTGCGCCTTTTCTGGCCGTTCCCTTCCCGATGTGTCACTCTAAGCGCGTGCTACGCTTAGAGTGATGTCATGTAAACAAACTCATGGCCGCCATCTTGTGGCCAAAAAGTAATACTACACCTGTAAAAAAAAAATTAAAATTAACACACATTTACATTATAAATCTATTGTTTACCTCCCACCCTCCCAAAACTACCCAAATAAAATGTTTACTATAAAAAAAAAACCATTACAATAAAAAAAAAAAAAACATGTAAATATTTACCTAAGGGTCTAAACTTTTTAAATATCAATGTAAAGATGAAATATTTCTATATTTTTTTTTATTTTAAACTTGTAAATAGTGATAGATGCAAAACAGAAAAAATGCACCTTTATTTCCAAATAAAATATTGTCGCCATACATTGTGATAGGGACATGATTTTAACGGTGTAATAACCAGGACATATGGGCAAATACAATACGTGAGTTTTCATTATGGAGGCATGTATTATTTTAAAACTATAATGGCTGAAAACTGAGAAATAATGAATTTTTTCCGTTTTTTCTTATTCTTCCTGTTAAAATGCATGTACAGTAAAGTGGCTCTTAGCAAAATGTACCCCCCAAAGAAAGCCTAATTGGTGGCGGAAAAAACAAGATATAGTGCATTGTGATAAGTAGTGATAAAGTTATAGGCTAATGAATGGGAGGTGAACATTTCTCATGTGAAAACGACGGAACCTGAATGGGTTAACCATGTCAATGCTGGTGTGCTTTTTACATTGTTTTTACACAAAAACGCATGCGAAAACGCATAGAAAAACGCATGCATTTTTCCTATTAATTACATTGTATGCGATTCGCACACCACTTTGCGGTGTGCGAATTCTGATGGCTCTGCCATGCAGATTTTTTCTGCAAAGTGGAAACAGTCCCATCCACTTGTATTGTCTATGCAAATCTGCATGCAGGAAACGCATGCAGATTCGCTCTAGTGGAAACGGGCCTTCAAAGTTACTATTATTCAACCAGCACATAGCCGGCCTTTGACCTGAGCGACTGGAGCGGTCGCTCAGGGCGCCGGTTTCCAAGGGGGCGCCTATAGCTGGTTGCCCATACTGAGGGCACCTACACCTGATTTCCTATACTGAAGGCACCTATAGCTGGCTACCTTTACTGAGGGAACCAACACCTGGCTACCTATATTGGAGGCACCTACGCCTGGCTACCTATGTGGGGAGACCTACAACTGACTTCCTATACTGGGGGCAACAATGCTTGGCAACCTATATTGAGGGCAACTACACATGAGATCCTATACTGGGGGAACCTATACCTCGCTACCTACCTATACTGAGTCTGAGGGCGTTTTTTTGGGGGGGCGCACTGCGGCTATAATGCGTGGTGCAAATTGTCGGTTCTTTGCTATCATTCTAAATGGGGGGGGGGGGGTCTAACTGTCCCACTGATTCTTTTTATTAATATTCCTGAGAGGTTCTAGCCTTCATTTTAAAGTGTATTCAGGATAATGCGCTCTTTCCATCCATTCATGGTTATTAATAGTATTTTTTCTATTATACATTTGTGATGTGTAATGGAGATCTTAGCATTTGATGTGTCACAATGTCAAAAAGGTTGGAAACCATTGTCCTAGGAGGTAACTCAGGAGAAAAGGTGAATTGCATATGGGCCTGTGTGTGTGTGCCTGTGTGTGCGCGCACACACAGGATGAAGGAGGGGGCACAAAAATCAGGTTTCGCTCAGGGCGCTGCGAAACCTAAGGCCGGCCCTGAACCAGCAAGTAATGTTTTGACGGGAAATGACATGGGTGTCTCCCCAAAGATAATAAGACGATGTACAGTACAAGAGGCATTATTGTGTGAAAAAAAAACATTTCTCAACTGTTATTTACATTTAAGCAAAACGTGTCCAGTCCAAAATTATTTATACCTTTCACAAACTGTCACAGTCTGTGGGAAAATCCAAAGTTCTATACCATTCCCAATAGTCCAAGCTGTTCTAATGCTGGGAATACACGGCTCGATTGTGAGCCATTAAGATGACTCGATAGATAATTTCCGACATGTCTGATCACCGTTCAATCGTTTTGCCGCTCGATTCACCATTGAAGTTAATTGAAAAAAGATAAGAAAAACGAGCGGACGATAAGAGAATCGAGCGGGCAAAACAATGGGGCGCAGAATCGAGCGCCAGAAGCGACTCGTGTATTCCCAGCATAAAGCATCCTAATTACCCTGATTAATTTGGAACAGCTGTTTTAATCAACTCAACAGGTGAAAAACTGCAGCTCTCTGCAGTTGGTTTGTGGATAGTCATGGCTAAGACAAAGGAGCTTATTGAGGACCTGAGGCTGCGCATTGTGGCTGGTCACAAGTCAGGAAAGGGCTACAAGGCTATTTCTAAATGTTTTCAAGTTCCAGTGACTACAGTGCAAAGTATTATTTAAAAATACAAGATGTTCCACACTGTGGAAAATCTCAGAGGACGTGGTCGGAAGCCAAAAGTGACACCTGTGCTGGCCAAGAGGATAGTGAGAAAGGTGAAAAAGAATCCAAGGATCACTACCAAGGTCATCCTGGTGAATCTGGGCTCTTCTGGTGGCAATGTCTCAAGGCTGACAATCCAACGGACACTGCACACTGCTGGGTTCCACGGATGCAGACCAAGGAATACACCACTTCTCCAGATAATGCACACAAAAGCTCGCTTGGTCTTTGCAAATGCTCATCTGGACAAAGAAGTCTTCTGTGTTATTGTCAGATGAAACAAAAATTTAATTGTTTGGTCACAATGATGTTTTCTTTATTTGGCATAAAAATAAAGTAGAAGCCTTCAGCCCAAAGAACGCTTTCCCCACTATCAAATATGGTGGTGGGAATCAAATCCTTTTGGGGATGTTTTGCAGCCAATGGACCAGCAAACCTAATCACAGTAAACTGCACCATTAAAAAAGAGTAGGATGAGGATTCTCAAAGACAATATCAGGCAGTATGCAGAGAAACTTGGCCTTGGGCACCAGTGGACATTTCAGCATGGCTCAAAACACACAACAAAAGTGATGAAGAAATGGTTAGCAGACAACAACATTAATGTTTTGGAGTGGTGCAGCCAGAGTCCTGACTTGAATCCAATTGAGAATCTGTGGAGGGAGGTAAAGATCAGGGTAATGGCAAGAAGACCCTCCAACCTCCATTCATCATCAGACATTAACCCTTTCCAATGACCCATATTCCCCCATCACTTAATGTTTTATCTGTTGTGGTGCATCTGTTTACAGCTGTTTCCAACTGCCAAAAAAGCAAGTAACATCTCCTTCTACTGACATCACCTGCCAGCAGTAAAAATGTCACCATGTGATAACTGTCAGAATGTAAATCAGGGAAAGGAAAGATTTTACAATGGGCAAACACTGACTAAAATCAATTAGACATAATTATTGCAAAAATGAAGCACTTTTTTATTTCATTATTTTCACCAGAGTTCCTCTTTAAGTGACAGCAATGGCCAAGTGGACTTTTCTCTTCCTCCGCTCACTGGAAGCTGCTCTATCGTGCACTGCTGCCCTTCTTCCCTTCCCCATAGCATCAGTAACTGTTGCTCAGCTACCGCCAAGCATAGCCGGCCTTTGACCTGAGCGACTGGAGCGATCGCTCAGGGCGCCGGTTTCCAAGGGGGCGCCTATAGCTGGTTGCCCATACTGAGGGCACCTACACCTGATTTCCTATACTGAAGGTACCTATAGCTGGCTACCTTTACTGAGGGAACCAACACCTGGCTACCTATATTGGAGGCACCTACGCCTGGCTACCTATGTGGGGAGACCTACAACTGACTTCCTATACTGGGGGCACCAATGCTTGGCAACCTATATTGAGGGCAACTACACATGAGATCCTATACTGGGGGAACCTATACCTCGCTACCTACCTATACTGAGTCTGAGGGCGTTTTTTTTGGGGGGGCGCACTGCGGCTATAATGCGTGGTGCAAATTGTCGGTTCTTTGCTATCATTCTAAATGGGGAGGGGGGGGGGGGGGCTAACTGTCCCACTGATTCTTTTTATTAATATTCCTGAGAGGTTCTAGCCTTCATTTTAAAGTGTATTCAGGATAATGCGCTCTTTCCATCCATTCGTGGTTATTAATAGTATTTTTTCTATTATACATTTGTGATGTGTAATGGAGATCTTAGCATTTGATGTGTCACAATGACAAAAAGGTTGGAAACCATTGTCCTAGGAGGTAACTCAGGAGAAAAGGTGAATTGCATATGGGCCTGTGTGTGTGTGCCTGTGTGTGCGCGCACACACAGGATGAAGGAGGGGGCACAAAAATCAGGTTTCGCTCAGGGTGCTGCGAAACCTAAGGCCGGCCCTGCCGCCAAGGGATGAGTCTGTATGAGTTTGTGGCCGAAACTGTCGCCTTAGGAATCTTCCCTTTAAAGTAGAACAGTACATGTGTTGTTTACAGAGCATGCTTATTTCCACAACTGTGTCCTGGTGCTATACGGGTGATGTTTACATAACAAAAGACATACTTAGCAAAATTTTCATCTGCTATAGGCTTTGCCACCTCTACTCGTCAGCTAAGCGCCATGGGAGTGGGTCAGTTAAGGCCTGTACACACGCTAGACTGATTTCGACCAATCCCTTGGGCGACATTTCTAGGTGGGGGCAGTACAGACAGGAGCGCTCTGTTGCAATGCATAGGGGAGCACTAAGCTATCGGCAGTCGCTCAGCAGATTTGATCCGCCTGGAAGATTGCTGGGCTGGCCGGGCAGCAGTCAGGGGCTGCTGTACATCATCGGCAAAGGGGGTAGTTATTGGCTGCCTCAGCCTACTTGAGCATGTGTACTGCTCTTATGATGCCAGAGGTATCTAGAGCCATTCAGCCTGTGGTGCGTCTGACTGTTGCTGATGGGTGCTTGGTGGTGGAGTCGGTCATTGATGGTGAAAGAGGCAATCCAAAATGTGTTTGACTGGGTTAATGTGAGAGATCGCGGAAAAGCCGCCGCATGTGCTACTGAGCAGGCGGCTGATTCCGCGTCCAGTGCGGCGGTTTGCACGCGGAAGCGTGTGTTTGGTAGCAGGGCAGAACGCGTAAAAGCCGCTGCATGCAACAACAGTAAGGCGGCTGGTTCCGCGTCCAGCGCGGCGGTTTGCACGCAGCGGCGTGTGTCTGGTGTGGCTGGGTCTGTTAGTGCACACAGGCTTAGGAATACACGCGCGCTGAGAGGCAGAATTCTTATTCTAAGCAAGAAGAGTCAGCTGACCACGCCGATCAGCTGACTCCAGAGCAGGCTACTACTGGTTGAGCAATTAGGGGTGGTGCTGGAGAGCACTACTCCATATATAGTTTCTGCTGGCCAGTTGCAAGTTGTCTGCCGTTGCGATCACTACGTGGAAGCACTCAGACCTAGTCAGATCCTTCAGTGTGTTTGAACCAGGTGGACCAGGGAATTCACACTTAGCCAGATTATTTGAATTGTATTCTGTTTATGCTTAAGCTAGTTCCAGGGTGTAGAGACCAAGGACCTCACACCCAGCTTAGGGAACTGTGTTATCATCTGTGTTATACTTCAAGCTAGTTCCAGGGTGTAGAGACCAAGGACCTCACACCCAGCTTAGGGAACTGTACTACCATCTGTGTTATCTTTCAGACTAGTTCCAGGGTGCTGAGACTACAAACCTCGCACCCAGTCTAGGGAACTGTATTATCTTCTGTGTATACTTCAGATTAGTTCCGGGGTGCTGAGACCAAGGACCTCGCACCCAGAATAGGCATTGTTTGATATATGTTATAACTTATAGCTTTTCTGACTACTCCTCTGTCTTCTGATTCGGTACCTCGCATATGTGATATTCCGTTGCCAGACCCTGCTTGACTTGGATACCGAATCAGCCTTCTGTCTTTGTACTTTATCTGTCAGTGTGTTGCCGACCCGGCGTGCCCGACCTCGAGAGCTATCTCTCCCCTTAAGAGATAGTCTCCAGATCAGATAGTGACATCCACCTTTAGGGCCCGCTTCCACTATTGCGGTGTGGAATCGCCGCATATCACCGCTGACAAAATCGCATGCGGATGCGATTCCGCATGCGTTTTTTGCCGCGATTTCGCATGCGATTTCGCATAGGCAGGGTGTATGCGATTTTAGCCATGTCACTGCCTGTGTCAATTTACATTACTTTCAATGCGAAATCGCATGCAAAAAAACGCATGCGATTTCCCTATTAAATGCATTGTCTGCGATTCGCTTGCATTCCACATGCAGGCGAATTCTGCAGGGTCTACCATGCAGAAAAATCCTGCACAGAAAAACTCAAATGAAAACTGACAAGTGGAAACAGTCCCATCCACTTGTATTGCTTATGCGAATCCGCATGCGCTGTCTGCATGCGGATTCGCGCTAGTGGAAACGGGCCCTTAGGTGTCACTCACTCTCTGGCCCTTCCTGTCTCCAGCCTGACTCCCCCTCCTTGAAGAGCCTCAGGCTGCTGGAAGGTTCCTGTGCTCCCAGAGCAGTGTCTCTTTACTGTCTATTATCACCTGCTCAGCAGGTGCATTACTCAAAGTACTACTGTTGCAATAAACACTCACATACCAAAAGGTGTCCAGAGGTTAGCAATATATCTGTATTATCGGTGATTCTGCAGATCATCAATAATCAGGTATATATCTGCATTCTTGGTGATACTGCAGATCACCAATAATCAGATTCTCTCTGCGTGCGGACACCGATCGTTACAGTTAAATTCTGGGAAATTTGGAGGCCACAGAACTGAGCTAAAAATATGACTCATCGAAGAAGGCAACTCAGCCAGATGATGCAAGTTCAGTGTCAGCACTCCTATCCAACTTATGGCTATTTATTTGCAATGAGCCCCTGGGTGCCGTCACCAGCCATCTGCTCCAGCCTCCAGAGCTCCATTTGCAATGGGGTTCACGGCGCAGTCATTTCTCTCACACATCTAGAATCTCCCTACTCCATTTGGATAGTGAGCTACTCCAGAAAAGTGTGTCGGGGTCTATTGACCAGAAAATAGTTTCACGTCGATTTTCTCCACATACTGTGTGGTTTCCTATACAATTGGATCATAAAAATCTGATCAAATGATCGCATCTGAGGAAAATATTATACCGTTAATGGGCACGCTTAGATATTCCAGGCATGAAAAGACGTGCTATTCAGATTTGGTAAGTTTTAGGACTTTGTAGCTGGCAGTAAATTAAAATGTAATGAAAATTAACATTCAGGCACTCTCTCTTAAAGTAGCCATACATCTAGCAAACATCTCCGCAACATCTCCAAAATCTGCCCCTTTCTGGCCCCGGACACTACTAAGCTTCTCATCCATGCCCTCATCATCTCCCACCTTGACTACTGCAATGCCCTACTATCTGGCCTCCCCTTAAAACGCATTGCATCCCTTCAATCAGTCATGAATGCAGCAGCTAGACTCATCCATCTTTCCCACCATTCTGCTTCCACTTCCCCCTCTGCGAAGCCCTACACTGGCTCCCTATCTGCTTCAGGATCAATTTTAAAGTTCTGTGCCTTACCTACAAATCTGTGCACAAGACCTACCCAACCTACATTTCTGAGCTCGTCAACAGATATATACCTGCAGTCCTCCAATGATCTCCGCCTGACCTCCCCACACATTTCTCATTCCCATGCATGCATACAAGTCTTCTCAAGAGCTGCCCCCACCCTATGGAACTCCCTTCCACTCCCCCTCAGACTCGCTCCTTCCTTCAACACCTTCAAGAAAGCCCTCAAACAAATTTCTTTAAAATGGCATACCCCACATCTACCACACTCTAACTCTCTCAGTCAACCACCTTTTTCACAGTCCAACCTTATGTGTCCCCCCCACTCTTTAGATTGTAAGCCTTTGGCAGGGCATTCCCCCTCCCTTATTGTGTCCTTCTTAATTTTACTACCCCAGCAATTACATCCTTCTCATGTACTAACTCGGACTTGATTGGTCTCTGTAAAACGCATTTATACCGATTGCATGTATAACCTTGTGCTATGTTTTATAACCGTGAGTCTGTCATCCCTTGTTGCAATGTATGTATCCCTATTTAGTGTCCAGCGCTGCGTAATATGTTGGCGCTTTATAAGTACAATTAATAATAATAATAATTAGCGATTTATAGGCAGAATAACCAAGAGGTAGATCTCTCTGTGATTGAATATGATCAGAGAGAGATCTGTCAGCTGCCCATACACCGCAGGCCGATTCCCGATCAATTTCAGCATGAAATCTCTCAGGAATCGGCCTTGTGATGCCACCAATTTCCACCTGCCTGACAGCTTCACAAATGTTCCTGTCCCCCCTGCTGCCCATGCAGTGTATCTCGCCTGTGCAGCTGCACCAACTCCCGGTCTTCTCCACTGTCTCCCCCGAGCACCGCCATCACACCAAGCGCCACGTGGTGGTGCGTATACCACGTGGCACATGTATGATGTCACACACACACGCCTGGCGGCACTCAGGGAAGACAGCGGAGGAGACCACGAATAGCGACATTGCGTGCATTTACAATGCACAGGCACCGGGTGGGGACATTTATATTTGAGTGACAATGGCTGGGGGTCTGTCGGGAATCGTGATATTGCACCTGATCGACCACATCGGACCAAGATTTTTGGGGGGCTTGCTTGATCGATACATTTGACCGATCTTGTCCCGAAATCAGTCGAATCGTCAATCGGGCGTGCTTGTTGCGGCACTGAGTTTCATGCAATTCAACAAATTTATCAAATCTAATGATCGATCATGCTGCAATATCCGTAGATGTATGGCCAGCTTAAAAGGAACCCAGAGGTGTGAGACCTATGTTATTTCCTTTTAAACAATACCAGTTCCCTGGCAGCCCTGTTGGCATGGCCAGGCCTGCGCAGGCACAGTAAGCTTGTCGGCCGAAAGTGAAATTGGCTGGCGGCGGGGGACAGGAGGATCAGATCGTGACTGTGAGGACACTGGACAGCTGTATTTCTTTTTTTTTTGTTGGCTTAAAGAGAAACTCCGACCAAGAATTTAACTTTATTCCAATCAGTAGCCGATACCCCCTTTTACATGAGAAACCTATTCCTTTTCAAAAACAGACCATCAGGGGGTGCTGTATGACTGATATTGTGGTGAAACCCCTCCCACAAGAAACTCTGAGGACCGTGGTACTCCTGGCAGTTTCCTGTCTGTGAACCTTGTTGCATTGTGGGAAATAGCTGTTTACAGCTGTTGCCAACTGCCAAAAAAGTATGCAGCAGCTACATCACCTGCCAACAGTAAAAATGTCACCATGTAATAAATGTCAGAATGTAAATCAGGGATTTAAAAGATTTTACAATGAACAAACACTGACTAAATCATTTATACATAATTATTGTAAAAATGAAGCACTTTTGTATTACATTATTTTCACTAGAGTTCCTCTTTAAGGATCCCTTTAACCAAGAATAACACATTTAGCATTTTAGAAAATTATAAATCTTAATTAAACAACACCAACGTAGTGTTTTAGCTAATTAAAAGCAATAGTGAATGCTTGGAAATTGTTTAAAACCAATTATCATGTACTACAATTAAATATATATTTGTCAAGGGCTACTTGTGATAAGGTTTACTATGCTAGGGGGTACTCAGGGTTTTAAAAGGGGTACATTTTGCTGGGAGCTACCTTACTGTAGATGCATTTTGACAGTAAGAATAAGAAAAGAACTGAAGGGATTCATTATTTCTCAGTTTCCGGGCCATTGTAGTTTTGAAATAATACATGCCTCCATGATTGAAGCCCACGTATTGTGTTTGCCCATTTGTCCCGGTTGTTTCACCGTTTGAGCTGTGTCCCTGTCACAATGTATGGCGACAATATTTTATTTGGAAATAAAGGAGCATTTTTTCCGTTTTGCATCCGTCACTATTTACAAGCTTATAAAAAGGAATAGAAAAATATCATCTTTACATGGATGTTTGAAAAGTGTGGACCCTTAGGTAAATGTTTGTGGGTTTTTTTTCTTTTCTTTTTTTTTTTAATTGAACATTTTGTGTGGGTATTTTTGGGAGGGTGGGATGGTTGGGGGCTCTGACACAGGAGACCTGGGTTCGAGTCTCGGCTCTGCCTGTTCAGTTGGCCAGGGTGTCCCTAGCAGGGCCGGATTACCGACCAGGCAACAAAAGCAGAGTCAAAGGGGCCCCATCAGCACATAAACCAGCCCTCGCCATCCTGTCAGCGGTGGCTGGATGGTATAATGGTTAAAGGGACTCTGAGCAGTGCAGTAACTATGGAAAGATGCATATCATTTTAAAGCTCTCTTTCTCCTCTTTCCAATGATATATAAACCGCTGCCCTATGCCTTTTAGTTTTCGCTATTTTCGCAATTGAAATCGCGGCCACGGCAATTTCGATCGCGAAAATAGCTAAAACTAAAAGGCGTAGGGTGGCAGTTTATCTATCATTGGAAAGAGGAGAAAGAGAGCTTCAAAATGATATGCATATTTCCATAGTTACATTGTATTACACAGGACGACTTTTCTCCAAAGTCGGCAGCTCAATTCAGCACAATGCAATGAAATATAAGGAACCCAGGGAGATATAAGTACAAACATCATGCTGGTAGGTGTGAGGATGTAATTAATAAGTTGTGGGTGTGTTTAAAGGCATACCCACAGGCACTGCTCGGACTCCCTTTAAGGGCTCTGCCTCTGACACAGGAGACCAGGGTTCGAATCTCGGCTCTGCCTGTTCAGTAAGCCAGCACCTATTCAGTAGGAAACCTTAGGCAAGTCTCTCTAACACTGCTACTGCCTATAGGGTGCGTCCTAGTGGCTGCAGCTCTGGTGCTTTGAGTCCGCAAGGAGAAAAGCGCGATATAAATGTTATTTGTCTTGTCTTGTCAAATGATGCCGTGCGCTGCTGATTGTCTTCAGAGCCAGGCTCTCCTCCTAGGTCCCCCTCCTGCTACTGTGCGTTCAGCCGCTGCCCACTCCTCCCTCCCTTCCCACAGAGAACCACAGCTGCAGCAAGAATGATAGCAGCAGATGGCAAACGCTCACTCACCTATCCATGATCCAAGCGATAGAGATCCCGTCATCTGAAACCCATCTGTCTCTTCTACACTGCAGCCGCTCGCTCTGAACTTCCTGATTCTCAGATCAGTCAGGAAGTAGGAAGTAGTAATAGTAGTAGTAACAGAGCGGCAGCACTCTAGAGGAGACAGATGGGCTCCGGATGACGGGACCTCTATTGCTTGGATCGCAATAGGTGAATGTGATTCATCTGGTGCTGTCATTCTCCCCCACTGCGGCTGCCCCAGCTCCTGAGTGCAAATGTCCCAGCCATGAGCCATTCATCTCTCACTCTGCATTTTGCAGCTGCTATTTCCTGCATTGTGCACCCACAGAGGAAAGCGGGCTGTTGCCCATACCAACCAGTAGCTCGGCTGCACCGGTGTGTGCGGCATGTTGCTGTGCAGCTGCATCTTCTGATTCTATTACGACATGATGGGGGGGCCCAAATCAGTTACTTTGCTTAGGGCCCCATTTAGCCTTAATCCGGCTCTGGTCCCTAGCACTGCTGCTGCCTATAGAGCGCATCCCAGTGGCTGCAGCTCTGGCGCTTTGGGTCCGCCAGGAGAAAAGCGCGATATAAATGTTTTGTGTTTGTTTGACATACAAATAAAATGTTGAGAAACACTGGCGTAGTCCATGTATCATAGTCTAGTGCCAATTTTTAGGGGAAAGCCAATTAACTTATCTGTAGGTTTTTGGGATGTGGCAGAAAATCAGAGTTCCCGGAGGAAACCCACACAGACACGGGGAGAACATACAAACACCTTGCAGATGTTGCCCTGCCTGGGATTTGAACTGGGAATTGAGTGTTGCAAGGCGAGAGTGCTAATCACTAGGCCACCCTGCTACACACTGACTAATTATGTATGGGGGGGAGGGGTTGCCTATTTGTTGTTTAGGGATACACACTGCTCTAGGTTTGTGGCATACATACTGCTTAATTATGTTGTTTGAGGGGGTGGTAAACACTGCCTAATGCTGGGAATACACGGTTCGTTTTTTAGGTGATTAGATGGTTCGATAGATAATTTCCGACATGTTCGATCTCCCTTTCGATTCACTCGCCGCTAGATTTCTGATACAAAGGAATGTAAAAAGATAAGAAAAACGAGCGGAAGATAAGAGAATTGACTGCATAATTGAGCGGCAAAAACGATTGAGAGGAGAAACGCACGGCAGAAACGAACCGTGTATTCCCAGAATAATACGTTTTGGGAGGGGACATTGCCTAATTATGTGGTTTGAGAGGGATATGCTGCCTAAATATGGTGTTTGCGTGACGTGCTGCCTTATTATGGTGTTTAGGGGGATACTCTTGCTAATTATATACCTGCATATATATATATATATATATACGGTCTAATTAGGTTATTTTGGATGACTCTCTGCTTAATTATATTCTTTTGGGCAGACATGTTGCCTAATGTGTTGGGTGATTATAATTAAGATTCTAGAAATGATTGTTGTGGAATACAGTATAGTTACACTTTCTATTTTTATATTTATATTAGGACCTAATTTTATGCTTGAGGGAAGGGAGCTTCATCAAAAGTTTTGCTGGTAAAAGGGGTGGCTATAACGCCTTCTTCTCATATTTTACACCTGTCCAGATGGGCATGCTTAATTGTGCTGGTTATTATTGACAACATTTGGCTTGTGTGAAGAATAATTTTAGTGACAGGTTCAGTTTAAGCTCAGATATTCCCCAGAGTATAGAAGTGAGATAGAGTGTGCACTGTACAGAGCCTGACCTTGTGATTCAGACACACTCAGCTGTATTAATTACTGTTTTCATTGCTCAGCTGTCAGCCGCCTTGTCCCCTGCACTGTGTACATGGGCTGAAGCATGTATCCTGCCTGAGACTAATCACATAATTGTCTCTGATCAGCATCCTAGCCCACTATAATTACAGGACCCTCTATAGAGCTGATAAGCTATCAGCGTCCCCCTTTTCATTGGTGCTGGCTTTTGTTTTGGGTGTCCTGTCACTATAGTCCTCCAGCAGCAATTTGTCTTCTCTCTGATGGCAAACATATGTAAATGTATCTTCTGTGGAGTGCACAGCACAGCCTTATCCCCGGGACATACAAATGCTAATCACTGGGCGGCTGCTACTGAAACAGGACAATTTGCACATATTGGGATCAGTGCTCATTTCAAAACTGGCTTTTATTTCAGATTTACACTAGTCATTTGTCAAATGTGCCCTGCAGGGCGATGTTTTATGTGCTGACACATTCTAAGATAAAACCTGTGTATATATATACATACAACCTTTTTGATGTACAAATAAATGTGATAAGTGGCCCTTCTCCAAGCAAAGATGTAAATAAAGCAATTGATAGGGAGCCTGAGGTGAGAAGGATATGAAGGCTGATATGTATACTTCCTTTTAAACAATGCACAGTGCCTGGCTGTCCTGCTGATCCTCTGCCTCTAACCATTTAAAGTGTAACTGCCAGGCATAAAATAAAAAATCAATTCTTTATTTTATTTTTATTTATTTTTTACTATGATTTTAGTAATCATAATCCTATATATACATAGTGTTTACAAATATGTGAATAAATCGCATACATAGTTTTTAATGGAATCTATGTAAGCATCCACAACAAATATATATACAGGTCCTTCTCAAAAAATTAGCATATTGTGATAAAGTTCCTTATTTTCTGTAATGTACTGATAAACATTAGACTTTCATATATTTTAGATTCATTACACACAACTGAAGTAGTTCAAGCCTTTTATTGTTTTAATATTGATGATTTTGGCATACAGCTCATGAAAACCCAAAATGCATATCTCAAAAAATTTGCATATCATGAAAAGGCTCTCTAAACGAGCTATTAACCTAATCATCTGAATCAACTAATTAACTCTAAACACCTGCAAAAGATTCCTGAGGCTTTTAAAAACTCCCAGCCTGGTTCATTACTCAAAACCGCAATCATGGGTAAGACTGCCGACCTGATTGCTGTCCAGAAGGCCATCATTGACACCCTTAAGCAAGAGGGTAAGACTCAGAAAGAAATTTCTGAACAAATAGGCTGTTCCCAGAGTGCAGTATCAAGGCACCTCAGTGGGAAGTCTGTGGGAAGGAAAAAGTGTGGCAGAAATTGCTGCACAACGAGAAGGACCCTGAGGAAGATTGTGGAGAAAAACCGATTCCCGACCTTGGGGGACCTGCAGAAGCCATGGACTGAGTCTGGAGTAGAAACATCCAGAGCCACCGTGTACAGGCGTGTGCAGGAAATGGGCTACAGGTGCCGCATTCCCCAGGTCAAGCCACTTTTGAACCAGAAACAGCGGCAGAAGCGCCTGACCTGGGCTACAGAGAAGCAGCACTGGACTGTTGCTCAGCGGTCCAAAGTACTTTTTTTGGATGAAAGCAACTTTTGCATGTCATTCGGAAATCAAGGTGCCAGAGTCTGGAGGAAGACTGGGGAGAGAGAAATGCCAAAATGCCTGAAGTCCAGTGTCAAGTACCCACAGTCAGTGATGATCTGGGGTGCCATGTCAGCTGCTGGTCTTGGTCCACTGTGTTTTATCAAGGGCAGGGTCAATGCAGCTAGCTATCAGGAGAGTTTGGATAACTTCATGCCTCCATCTGCTGAAAAGCTTTATGGAGATGAAGATTTCATTTTTCAGCACGGCCTGGCACCTGCTCACAGTGCCAAAACCACTGGTAAATGGTTTACTGACCATGGTATTACTGTGCTCAATTGGCCTGCCAACTCTCCTGACCTGAACCCCATAGAGAATCTGTGGGATATTGTGAAGAGAAAGTTGAGAGACGCAAGACCCAACACTCTGGATGAGCTTAAGGCCGCTATCAAAGCATCCTGGGCCTCCATAACACCTGAGCAGTGCCACAGGCTGATTGCCTCCATGCCACGCCGCATTGAAGCAGTCATTTCTGCAAAAGGATTCCCGACCAATTATTGAGTGCATAACTGAACATAATTATTTGAAGGTTGACTTTTTTTGTTTTAAAAACACTTTTCTTTTATTGGTCGGATGAAATATGCTAATTTTTTGAGATAGTAATTTGGTGGTTTTCATGAGCTGTATGCCAAAATCATCAATATTAAAACAATAAAAGGCTTGAACTACTTCAGTTGTGTGTATTTGAATCTAAAATATATGACAGTCTAATGTTTATCAGTACATTACAGATCACAATATGCTAATTTTTTTAGAAGGACCTGTATATAGAACTAGCGACCACTGTCATAAGTTAGGCTAATATCCATTCTAGAATTGAGTCCTCTGGGCATACGTGTGCCCAGCCTCCATATCCAAAAGGCCTCTCTCTTTCTCAAAAGCCTGTATGTGTCGCCACCCCTAACAGAACGCGTGATCCTCTCCACCCCCTGAAAAACAAAACCTCTCATATCCCCTCGATGGACATTCAAAAAGTGTCTAGACACGCTAGAAACCTGTGAGATAAAGGCTTTGTTTCTAAGACATCTGGACAGTCCATTGAAGTGTTCCGAGATACGTTGGTGTAGAGGTTGCGTGGTACACCCTACGTATTGTAGTCCACAAATGGTGCAACTAATGAGATAGATCACATAGTTAGTGTTGCAATTAATGTATTGTTTGATTTGAAATTCCGTACCATTGGCGATCGAAAATATCTCACGAGTTGAACCATGGACACAGCAATACCTACAGGTATTGAATCCACACTTAAAAGAACCAGTATATGTTAACCAAGTAGGGGTTTTTCTCTCTGTGCTGGAAAAGAGACTTGGAGAGAGTTGAGACCCCAAAGTAGGGGCTCGTCGTGCAGAAAAACTGCACCCTTCCTTCAAAATCTTGTAGAGTTTTGGGTCTGAGTGCAGGATGGGCAAATACTTCTTGATAATATTAATAATTTTATTGTATTCTAGACTATAAGGGGTCGTGAAAGTCAACCCCCTCTTAGTGTTGCCCATCCTGCCATCAGCACCCTTATATAACAGATCAGTGCGACTCTTACACCTAACCTGTTCCCTGGCTTTTTTTTATTACAGAAATATCGTAGCCCCTATCCTGGAGTCGTCCCTCCACCAAATCCAACTTTTTTTCCAACTCCCTGGGCTCAGAGAAGTTTCTGGCTGCCCTTAATAATTCTCCATAGGGAATTGCCTTCAAGGTGTGTTTAGCGTGGCAACTAAAGGCAAGGAGAAGAGAGTTCCCTGCACAGGCCTTGCGATAGGTTCTGGTAGTGATCCTATTTGACGTGTGTGATCCACTCAGAGTCAAATACAGGTAGTTGATCTCTGAAGGATCACTACAAATCGTAAATGACAAATTGAAACTGTTATCATTACAATAGGGCAAAAAGTGTGGTAATAAGTCCGGGGGCCCCCCCATATCAGCAGCAGATCATCAATGTAACGACCATACCAAAAAATAAACTCACAAAAGGGGTTCTCCAGTCCAAAGATGCAGAGCTCCTCCCACCATCCCATGTACAAATTGGCCAGGGATGGGGAGAACTTTGCTCCCATGGAAGCTCCGCATCTTTGGAGATAGAAAACCCCATCAAACATAAAATAATTATGAGTCAAAAGATGATCTACCGCCGATATGAGGAAGCCCCCAAGCTCTCCAGAGAAAGATACACATATTTGTAAACACTATGTATATATAGGATTATGATTACTAACATTATGATACAATCGATGCTTTATATACTCATAAATGCATATTTTTTCTTGTGTTATTTGTATAACTTGACGTATGTGTTTTTTGCATCTCTGCATTTACTCTGGTTTTATATATAAGTTTGTATTTTGGCATTGCCATTTTAAATGCTATAGATGTATGTGTTACTTTAAGGCCAGTGGCCACGCCCCCCCCATTTAGTGGGGCGGCACTACACTATTTAAACCAGTAGTGCTGTGTAACAGCTTGTAAATTATGATTAAGGAGCCGTGAGCTCCGATACGTGTGAGCTTTTAACTTTTGTATTCACTGATGTGACAATAAGGGCCCGTTTCCACTAGAGCGAATTCGCATGCGTTGTCCGCATGCGGATTCGCATAACCAATACAAGTGAATGGCCCTGTTTCGACTTGCCAGTTTTCATTTGCGTTTTTCTGTGCAGGATTTTTCTGCACGGCAGAGCCCGCAGAATTCGCCTGCGTGTGGAATGCAGGCGAATCGCAGGCAATGTATTTAATAGGGAAATCGCTTGCGTTTTTTCCTGCGATTTTGCGTGCGATTTCGCATAGGTACCCATGTTAATTCACACAGGCAGTGACATGGTTAAAATCGCATATACCCTGCCTATGCGAAATCGCATGCGAAATCGCGGCAAAAAACGCATGCGGAATCGCACCCGCATGCGATTTCGGCAGCGGTGGAATCCAGGCGATTCCGCACCGCAATAGTGGAAACGAGCCCTAAATGGAGACTTTTTTCACCCAGCCATTGGTGTAGCGGAATCTCCTTTCCTGCCGTCTGTATGAGTCCCTTGGATTCCTGACTCCCTTTTGGCTTGTTGTCGGTGGTTGTAGCGGTCCTCCTCGTGGTCTGATTTCTACTTCCTGCTTTCCTGTGTTTACCAATTAGCTCCCTGCTGTGGCAGCCAGCTAACTCAGCTGAGGGATCAAATTACAACTTGTGCTTAGTCACAGATGAGGGGGAATTAGACAGGCTAAAGTCTAAATAAATTCAGGGTGCACTTCTCTGGTTTCCTTCTGTCCTGTCCAATAGTTCAGGTCCACTTTAACAGGTACTAATTTTCCATTTAATTTCTTTTGATTCAGTGACCTGTTATTGAGTAAAAATGTTGTATGTTGAATGGGGGCCTTATTATTGCTACTTTAACAGTGTAGTATGAGAGTCTACAAGCTCACCGGTACTCTAAGACTAGTATTATATGTACCTATGTTTATCTCACATAACTACACCCCCCCCCCTTCTATAGGCCTGAAGGAATACCGAGGTGACATGTGACATGATGAGATAGACTTTCGTATGTGCTGTGCCAGGCACACAAATAACTATGCTGTGTTCCTGTTTCTCTTTCTCTGCCGTAAAAGGGTTAAACATCAGGTATGCAAATCACAGTTTCTGTCCAATAAGTGACTTTTTTGAACTTTAGAATAACCCTCACTGATAAGGAATTACAGTCATTAAACACTTTCCTGGCAGAAAATGGCTTCTGTGAGCAAGAAAGAGATAAAAAGGGTCAATAGTTCATAGGTTTTAGCTCTGGCATACTTTAATGAATGTGTCAATGAGCATAAACACTGAAACTGTAAAAACTAGGTTTAAACATAATACTATGGGATATTAAAAAAAAGTATATTTTTAGGAGACGGAGGATAGATACAATCCAAATTAGCTACAGTACACTACAGGTTCCAGGATTTGAGACCTACGTCCAGCACTAAAAGCTCTACCATTGTTAAAGCTTACATCTATTTTTTTTACATTACATTTTTTACTTGCTGTTCAGTACCTGCAACGAGAATCTATTATGGAGGACAAGTCTGCCATTGTGACCAAGGGTAATGGCCGGGGAACCGTTCCTGGTGTGATTCCGGTCCGGAGTTGTAGCCTAACAAACGGTCGGCTACCACCACACATCCATTGCAAGGAGGGCAGCAGGCATGTCCGCCCCGAGGTAGTGACCAAAAATATCACGTTTGTAACCCTCCATCACATTTGTAACCCGTTTCTTTAATAAGAAGACTAGAAAAACTATAATGCAATCTTGCAGTACAAAACTTCATTCAACTTTATTGACACATAAGCAAAAATACACTCAGGCCTGGTGCACACCAAAAACCGCTAGCAGATTCGCAAAACGCTAGCGGTTTTTGAAGCGTTTTTTTCTTATTATTATGAAGCGTTTTGCGGTTGTGTATAGCATTTTTTTGTGTAGCAGATTACAGATATTGTTATAGTAAAGCTGTTACTGAACAGCTACTGTTACAAAAACGCCTGGAAAACCGCTCTGATTTGGCGTTTTATCAAGCGTTTTGCGTTTTTCCTATACTTAACATTGGAGGCAGAAACGCCTCCGAAATCCAAAAAGTGCTACAGCCCGGGAGTATGCGTTTCTGCAAAACGCCTACCGCTCTGGTGTGCACCAGCCCATTGAAATACATTACCCAAGCGTTTCCACATCTGCAAGCGCTTCTAAAAACGCTACCAAAACCGCTCAGTGTGCACTAGGCCAAAGAGACTGTAGAAACTTGCACTCTACAGTTAGCTGCACAGTGGTCCTCCATATTTGCCAGTGGAGTTGCTGGTGTGCATCTGGTTGGTGCAGATGCCCCCTATTTAGTCCGTACAGTTCTGGTTCCAACTGCAAACTAGGCCGAGCAGAGAATTGTTTGTATATATATTGAATGGCCTGATGAAGGGCAACCTATAGCCCAAAACGAACATGTGTTGTTGCCTCAACAATTAAACTTACTACATCAAGCCAGATTACTGTCACTATCAATCTCATGAAAAAAAAAATCTTCTTGGATGCACTTTGTTGTTGTGCATAAGGATTTTTTAACAAAAAAAGTTTCTAGTCTCTTTTTGTATTTTTGCACGTGTCAATAAAGTTGAATGAAGTTTTGTACTGCAAGATTGCATTATAGTTTTTCTATAGTCTTCTTATTAAAGGTAGGCTAGTTTGGGTGTGGTGGATCACCCGCTGAAAAGACTGTGCACTTTTCAGCCCTTCCATTTGAAAGGGCCAATACCCAATTATACACTAACTGAACCATCACGATTGTAAGCATGCATGTTCCCGTCATTCGTGCACTGATCCAATTGTGAATGATTACTGCTAGCATCCACAGTTACTGGGGGAAAAAAATATTTTTTTTCAACATTAAAGCAACAGTGTAAGGTTAAAAAAAAGGTTTTATTTTTAGTTTTGACTCCTACCAATTTACCCCCCCCCCCCCTTGTCACCTATATGTGGCCTTACAGGAAACCTGTAACTAAAAAAATTTCCCCTGGGGGGTACTTACCTCGGGTGGGAGAAAGCTTCCGGATCCGATTAAGGCTTCCTCACGTCCTCCTGTGCCCCACGGCGGTCTCGCTGTGCCCCTCCGAATAGCGGGGATGTAAATATTTCTCCTGTGCCTGCAAAGTAGAGCGGGCCCGACGGAGATCGGCTATTTCCACCTAGCTCCGCGCTGTGAGCCGCAACAGCGCCCCTGCTGGAGCCAGAGAAGGTAAATAAATCAGAGCTTATCAGCGCTTGTCGGGGGTGGATTCCCGGGAGCCAGCGCTGGACTGCCTGCAGCTACAGGGATGGGGGAAGCCTAATTGGGACCCTAAGGCTTCTCCCTCCCGAGGTGAGTACCCCCTGGGGATGTTTTTATGTTACATAGTCTCTTTAAGAATTGTGGACACCTGTAATGGCTGCCGGATGCGATCACTATGGCAACAGCTCGGGGACCGTATAGATGCATTAAAATGTTGTTGTCTAGCAATGCATTTATACAGCATTGGGATCCCCAAATTGTGCGCCCTAGTGATCGCATGCAATCGCTACAGACACACAGGCTGGCAATCATGGTATGGCATGTATGCTATCGTTTTAAGTAGGAGGAGCCAAATAATGTATTTTGAGGTGTTTTAAAACTGTGGCACTTGTGATGTAAAAGTTAGGAAGGGGAAAATATGAAAAATGTGTAATATTTATGTTTACGCCTAATTTTCCTCAATTGTAAAATTAAATAAACCGTAAAAAAAAAAAAAAACCAACAAAAGGCTAGAATGTCCTGAAGAAAACAATATGGGCTCGATTCAGTAAACGGTGCTAAGTTTTAGCACGCCTCTTCAGGCCTAAACCAGCTGTTTGCGCATTAAAACGTGTGCGAAACATATCGCGCAAAGTCCGGTGCGCACAAAACATTGCATCACGGTGCGACAAAAATGTCGCACCTAATGGACCTATAATGTTGCATTGGATGCGACCTTAACATCGCACTCATGCGACGTTAAAGTCACATGCATGCAACGTTAAAGTCGCATCCAATGCGGACTTTGCACACGCAAAGTTTTGCGCGCGGACTGATTTGGAAAACGGTGCTAACCTAGTTAGCACCCTAGTTAACACGCCCAAAGTGTTTAGGCGTGCTAACTGGGTTAGCACCGTTTACTGAATCGAGCCCTATGTCTATCACTTTGATGGCACAGGTGATAAAAATGTATTGCTGTATCAAAACCGACGCAGCTGACATGCCAAAATTGTCAGGAACCGAGGGGTAAAACCCCCGGAACCTGAAGTGGTTAATGGCGTGCTGCGTCCCACCCCACTACAGCCAAAGTAAGCAGCAGGATGGATCAGCCAGCATGGTCACCAATCAAAAGTTCAGGAAACAACATTATTTAATACAAATTGGGGACAGCCGGCTAGTATGCAGTGAACTCGCTGTACAGCATAAAGCGGTGCAGATAATGGGCTCCATGCAGTTTCTCTGTTACAAGAAGAAATAAGGAAGCGTGGCAGACACAAGAATTGGCAGGCTGTGTGAGAACAGAGTATTGTGCTAAACTTTCCCACTTACCAATATCAAATGAAGAAGTGGGCGGCAGCTGTTCTCAAGCCTGCACACCCAAACCACAACTTCACATTTACAGTTCAAAAGGACACATTTAACTTTCTACAGGCCACACTTCTTGAAATCCTTCCCTGAGCTTCCATAGGCAAATGCAGGGGGGATTACAGCTGCCCAGAATCCTCCCTCAGACCAGGGCCTGTGTAGTGTCTAGAAACAGGCACAAGTTGAGACACCCAGAGCAGGATCATCCACCAGGCAACCTAGGCAGGTGCTTGGGGCTCAGTGGATGTCAAGGGGCCCACCTACCTCCTTCTTTGAGGTCTTTCCACTTCAGCTTACCACAAGGGGCCCAAATTCTACTACCTTGCTTAGGGTCCCATTACATCTTAATCCATTTTTGGAGACACCAGAATATATGCAGGTATCCTGCAGCTCACAGCACTGCCCCCTTTCTTTCCCTGCTACAGTTGACTTTGGATGGAGCAGCAGCGTGTGTACAGAGCATAGACTAGCAGTGTGTGTACAGAGCATGGAGCAGCTCTGGAAACGTAACAGAGTCAGGCATGAGCACAACCCTGTGCCCTGCTGTGTGAATGCTTCACTTTCCCCTTCATTAGCAATGTTGGCTGTCCTCATTATTATCTGTATCCAAATGGCTCCTGATCAATCCCGTTGTCGATTGGGAGCAGAAGATTGGACATTTAGGAAATAATTGTCAGATCCTGTCAGTCGAACGGGAAATTGCATTATGTGTACCCAGCATGATGTCCCACAATATTATTATACTGTATCCTTGGTTTGCCCCTGGCATCATTATGCAAATCCAGCACCCGAATGCTCCCAAACTGAGGCCTGGTTCACATGGGTATTAACCCTTTAGCAGCCAATGTATTTAGGGTCTTGCAAGTGCTCGTATAGTGTTTAGCGCAGGGAAGAGTTTGACTAGAGCAGAGTAGGTAGTCTTTCTGCTTCATCTTATGCCCAATTTTGCCTGCGCCATTTTTTAATTTACGCTTTAAACAACAGTACTGGCTTTTCCCATCATTTGCAGAAATGCAGCGCTCGATCCTGTCATGTCGTTTCGTCCTGGATCCTATGTCCTACATTTCCAGGTTCCTACACATAGCATCCAAGATCAACTACATTTGGTGAAACGCGTCAGGATGACCAACCGATTACCTCTACCCAGACTCCCCCTCCCCCATACTAATATTTAAGGCCCAGTTCACATTAGCGCTAAAAAAGGTCCATTCCTTAACCTATGGATCTGTTCATTCAAACGGATCCATTCCACACAACGTGCTGAACAGACCGCAAGTCTCCTGCTGCTGCAATTTTTCCAGACCGGTGAACCCGGCGGAATGGAAATGGAAGCCGAAACGCTGCGTTGGGGGTAAAGAAATGAAGTGGGGGTCTGGGGGAAAAGGGATATGGGGAAACAGAATGGAAGCTTTGGAAGCCAAATGGAGTGAAAACAGATCCGATCGACCAGTAATCAGGTCCGTTTTCACAGATCTATTTGCCACTTCAATGCAAGTGTGAACCGGGCCTAAGGCTAACTAGGAAGATACAAGTGTGTGATTGAAGATGTATTTTTTCATGGTTGGACAGGACTAATTTAGTCATAATTTAATCAAAAGTAAGAAAAAAAAAATCTTAAAACACTTCTTTGGCTGTAGTTTGTTTATAAAAATAGGTTTCACTTACTTTAAATCCTTCCAATGAGACTACCAATGGACTGTATATTTTATAATAAAATGGAAAAAGTGGGTCGCGGGTCGAGTTGCGGGTCTGGAGGCCTGCGGGTCGAGTCAGGTACGTCTACCAGATTCACCAGAAAACGGGTTGTGGGTCGGGTACGGGTTGCGGGGCTGCGGGTCAGGTGGGAGTCGGAAAAATGAGTCCCGCGCAGACCTCTAGTGTATGGCCAGTTTTAGTGTTATCTGAGTATTATCTTTTCTCCACTTCACCTGACCTAAGTCTGAGTAGAGATTAAGATTAAGAAACAATAGAGCAGGAAAGATCAATGCTGGGAGCACACGATGCAATTTCTCGTCCCATCGATGGGTGATCATGTACATGTCCAAACTGCTCCTTATTGAAAGGAATCGATTTTCTGTTAATAATTACACAAAAATCGTTTCTTTTCTCGACTGGAAACAGATCGAACATGTTGGAAAAAATGGCCTGATTCCCTTCGATCAGACGGGAAATTGCATTGTCTGCTCCCAGCATAAAGGTTCGTATACACATGCAAATTTTCCACACAACTATCGTCCAAACTTGGTCTGTTGGATGACAGTTGGACATGTGTACGTGTGTACGTATGACAAACGACTAGACGAGCAACTGATAACAGGCAGTAAGCCCGATCCAGCCGGCAGTTTGCCATGTGTGTACAAAATTGTTTGAATGACTTGTGCTTGTTTTGAATGCGGCCATGTCCTGCAGTCTGTCGTTCCACTTGCATGCGCAGTACATGAATGAGTTGGTCATTCCGTTTGTTGGTGGGTGGATAATGCAAGTCGTGCAATCACTTGGTCGTGCGGTTGGTCATGTTGTCCGGTTGGTCGTGCGCTTTTGTTGGACGTGTGTACAAGCCTTTAGGGAGAAAAAATGTTCTTTAAATTTAGCGATACACGGGTCAATTATAGCCCAATACGCCAAGCCAATTCATGCCTCCCTAAAAGTTGTTTCTATCTGTTAAAGACAGGCCCACATTGAGAATTGGGGGGGGGTGTAAATGTTTATTTTTTTTTTTTATGAAAACTGTTCATACACTTCAAACCACACAGAGACGAGCAAGATACCTGAGGCTTGAAACTGTATTTTGTCATCTTTTCAGGTGAAGTGATAATAATAATCGGTGCAAAGGGATGCTTTCTGGGCTCTCTACTTCTGGCACTAGCGTCGGTCGTCGGGCATTCGAACGTCGCTATCGACACACTCCCGACCCACCAGCGATGAAGTGAAATCTTCCGCACAGACAGATCGATGGGAACGATCGATTTCGGACGGAAATCGATCGTCCGGTCAGCGTTTGCGCAACGATTTCACAGCCAATTCGATCACAGTGGTCGAATCGGCTGTATATCGGCGGGAAAATCAGTAAGTGTATGGGCTCCTTTATAATTACTTTTTCATCTCGGATCCGCTTTAACACATACAGTCCTTATGTCTCCCATTTAACCAAAGCAGATAATTTTCCCCCCAATACAGCATGTGAAGATTGTATGCCCACAACACAGCATGTGCAGATATTATGCCCCCAATACAGGATGTGGAGATAGTATTCCCCCAACAAAGCATGTGCAGATAGTATGCCCCCAACACAGCATGTGGAGATAGTATCCCCCCAACACAGCATGTGCAGATAGCATGCTGGGGGCATGCTATCCGCACATGCTGTGTTGGGGGGATACTATCTCCACATGCTGTGTTGTGGGGATACTATCTTCACATGCTGTGTTGGGGGCATACTATCTGCACATGCTGTGTTGAGGGGGATACTATCTCCACATGCTGTGTTGGGGGCATGCAACACAGCATGTGCAGATAGTATGCCCCCAACACAGCATGTGCAGATAGTATGCCCCCAACACAGCATGTGCAGATAGCATGCCCCCAACACAGCATGTGGAGATAGTATCCCCCCCAACACAGCATGTGCAGATAGTATGCCCCCAACACAGCATGTGAAGATAGTATCCCCACAACACAGCATGTGGAGATAGTATCCCCACAACACAGCATGTGCAGATAGTATCCCCCCCCCAACACAGCATGTGGAGATAGTATCCCCCACAACACAGCATGTGCAGATAGTATGCCCCCAACACAGCATGTGCATATATTATACCCCCTAACACAGCAAGTACAAATAGTATCCCTCCAACACAGCATGTGCAGATATTATGCCACCAAAAAGTTATCCCCTCCACCTGTTAACCACTTTTCTCAGCAGCCTGAAAAACAGTCCCGCACACAAAGCAATCAATGTTCACAATACATATTTTAAAAGCCCCCGCTACCCCCAAAACAACCCCCTTTCCCCAATAATCGCATGAACTGCAAATTATCCACCCCTACACACACACACACGCACACACACACACCACAAACACACACACACACACGCACACACACACACACGCACCACACACACACGCACCACACACACACACACACACACACACACACTCACACACACACACACACACACACACACACACACACACACACACACACACACACACACACACACACCAACCACACACACACCACACACACATCACACACACACACACACACACATCACACACACCACACACACCACACACTCGCGCACACACACCACACACACACACCACACACACACACCACACACACACACCACACACACACACCACACACACACACACACTCCCAGCAGCAGCCATTCATTCACGGGGCACCTGAAAAACCTCTTTGCACCAGACATAGAAGCATACTCAGGCGTCAACCTGCCATCCAATTGGACAGCAGCGTCACTTGATGCGGAATTGGATTGGAAGCCAGCGCAAGACTGCTCGCTGGCTTCCCTGTGGATGGGTGGAACCAGCACTGCTATTCTATATACGGGCCACCGGTATTTAGAGATGAAGTGGACCGTATCTATAAGTAATACGTTCTGTGTGTGTGTGGGGGGGGGGGGGTTAAAAAAAGCCTCAGGGGGCCACATTCGGCCCGTGGGCCTTAGTTTGAGGACCACTGGTCTAGGGAGTCAAAGTACTTCAGAAAAATGTAATCAAAATAAAGAAAGTGATCTTTGCAATAAATAATGTAGTCTTAAAATGTCAAAGTAAAAAAAAAATACTATTTGTGCTTATTCTACGGAGTGATACATCGCCTTCAAAGTGCATTGTAAATGGAAACTGATATGCTGATACGCTCTCCCCTCCTCCGCACACCAACACCTCCTCAGATCTCATTCTGATCACAATACAACAGTAAACACTCTTCAGATGAGATCAGAACCATGACCCCGAGGGGATTAACAATACACATGTACATTGCTAAGAGCCCACACAGAGGGTTTCAGGAGAGAATTGATTACACAAACCAGGACATCCTGTCTCTCATCAAGTCCAGTCACAATTTACATGAGGCAGCTGAAAGTGCATTACTTTGAAGGGAGGAAATCAATATGTATAGTGCAGAACCGTGTGATGGCGGTTTGTATAAACAGTTGCTGCATTTACATTGATCCTCATCACAGACCTGACTTCCACTCTTAATAGACAAAACGACACCAACGAAAACCTTTTAAAGTAAATTGTATCTCTGCTTTACTGCTAATCAATATCAACAAATATAGGGAAGGCAACAGGGGCGTAGCAATAGGGGTTGCAGAAGTTGCGACTGCATCTGGGCCCTTTGGCCAGAGGGGCCCCGAATGGCCCTCCCTCAACTGCAGTATTAGCTCTCTATTGTTCCTGTGATCATAATAATCACTTCTATAGATACTTTGAATAGTGGTAATCATTTACAAACTGTTCCCCATCCCCTTCTTGCACCTCAGACACAGTGGTTGTTCTTGGCAGATTTTGGTGCACCGTATCAATTGTTATGTATAGAGTGCTTGGGGGGCCCCATTGTAAAACTTGCATCAGGGCCCACAGCTCCTTAGCTATGCCACCGGAAGGTAATAAACGATACAGCAACTTTACTTGAAGAGAAGATAACTTTTAAGCACCCTTGGTAGTTTCCTGGGGCTACCGCGTACGTTAATTAAAGGCACCTGAAAATTTGGGCGCGCAGTAAGGCCGATAGTAAAACACCGGTATTAAATACTGATATACTACTATAAAAGTGTAACATATCGATATTAAATACCAATATTTTACTGTGGCCAAACTTAACCCTACTCTCTCATAGAAGCCTCCCCTCTGACGCCTAACCCTATCCGCCCCCAACACACACACACACAAACTACCTGCCTAATGCCTAAAACTAACTGCCCCCCGCACATACTGTACTACTTGCCTAATGCCTACACCTAAACTCACCCCCCCCCCCCCCCCCCGCACACAACACTACCTACCTAATGCCTAAACCTACCCCCCACACACACTACCTACCTAACACCGACCTCCCAGCCACCGGACCACATCCATATAAAACAAAAACCCTAAACTATCGGGTGCCAGAAAATATTAGCATTTGGGTATCCACAGTGCCCAATATATAGCTTTGATGTATCTATTTACCGGGCACCCAAATTTCCACTCCAGCTCCCATGTACCGATATTTTCTATTGGCGAGTATGGTGGTGCCCAATTAGCCCACTTGCCGCATGCAACCTTTTTTACTGCTTCCGGGGGCCACCACCTGCTGGAGGGGGTGCCAAAGAAGTGCACTGAGTAGAATTATTATAGGATATGATAGGACAAGGAGCAGGATAAAAGGCATCTACAAATAGGTACTCCCAAATGTATGGAATAGTCAGGTATCCCAGCTGAACTGGTGACCTCATTATCATAACACTCTTGTGACACACTCCACTAATGTGCTCAAGGGTATTCCAATAGCCATAACAAGTGTTAATGGACCTCTGGAAAAGGTAAAGTGGTTTATCCCAATCTTATTTGTTTGACTATCTACTTTTCCTATCTGTCCATTCTGTGCCCACCAGACACTTGTAATTAAATTAAGCAAACCTTCATTTTAGCATCAGTTCATTTCCTAGCAAACTATAGTCAACCAAAGGCCAACCTGAAATTAAAAAGAGCCTGAGGTGTGAGTGATATGGAGGCTGCCATATTTATTTCCTTGTAAGCAATGCCAGTTGCCTGGCTGTCCTGTTGATCTTCTGGTATAAGTAGTGTCTGAGTCACAACCCTGGAACAGATCAAGTACCTGATCTGCTGCATGCTTGTTTAAGGTTTATGGCTAGAATGCTGGGCATACACGGCCCAGATTCTTCTTATCAATCGAGCCGCTGATGGCTCGATTGATAACATCTGACAAGTCTGATAACCTGCCGGATAGATTCCCCGCTCGATCCCCGTGGGCGGACAATAGCGAGGAATTGAGCGGCTGATAAGGGATGCCCGCGGGGACGAGCGGGGATCGATACGCACGCACGCGCGGAAGAGCGGGAATGCGCCAGGCATCGAGCCAGCGGCTCGATCCGGCGCATAATTGCATCCGTGTATGCCCAGGATTAGAGTCACAGGATCATGAGGACAGCCAGGCAATCTGTATTGTTTAAAAGGAAATACATATGGCAGCCGCCATATCCCTCTCACCTTGGTTCGCCCTGTAAAGCGGATTTGAACTCAGAACTGCTTCTCAGCTTTAAAAGATAAGCAAAAGCATAAAAATCTTTAAAGAAAAATATTTCAGCTGATGCAAATCCTGCAATAAATTTGCAGTTTGTTTACTCCCTGCTGTCATGGAGCAGACATACGGTGCGTACACATGCACTACATCCGGCTACGACGGGTCCGTCAGACCCTCCCGCTGAGTGGATCGTTCAGAAACAGCCTTATCAGTCCGCCGACAGCGCGTACACACGTACTACTGTCGGCTGAACGGCCGCCCAGCGGGGAGGGTCCGGTGGACCCATCGTTGCCGCTTGTAGTGCGTGTGTACGCAACTTTAGTGTTAACATCCTGTGCTTTCAAATCAGCTTATCTGCCGTGGCAGTCAGCTAAGGGATAAAATTACACCTTGTGATTAGTCACAGATAAGGGGGGATCAGACAGACTAACCTCTCTACAAGGTGCAGGGTACATTTCTCTATGTTTTCCTCTGTCCTGTGCAAGAGTTCAGGTCCACTTTAAACTAATGTCAAACTGAAGTAAAAAATTCCAGGTACACCAGCCGCAAAGCATAACTTACACAAGAAGAGATGCTAATCTTGACTGTCACTGAGGGAGTTGCATGGTGCGGGGTGACACTTTAGCAGGTGATGATAGTGCTTTGTAGTAATCTCACTGCTACTGGCAGGCATTTTCCATGCACTCCTATGGAGGTCACACACAGGGCCAGGCTGAGGCAGAGGCAAGAGAGGCTCCAGCCTCAGGGCGCAGTGTAGGAGGGGATGCACAACTCACTCAGCTATCATTCCCCTATTGTGTTTGAAGCAGAGAGACATAAGAAAAGGGGATACATGGCAGTGATGGCAAGCCAGATAACTAGAGATTAAGGTGTTGGGGGCCCTGGGGCAAGTCTAATGCTGGGTACACATGTTGCAATTTCCCGCTGGATCCGCGGGATCGATCAATTATTTCCAACATGTTTGATCAGGTTTCGATTGATACAGCCGTCAATTTTGCATGTTAAGTATGTAAAATCGACGGCTGTATCGATCGAACATGTCAGAAATAATTGATCCCGCGGATCGAGCAGGAAAACACTACGTGTGTACCCAGCATTATAGCAATCAGTGTGTGATGGTCGGGGTGGGAGGGATAGAGGGGCGCACTTTTGTGTCTCAGTCTTGGGTGCTGGAGGACCTTTTCCAGGCTCTGGTCAAACATGACTGGTCAGCTCCACCAAAATGCCTACAGCAGGATTTTTTCTTTATCAAACCAGTAGTCAGAACTGATCTCATTAGGTACATTGGAGTGAACATTGTTACTAGCTAGAGCTATAAACTGTGAAGAATCACTTGAAATGTAAATTAACCCCAAGTCATTTGTCTGATAACAGTTTATCCAGGAGCCTGTACACAGGTAATGGTGCCCACTAAGTATACCATCTTGATTGTACAATCTTACCAAATCTGTTTAATAAAAGAGTACACTGAGTACGCCCTCCCAGATTATACAGAGCTCAAGAAACCTTTGAGGATGCATGAATCTACTTTTATACTTTATACAGGAATACACCTCTGTTACATTAAGTCTGTCATTTGTCTTCATTTGTATTTAATTATTGTATTTCAACATTAAAGTTAACCTGTCAAAACAAAAATCTTCCCTAGGGGTACTCACCTTGGGATGGGGAGCCTTTGGATCCGAAAGAGGCTTCCACCATCCTCATTTATCTTCTTGATCCTGCCTGAGACCCCCAAAGTGTGGCCTCTGTGCGCAAGCACGCTAGCTCCGTCCCACTCTGGCGGAAATAGCTGAGCCCAATCAGATCTGTGCTACTGCACAGGCGCAGGCAACGTGGACCCGATCCAGCCCGGCTTTTTCTGAAATAAGCCAAGTGGGATGGAGCTTCTTCGCCAACAAGCAGCATTTCGGGGAACCCAGCGTTGGAACTGAGGGACGGGGAAGCCTCTTTAGGATCCAGAGGCTTCTCTCTTCCGAGGTGAGTACCCCATAGGGGCAATTTTATTCCTTACAGGTACACTTCAATAAAGAGTTTATGGTAAATATACATTGTGGGGTATAGTACTGATTTGGCAAGCAAACAGAAAGTACACTTATCTGGCACTAGCCAGATAATGGGGGTTTTACTCTAATTTACTTTAGGCAGTTCCCCATGTTACATCAAAGTGGTTAGATTGTACAATCAAGATTGTATCATTAGTGGGCACCTTAAAGGAACTACCTGACAGCTGCATACTCAGGTATTAGGGTGCGTACACATACAGTGTAAATGTCAGGGATGGGGACTAGGTCACTATGGCAATGGTTCCAGGCACAAACTCATACAAACATGTTCTTTGGGTACAGCCAAGCGACGTGTACTGTTACTATGGGGAGAGGAGGAGGGACTTTGGTGCAGCACATGATGGACAAGCCAAGGACTGGAATAATACTCTTGGTGTTGCTGAAAGACCCAGTGTCCAGGATCTTTAATAAAAATGGTGAGACCTCTATAAACATGGTAGATTCTTGCTCAACTTGCGCCCCGGTCGAGTTTCGACTGCCGTATTTATGAGGCTTTTAACTCTGTACACATAAGAGGCTAGCCACTAGTTTAAAGTGGACCTGAACTCTTGCACAGGACAGAAGGAAAACGGAGAGAAATGCACCCTGTATGTTTTTTAGAGAGTTAAGCCTGTCTAATTCCCCATTATTTGTGACTAATCACATGCTTAATTTGATCTCTCAGCTCTCAGCTCAGGAATCTCCTAATTTGTAAACACAGAAGTTCAGATCCGCTATAATGCCTGGTACACATTATGCAATTTCCCTGGTTGAATAGGTCATTTCCGACAGGTCCGATCTGATTTCCGGACGTTTTTCTGATCAATTTTCCGATCACTTCTATACAAAATCGATCAGAAAAATTATCGGAAATCAGATCGGACCTGTCGGAAATGATCTATTCAACCATCTATCTGATGGGAAATTGCATGGTGTGTACCCAGGCATTACTGGTGATTTCCCACTGTGTAACTGCCGCTTGGCTGCTGAGAGAACAAAGGGCATATTGTTCTCTGAGCCATTGGGCACTTTACCAGTGATGCGGTAATGAAGTGGACCTATCACAGTCAGTGCCTCATGGGTGACAAACATCTGTGAAACACCTAATTTTCATCTGTGGAATTCGTTTGTCAGTTTCCCAGTGTTGTGCAAGAAATGTGCATTGAAACTCCATGAAAACGCCATTATAAATGCAAATAAAACTACATTTATGTGGCTCTTGATCTAGTCCATTGGAAGGTCGCGGCGACCATCAGAGCAGCTTGTCTGTGTGAATCTGAAATCTGATAGGTTGCCTAACAAAGCATCACAATACTTGGTGCTATTCTGTTAGGTAAGTATGCCCCCCCCCCTCCCCCCCCCAAAAAAAAATGCCCAATCATTTCAAACTTTTTACCCCAATGCAGTTAAAAACATTGCAAACCAATGAAGATAGTCTAATACTCACTAAATTTCTTCTTGCTGGATTTTTTCGTACTGTCGCCCATGGTGGCACCTGGCAAGTCCTGGGACAAAGATGCTGAAGACCTGCTCATCTCTGTCCACCGGGGTGCAGCTTGTTCTCTCAAGTGCTCATCATGTCAGCAGTCTTGTCATCCTGTCTCTGCACCATGCTGCTATCTCACTTGCTGGATGTGGTTTTGGGGCTGAGCTATTCAACCACAAGATGACATGAGCAGGGAGGAGGCTTCTTCTAAAGAAAGATCTCTATCTGTTAGGTGGTAGCAATCTTTTGATGTCTGAAAACCTCCCTTCTTCTTTTGCTTCTCCTAATTTTGGCCAGACACATTGGTGGACAGCATTGATTATGTGTTGCACGTTTTGCAGTGAGGCCACTGGTGGTGAAATTATACCGCTGTAAGTTTCTGCCTGCGATTCGGTCATCTGTCATTTGTAGCACTTGTAGCGTGATGCTGCTAATCTTCACTTCCGTTTTACTTCTGCCGATGCCAGTTTCCTGTAAGATGTGAACAGAGTCCTCTATTGCAAGACAAGTCAAATACACACCTATTTAAAGTGATTCTTAGCATGAAACAAATTTCCTCTATGCCACGCCCTGCTTTCCCGAGTAAGGGCTCTTTTCCACTATGAAATGTAATCACGATTGCAATCGTGTTTCAATTTCCACCATGCGATTGAGCTACTATACTCATTATAGTCCAGCTCAATCGCATCCAAAACGCGGCAGAACGATGATTGCGTTTTGACCGAAATTGCATCGCAATCGGATCACACTAATGGAAATTGCTGCTGCAGTTTCCATTAGTTTAATGTACCTTGCGATTTGCGATCAGAATCAAATCGCAAATCGCAGGGTAGTGGAAAAAGGCCCTAACACTTAGGCCTTTTTTACACTTGCATTGCACACCTGCATTGAGTTGCCCATTTTTTTATTCACATTTGGCTATCTAAAGGGAGGCACATATTGCTATATGAATGGGGTAAAGGGGCACATATGGCTATCTAAATAACATTTGACTCCACCCATGACCACAACTACATTCTGTTTTTTTTCCAGAGGGGGGTGCAAAAACTGTATTTGTCCCCTAGCTACGCCTCTGAGCGCGTTACCACAGGCTCTGCACTTAATTGCTGTAATGAAAGTCTAAGGGCGGTGTAGATAGTGTAAATGACGGAGTGTGGTGCGCAAACATGGACCAAAGGGAATCCCAGTGACTTCCTGTCCAGCAGGGAGTACGTCACTTAGCGGGGGACGTGCAAATGCATATCACCCTGTCAGCGCACCCGGGCACAGGGTCCTACAATTGATGTTTTTTGCGCACCGCAAGGCAAAAAAAGAAAGAAACAAATGTAAAACCGGCCTTATAGTAAAACTGAAGCTAGAAAAAAAAGTCATACCTACCTATAGAGAGGAAAAGCTCTGGATCCTATAGAGCCTTCCCAGTCCCCTCTCAGGCCACTCATTCCAGCAATGTCACCCCCATTGCATGTATTTGACCAACTGGCACATGCACAGTATAGAGATGTTCTACTTCCGGAGCACTTAGGGACTCGAGTTCTCCCAAAGCCTTCCGTGGGCTCTTGGAAGCGGCAAATTTGATCGGTGGGTGGGGGGTGGGGGAGATAATGCTGGAACCAGGTAAGTACTGTATATTCCTGCGTATAAGACTACTTTTTAACCCTTGAAAATCTTCTGAAAAGTTGGGGGTCATCTTATATGTCGGGTGTCATTGATGCCGGGTGATACCTCCTATCCTGTTACCGCCTATCAGAACTCGCTGCTGAGGACTGTAGTGAAGCGGCGCAGGTGCACATGTGTGAGATCTGAGAGGCAGAAAAGGAGGTTAATAGGATACGAGGGTGGGCCAGACAGGTGAAAGAGGCATGTTTTATATCCCAAACTCTATATTTTAATTGGAAATGTTGGGGGGTCGTCTTATATGCCCAGTCTTCTTATACGCCGGAATATACGGTATATATTTTTTTCTAGATTTAGTTTTAAGCTTAAGTTTTGCTTTAATAGTGCACAGTATCATTGTCATGCATTTTCTCCATGTACAGAGGGGTTATTGAGCAGAAGTTGACAAAAGCAACAGACACTAAAGCAGAGGTGTCAAACTCAAATACAAAGTGAGCCGGAACAAAGTTACGGGCCAAACTCAATGTCTACTGGCCACCTTCCCCCTATAAAGTTTCCTCATATCTAATGGACTCCCTCCCCTATACAGTTCCCTGGAGCCTAATGGCCCCCCTCCCTCCCTTATGGAGTTCCCTGGTGTCTAATGGTCTCCATCCCCTATACATTTTCTTGGTATCTAATGCCTTATTTTTCCCCTATACAGTTCCTTGGTGTCTAATGGCCCCCTCCCTCCCCTATTCAGTTTCCTGGTGTCTAGTGATCTTCCTCCCACTCCTAAACAGTTCGCTGGTGTTTAGCGGTCCCCCGTTGCCCCCCTGAATAGCTCCCTGGTGTTCATTGACCCCCCCCCCATACCATTCCCTGGTGTCTAGTGTCTCCCCCCTCTTTCCCCTATATAGCTTCCCTGGTGGTCTAAAGTAGGCCAAACACTATGCATTGTGGAAAAAACACTGGCGGGCCAAATTTGGTGGCTCTGAGGGTCAGATTTGGTCCACGGGCTGGAGTTTGACATGTATGCACTAAAGCCTTCTGCACATAGTAGTTCTCAGCCAACGCAACCAATCAAGGCCACCACTGGCGAGAATCTAGCCTTTGTACACCGGTCTCTAACCCAATCTGTTGCATCAGCAAGAGAACCAGACTGGCACATCATCTCTCCTCCTTACCCGCTCTGTGACACTCCAATATGCGCTGTATAGTTTGCCCTCCACTCCATCCATAGCAACAGAACGAGTCGCTAGCCTACAGACAACAGAAAAAGGAAAAACGTAATGCTCATTTCATATTCAACACATAAATGTACTTTATTCCGTATAAATCTTGTCACCAAAAAAACAGTTATGGTTAAAACCCTATTAAAGGTACACACAGCATTATTTATACTTCCCTGGGGCTTCCTGGCTCCATGAGGTGTGTGGGCTCCCTCCAGCCTACCCAGCTGCCCCATTCCCCTGCGGTAGCCACCGGTATTCTTCTCAGTCGAGGTCTCTCATTCACGGTACACCCATTTACTCGCCCCGTGTCTGGGAGCGATATGCCCCTGCGCAGTACTACTGGGCTCACACAGAATGCTCCCAACCAAAGGAACATGTTGGAGGCATGTGGCCAGGCTGCACATGCACAGAAGAGGACAACTGGCCCTGATATCTGGTGGCTACTACTGGAGAACGGAGCGGCCAGGGAGGATGGCAAGGAGGCCTACACATCTCATGGGGCTGGAGGGTTACCTCAGAGCACTCCAGTTTTCTCCCACATCCCAAAAAACATACAGAAAAGTTTACTGGCTTCCCCCCTAAATTGGCCCAGACCATGATACATGCACTACATGATACATACATAGACATATGACTATGCTAGCATTGTGTCTTTTTCTATGGAAGGGGGTGGAGGGTCAACAAGCAGTGCACAATGGAGCAACTTTCCACAGGTGGGTGAATGGGGAGAGCTCGGGGGATAATTGGGTGTCGGGGATCGCTAAAGATCTGGCATGCAGATATTTAGGAGACTTCGATCAGTCTCTGTACACACGCTGGATTTACTGTAGATTATTAGCCGAGGCGGTCTTTATCAGCTGCCATGGCAGAGTTCAATCCAGGACATGTACATAGCTTTAATGTAAAGCAGTGGTTCTCAAACTAAGGCCCGCGGGCTGAATGTGGCCCCCTGAGGCTTTTTTACCGGCCCTACACACATAATGTATTATAGATGCAGCCAGCTACATCTTTAAATATTGGTGGTCAGCATATAGAATGAAACCAGAAAGCAGTAATTCGCTGGTTTCCAATCAAATTCCACATCAGGTGACACTGCTGTCCAATTGGATTGCAGGTTGTCACCTGGGTATGCTTCACTGTCTGGCCCGCAAAGACTTGTACATCATTTTATGTATACTCTGGTCCCCCAGCAGTCTGAAGTATGTTGACCTGGCCCTCGACCCAAAACGTTTGGGGACCCCTGATGTAAAGGGACCTTGAGCAGTACCACTAAGTATGCATTTAAGCATACCCATGTATAATTTGTTATGACCATACACTTACCCTGCCCCATATTAAGCTCTCTGCCTCACAGTTCCAGAATACATGCATTACAGCGGCGACTCTGTCTCTATGTTGCACGGTAGAGGGGAGGGGAATAGAGGGGGAAGAAGCCAAGAAGCCTGCGCATGCGCAGAGAGGACCCGGAGGCTTCTTGTTCCTGGGGTTACAGAGCGACTTCTGGCAGAGTCACTGCTGTAATGTATTTTGGACTGGAAAAACCAGGAGGCAGAGAGCTTAAAGTGGATCAGAGATAAACTTTTACTCATTGCATAATTGTGTTCCTTTCATATAGTTTATAGTGCATTCCTCAAGCCAAATACTTTTTTTGTTTTGTTTTAATACTCTAATTCCGTATAAACTAAACAAGCCTCGCCCACAGCTTTTCACAGTGCCTGTGCACTGTAGCAAGGGCTTATGGGAGCTCAGTTTGGGCAGGAGGAGGAGGTTACCAGCCATTGATTTCAGAGGCAGAGGGGAGGAGAGGGGACTGAATTTACACACAGGCAAGCTGATAGCATCTCCAGCCCTCAGCCTGTGACAATGTGACAAACAGAACATGGCTGCCCTCATTGTATCACAGCAATAAATAATAAACTGTTGAAGCTGTTTCCAGCTAGATATGCTGTGTAAACTATCTAAACTTTAGATAAGATATATATAGACAAGTTACTTGTTATAGTTAGTTTTTCATCTCGGATCCGCTTTAACACGGGACTGAGTAAGTGTATGGGCATACCCGATTATACATGGGTATGCTTAAATGCATACCCAGTGCTACTGCTCTCTTCCATGGAGTCACCTCAGGACAAAATGTCTCTCCTAAGGGTTGGTTAAAGTGGACTTGAACTCATGCACAGGACACAAGAAAAACACAAATGAATCCACCCTGTATATATTTAGAGAGTTTAGCCTGTGTAATTCCCGCTCATCTGTAACTACCGCAATCACAACTGTAATTTGATCTCTCAGCTGTGTCAGCACAGGAATCTCGGCAGTCTTCAGCACAGCAGTTAATTTGTAAACACAGGATGTTAACCCTACATCGGCTTTCATGAAAGCAGGAAGTAGACACACTGCAGATTTATTGCAGGATTGGTATCAGCTGTAACAAATAAATGTTTTTTCTTTAAAGGTTATTATGCTGTTGCGTATTTTTCAGAGCAAAGTGGAAGTTCTGAGTTCAGGTCCAGGTCAGCCGCCACAGTTCTCCCATGGATCTGTCCACATAATCCCTTAGTTTTGGAAGGCTTTTTGCTAAAAAGGGGGCATACTAGCACAACCCTAATATATGTATATATACAGTGGGTTGCAAAAGTATTCGACCCCCTTGAAGTTTTCCACATTTTGTCACATTACTGCCACAAACATGCATCAATTTTATTGGAATTCCACGTGAAAGACCAATACAAAGTGGTGTACACATAAGAAGTGGAACGAAAATCATACATGATTCCAAACATTTTTTACAAATAAATAACTGCAAAGTGGGGTGTGCGTAATTATTCAGCCCCCTGAGTCAATACTTTGTAGAACCACCTTTTGCTGAAATTACAGCTGCCAGTCTTTTAGGGTATGTCTCCACCAGCTTTGCACATCTAGAGACTGAAATCCTTGCCCATTCTTCTTTGCAAACCAGCTCCAGCTCAGTCAGATTAGATGGGCAACGTTTGTGAACAGCAGTTTTCAGATCTTGCCAGAGATTCTCGATTGGATTTAGATCTGGACTTTGACCGGGCCATTCTAACACATAGATATGTTTTGTTTTAAACCATTCCATTGTTGCCCTGGCTTTATGTTTAGGGTCATTGTCCTGCTGGAAGGTGAACCTCCGCCCCAGTCTCAAGTCTTTTGCAGTCTCCAAGAGGTTTTCTTCCAAGTTTGCCCTGTATTTGGCTCCATCCATCTTCCCATCAACTCTGACCAGCTTTCCTGTCCCTGCTGAAGAGATGCACCCCCCGAGCATGATGCTGCCACCACCATATTTGACAGTGGGGATGGTGTGTTCAGAGTGATGTGCAGTGTTAGTTTTCTGCCACACATAGCGTTTTGCATTTTGGCCAAAAAGTTCCATTTTGGTCTCATCTGACCAGAGCACCTTCTTCCACGTTTGCTGTGTCCCCCACATGGCTTGTGGCAAACTGCAAATGCGACTTCTTATGCTTTCTGTTAACAATGCCTTTCCTCTTGCCACTCTTCCATAAAGGCCAACTTTATACAGTGCATGACTAATAGTTGTCCTATGGACAGAGTCTCCCACCTGAGCTGTAGATTTCTGCAGCTCGTCCAGAGTCACCATTGGCCTCTTGACTGCATTTCTGATCAGTGCTCTCCTTGTTCGGCCTCTGAGTTTAGGTGGATGGCCTTGTCTTGGTAGGTGTACAGTTGTGCCATACTCCTTCCATTTCTGAATGATCGCTTGAACAGTGCTCCATGGGATGTTCAAGGCTTTGGAAATCTTTTTGTAGCCTAAGCCTGCTTTAAATTTCTCAATAACTTGATCCCTGACCTGTCTTGTGTGTTCTTTGGACTTCACGGTGTTGTTGCTCCCAATATTCTCTTAGACAACATCTGAGGCCCTCACAGAGCAGCTGTATTTGTACTGACATTAGATTACACACAGGTGCACTCTATTTAGTCATTAGCACTCATCAGGCAATGTTTATAGGCAACTGACTGCACTCAGATCAAAGGGGGCCGAATAATTATGCACACACCACTTTGCAGTTATTTATTTGTAAAAAATGTTTGCAATGATGTATGATTTTCATTCCACTTCTCATGCTTACACCACTTTGTGTTGGTCTTTCATGTGGAATTCCAATAAAATTGATTTATGTTTGTGGCAGTAATATGACAAAATGTGGAAAACTTCAAGGGGGCCAAATACTTTTGCAACCCACTGTATATATTCATAAATGTACCCCTAGAAGAACATCTTTTTTTTAGAGTCAGCTGCATTTTAACCTTGTGCACTGGGGAAGCAAAGGCGCATAATCAACTGGGTAACACTCCCTACACTTGTATGAGAATACATTTACATGTTTTCTGAGCACTTCTATGTACATCTCCTTTAGTCAAATCTCTTTGCTCTTTGGAGAAACTTTCCCAGCAGTACAGAAAAAGGAACTCTAGAGCGCATTGGAGGTTACACAATGGGTGAGGTCAGGCTGAAGAGTTTAGCAACCTGTATGGTTCCACCCTTGTTTACCCCAAACTCATGGGCTTTCTGTTCTTTAGAAATTAACCATATCAAGTTGATTATCCTGCAAATGGACTATAGCGACTCAAGGGCTAAACAAATAATAAGGTTGTACAAAGGAATCTGGAGCAGAACACCTGGACTCTCCATTTCTGACTGAAGCAAACTGTCACTGTTAAGTGAAAGGAACATTACACTTTCATTACAAAATGCTATAAACATTAAGCTTTTTATAATGTGATATAATTAAAAATTATCCTTCTATTTCAACTTGCACCCAAAAAAGAATTTTACAAAGCTGATATCTACTGATTGAAACCTCCCAATCAGAAATGGATCACTTTTAAATTGAATACCCACCGGCAGATGCTGCCAGATGCATCGTGGTCCATCTGGCCGCATCTACAATCGTTGTTTGCGGCGACAATGAACGATTGTGTAAATGTTCATTTATACGATCACGGCAAACGTGCGCAAGTCAATAAGGATCGCAATAATCTTCAACGACTTGATCGGACTTGTCGGTCTTTCAAAAACAAACGACTGCTGCAGGTGTCATGCAATGGTCAATATAGTTTAACGAAATTGTTATTGAAAGGTACTGCTCAATATCATGAAAAAAACGTTCTTCGCACAAAATCGCTCATAAAAATCGTTTGATGAGTATGGGCCTAAAGTCTAATTTCACACATGGATGTAGTGTGATTTCCCTGAGACAGGAGAACTCGCCACACACCATGCCGTATTTTAGACATCCTGCAGCAGACAGCGCCGCTAGAGTGATTTGCATAGCTCCACCCCCGACAGTGAACGTTCTCCCATAAGGTGCGTACACACGCACTACAAGAGGAAACGACGGGTCCGCCAGACCCTCTCGCTGGGTGGTCTTTTAGCCGACAGTAGCGCGTGTGTATGCACTGTCGGCGGATCGTTCAGAAACAGCCTTATCAGTCCGCCGACAGCGCGTACACACACGCTACTGTCGGCTAAAAGACTGCCCGGCAGGAGGGTCCGGCGGACCCGTCGCTTCCTCTAGTAGTGCGTGTGTACGCACCTTTAGATTGTAAGCCTCTAGCAGGGTCCTCCCTTCCCTAGTGTAATCTACAGGATTGTGTGCTCCTTTCCCATGACAGCCTCGTACTTGTATTACTGGGCTTCCTAACCAGCCCATAATCGCACAATCATATATCTGGTACCGTTTGCCTTGTATAACTTTGTTCTATGTTGTATAACCTTGTTATGTCTGTCATCCTTGTATCGTTGTATATATTTATTGTCCAGCGCTGCGTAATATGTTGGTGCTTTATAAATACAATAAATAATAATAATACTCCCTGTTGGACAGAAAATGAGTCACTGTTTTTTGGCCAAGCACTACCTCTAAATCAAAGCAATCCTAGTTCGGCTGGCACACCAGTAATAATAATCAAGCAGTTTTATTGTATGCACAACATGACAATTGTTTCAGGGCCACGGCGGGTCCCCTTCATCAGATAAAGTGCAGACATACCTCTGAATCAAGTCTAACCATGGTTGGTGTTGCCATTCTCATAAAGACTAATGTCACTGCAACCGGGGATCGGCAAAGGGGTGGCGAAAGAGAGTGACGCAATGCCCTAGTGTGAAAGGGGCCTTAGTAATGAAGCCCCATTTGATCTTCATCAGAAATCATATTGAGAATTGATTGAAACAATGTCTTCTTAGCACTGTGCTACTTGATGCAGCACAAAGCTATGCAGCCTTCCTACTATCCTCCCTGGCTTCAGGAAATGTACCAAAACCACTGATCACCCTTTAAGTTAAAGAACTGTCTGAAATAGACCAGAAATTTATGGACCGTATATGTTGGGGTCGATAGATGACTTAAGGTGCGTACACACGCACTACGGCCGCCAACGACAGGTCCGTCAGACCCTCCCGCTGGGCGGACTTTCAGGCGACAGTAGCGCATGTGTACGCACTGTCGGCGGACTGATAAGGTGATAAGGTTGTTTCTGAGTGATCTGCCCGGCGGATCGTTCAGAAACAGCCTTATCAGTCTGCCGACAGTGCGTACACACGTGCTACTGTCGCCTAAAAGTCCGCCCAGCGGGAGGGTCTGACGGACCCGTCGTTGGCGGCCGTAGTGCGTGTGTACACACCTTAAATCATCAATCCCAGCGACGTACTTCCTGCCCAACATCACTATCCAGAGGACGGGCTTATACATATGACCCTGTTGCCGCACTGTGGCACAGGGTCATATGAAGCCTCTTATCTGCTCGCACCACATCACACAAATCCAGTGTCAAAAATTGTCCAGGTATTCCCACTCTATTATCTATTGACTGTGGGCAGGCATACGAGGGAGAGCGGCAAGCAATATACAGCTGCGTCGTTTTGTACCGCATCAAGTGACACTAAACTAGAGTTGGTGGTGCTCCACCTGGTATTGATTCAAACTTCTGCTGAACGCATCAAGTAGTAATGTCTACAAATGATATTTCTCAATCAGGGACATATCAATAATTTCCCTATTTAGGGCCTACATCTAATCTGATTAGATTAGAACATCTGCCAGGACAACTGAAGAGACAAATCCTCATAAAGACCTTCAAATTAAGTGAGGGTACAAGTGAGAGTACAGATGATCTCTCACACACTTGCATGATTTTCACATATTTAGGGTCTCCACCCTTGTTTACATAACACTCTTTGAGGGTGATACACCAGAAGGCCTGAAACTAAATCATTATCCTGTAAATGAACTCTTGAGAATGCCTCATTCATTAAGCGGGAGGAATATATGGTAATGAGGTGAAAAGGAATCTTCACCTGACATCTCCATTTCTGAGAGGTGCAATGTTTGTCCTATTGCAGTCACAGAAAGTCTTTTATTTTTATAATTACCCTAAACATTGATTGGTGCCAGGGTGTCTACTCTGCAAACTCTTCTTGGAGTTTCTAGACATGGGCACATATTAACTGTATACATTTACCATCAAATTTATCATCATTAATATGAAGGCCCTTATTCAATTAAGTTTTTTTTTTCCTTCTGAGTTTTCTCCTAGGAGATAATTTTTCATATTCTCTTTAACCACTTCAGGACCACAGTCTTTCTACCCCTTAAGGACCAGGCACTTTTTTTCCATTCAGACCACTGCAGCTTTCACGGTTTATTGCTCGCTCATACAACCTACCACCTAAATGAATTTTACCTCCTTTTCTTGTCACTAATAAAGCTTTCTTTTGGTGCTATTTGATTGCTCCTGCGATTTTTACTTTTTATTATATTCATCAAAAAAGACATGAATTTTGGCAAAAAAATGATTTTTTTTAACTTTCTGTGCTGACATTTTTCAAATAAAGTAAAATTTCTGTATACATGCAGCGCGAAAAATGTGGACAAACATGTTTTTGATTAAAAAAAAACCCATTCAGTGTATATTTATTGGTTTGGGTAAAAGTTATAGCGTTTACAAACTATGGTGCCAAAAGTGAATTTTCCCATTTTCAAGCATCTCTGACTTTTCTGCGCACCTGTCAGGTTTCATGAGGGGCTAAAATTCCAGGATAGTACAAATACCCCCCAAATGACCCCATTTTGGAAAGAAGACATCCCAAAGTATTCAGTGAGAGGCATGGTGAGTTCATAGAAGATTTTATTTTTTGTCACAAGTTAGCGGAAAATGACACTTTCTGACAAAAAAAAGAAAAAAAAAAGTTTCCATTTCTTCTAACTTGCGACAAAAAAAAAAGAAATCTGCCACGGACTCACTATGCTCCTCTCTGAATACCTTGAAGTGTCTACTTTCCAAAATGGGGTCATTTGTGGGGTGTGTTTACTGTCCTGGCATTTTGGGGGGTGCCTAATTGTAAGCACCCCTGTAAAGCCTAAAGATGCTCATTGGACTTTTGGCCCCTTAGCGCAGTTAGGCTGCAAAAAAGTGCCACACATGTGGTATTGCCGTACTCAGGAGAAGTAGTATAATGTGTTTTGGGGTGTATTTTTACACATACCCATGCTGGGTGGGAGAAATATCTCCATAAATGACAATTGTTTTATTTTTTTTACACACAATTGTCTATTTATAGAGATATTTCTCCCACTCAGCATGGGTATGTGGAAAAATACACCCCAAAACACATTATACTACTTCTCCTGAGTACGGCGATACCACATGTGTGGCACTTTTTTGCACCCTAACTGCGCTAAGGGGCCCAAAGTTCAATGAGTACCTTTAGGATTTCACAGGTCATTTTGAGAAATTTCGTTTCAAGACTACTCCTCACGGTTTAGGGCCCCTAAAATGCCAGGACAGTATAGGAACCCCACAAATTACCCCATTTTAGAAAGAAGACACCCCAAGGTATTCCGTTAGGAGGATGGTGAGTTCATAGAAGATTTTTTTTTTTTGTCACAAGTTAGCGGAAATTGATTTTAATTGTTTTTTTTCACAAAGTGTCATTTTCCGCTAACTTGTGACAAAAAATAAAATCTTCTATGAACTCACCATACTCCTAACGGAATACCTTGGGGTGTCTTCTTTCTAAAATGGGGTCATTTGTGGGGTTCCTATACTGCCCTGGCATTTTAGGGGCCCTAAACCGTGAGGAGTAGTCTTGAAACCAAATGTCGCAAAATGACCTGTGAAATCCTAAAGGTACTCATTGGACTTTGGGCCTCTTAGCGCACTTAGGGTGCAAAAAAGTGCCACACATGTGGTACCGCCGTACTCAGGATAAGTAGTATAATGTGTTTTGGGGTGTATTTTTACACATACCCATGCTGGGTGGGAGAAATATCTCTGTAAATGACAATTGTTTGATTTTTTTACACACAATTGTCCATTTACAGAGAGATTTCTCCCACCCAGCATGGGTATGTGTAAAAATACACCACAAAACACATTATACTACTTCTCCTGAGTATGGCGATACCACATGTGTGACACTTTTTTGCAGCCTAGGTGCGCTAAGGGGCCCAACGTCCTATTCACAGGTCATTTTGAGGCATTTGTTTTCTAGACTACTCCTCACGGTTTAGGGCCCCTAAAATGCCAGGGCAGTATAGGAACCCCACAAGTGACCCCATTTTAGAAAGAAGACACCCCAAGGTATTCCGTTAGGGGTATGGTGAGTTCATAGAAGATTTTATTTTTTGTCACAAGTTAGTGAAAAATGACACTTTGTGAAAAAAACAATAAAAATCTAATTTCCGCTATTTTTTGACAAAAAATAAAATCTTCTATGAACTCATCATACACCTAACAGAATACCTTGGGGTGTCTTCTTTCTAAAATGGGGTCACTTGTGGGGTTCCTATACTGCCCTGGCATTTTACGGGCCCAAAACTGTGAGTAGTCTGGAAACCAAATTTCTCAAAATGACTGATCAGGGGTATAAGCATCTGCAAATTTTGATGACAGGTGGTCTATGAGGGGGCAAATTTTGTGGAACCGGTCATAAGCAGGGTGGCCTCTTAGATGACAGGATGTTTTGGGCCTGATCTGATGGATAGGAGTGCTAGGGGGTGACAGTAGGTGATTGATGGGTGTCTCAGGGGGCGGTTAGAGGGGAAAATAGATGCAATCAATGCACTGGGGAGGTGATCGGAAGGGGGTCTGAGGGGGACCTGAGGGTTTGGCCGAGTGATCAGGAGCCCACACGGGGCAAATTAGGGCCTGATCTGATGGGTAGGTGTGCTAGGGGGTGACAGGAGGTGATTGATGGGTGTCTCAAGGTGTGATTAGAGGGGGGAAATAGATGCAAGCAATGCACTAGCGAGGTGATCAGGGCTGGGGTCTGAGGACGTTCTGAGGTGTGGGCGGGTGATTGGGTGCCCGCAAGGGGCAGATTAGGGTCTAATCTGATGGGTAACCGTGACAGGTGGTGATAGGGGGTGATTGATGGGTAATTAGTGGGTGTTTAGAGGAGAGAAGAGATGTAAACACTGCACTTGGGAGGTGATCTGATGTCGGATCTGCGGGCGATCTATTGGTGTGGGTGGGTGATCAGATTGCCCGCAAGGGGCAGGTTAGGGGCTGATTGATGGGTGGCAGTGACAGGGGGTGATTGATGGGTGGCAGTGACAGGGGGTGATTGATAGGTGATTGACAGGTGATCAGTGGGTTATTACAGGGAATAACAGACGTAAATATTGCACTGGCGAATTGATAAAGGGGGGTCTGAGGGCAATCTGAGCGTGTGGGCGGGTGATTGGGTGCCCGCAAGGGGTAGATTAGGGTCTAATCTGATGGGTAACAGTGACAGGTGGTGATAGGGGGTGATTGATAGGTGATTGATGGGTAATTAGTGGGTGTTTAGAGGAGAGAATAGATGTAAACAATGGATTTGGGAGGTGATCTGATGTCGGATCTGCGGGCGATCTATTGGTGTGGGTGGGTGATCAGATTGCCCGCAAGGGGCAGGTTAGGGGCTGATTGATGGGTAGCAGTGACAGGGGGTGATTGACTGGTGATTGACGGGTGATTGACAGGTGATCAGGGGGGATAGATGCATACAGTACACGGGGGGGGGGGGGTCTGGGGAGAATCTGAGGGGTGGGGGGGTGATCAGGAGGGGGCAGTGGGCAGGGGGGGGGGATAAAAAAAAAATAGCGTTGACAGATAGTGACAGGGAGTGATTGATGGGTGATTAGGGGGGTGACTGGGTGCAAACAGTGGTCTGGGGGGTGGGCAGGGGGGGGTCTGAGGGGTGCTGTGGGCGATCAGGGGGCAGGGGGGGGGAAATCAGTGTGCTTGGGTGCAGACTAGGGTGGCTGCAGCCTGCCCTGGTGGTCCCTCGGACACTGGGACCACCAGGGCAGGAGGCAGCCAGTATAATAGGCTTTGTATACATTACAAAGCCTATTATACAATGTAAATGCGGCGATCCGGGTGCTAGTAACCCGCCGGCGCTTCCGAACGGCCGGCGGGTTACTACGAGCGGTGGGCGGAGCCAGTCCCCGGCGGCTGATCGCGTCACGAATGACGCGATCGCCGCATAACCACTCCCGCAGCCGCCCCCGCCGATGGGCGTATTGCGGTCGTTTGGGCCCGGACTTTGCCGCCGCCCATCGGCTGGGGGCGGTCCTCAAGTGGTTAAAATAACCCATCAGCACTTGGGAAATGAAAAAGTGCCAAAAAGCAAGTTAAAAAAGTACTATCAAAATTATGAGTATTTTTTTCCTTGCTGGTGCTTTAAAGGGACCATGAGCTCACGCCACTTCAGCCAAAGTTGACGGATTACCGGAGCCGCCAGTGAGACAGCGGAAAAGAAGAAGAGGATGCCGGAGGCCCTTGCAACCTATGGGGAGCTGGAGCAAGCCCCAGTTAAGTCTAAATTTATTTTTTTAGGGCACTGCTCAGGGTCCCTTTAAAGGGCAGTTTATTGACAAGGTGCACAAATATCTCCTATGAGGAAACTATGTATTTCATATGGGCAAAAGTGTGAACAAAAATGAGTCAGTCCATTCTAATACTACAGGCACACACTAAATTTTAGTAATTTAGTTGCCAAGAATTTTTTTGTCATCGCAAAAGGAAGTCTAGTAAGAGTGTCGGTATCTGCAATTCTGCATAGCGTGCACATTGGCATGAACAAATTATTATTATTATTATTTATTGTATTTATAAAGCGCCAACATATTACGCAGCGCTGAACATTAATTTAGGTTACAGACAATATTTAGGGGTGACATACAGCAATATGACAATACAGGAATAATAGAAAACCAGATCACACAGCACAGTATGAGTACAAGGTAATGCTTAGTCAGTCACTGGATTGAGCATGGAGATTAGGCAAGTTAGGTTCACTCAGATGCATAGCATGGGTTCACAGTAATGGAGGTGCATGATCAGGTAGGACACAAAAGGAGGAGGACCCTGCCCAAAGGCTTACAATCTAGAGGGAGAGGTAAGGACACGAACGGTAGGGGACCAGAGTTCAGCTGTAGGTTTAGAGCACTTGTGAGGGGTAGTAGGCCAGAGTGAAAAGGTGAGTTTTGAGGGCTTTCTTGAAGATGTTGAAGGAGGGGGCTGCCCTAATGGGTGGAGGTAGGGAGTTCCATAGTGTTGGAGCAGCTCTTGAGAAGTCCTGGAGGCGTGCATGGGACTGGGTGATGCGGGGGGCGGTTAGGCGAAGTTCATTGGAAGAGCGGAGTGAGCGGCTAGGTGTGTACCTCTGAGTAAGATCGGAAATGTAGGTTTGACAGGTTTTGTGGACCGATTTGTAGGTCAGACACAGTATCTTGAATTTGATTCTGGACTGGATAGGAAGCCAGTGGAGGGATTCTAGGAGGGGATCTGCCGTGGTGGAGCGATGGGAGCAGTGGATAATTCTGGCTGCCGCATTCATGATGGACTGCAGTGGGGCTGTTCGGGTCATAGGGAGACCAGACAGCAGGGCATTGCAGTAGTCAAGGCGGGAAATTATGAGGGCATGGATGAGGAGTTTGGTGGTGGCAGAGGTCAGGAAAGGGCGAATCTTACAGATGTTACGAAGGTGGAAGTTGCAGGACTTTGTGAGGATTTGGATGTGGGAAGTGAAGGAGAGTGCGGAGTCCAGGGTGACACCCAGACAACGGGCTTGAGAGGTAGGGCGAATGGTAGTGTGGTTAACAGTGACATGCACATCTGGGAGGTTCGTGGATGGCCGGGGTGGGAAGATCATAAATTCCGTTTTGTCTAGATTTAGTTTCAGGAACCTAGCGGACATCCAGGAGGAGATGGCTGATAGGCAGGAGGAGACCTTGTCCATGGTATTGGTGGATATGTCAGGGGTGGGGAGGTAGATCTGGGTGTCATCTGCATACAGATGATAGTTAAAACCCATGGAGGAGATAACAAATGCAGCATGGTGGCGGAGTGGACTGCACTCTTGCCTTGCAGTGCCTGGTCCCTGGGTCCCTAGTTTGAACCTCAACCTGGGCACTATCTGCACTGAGTTTGCATGTCCTCCCCGTATCTGCATGGCTTTCCTCTGGGCACTCCGGTTTGCTCCCACATCCCAAAAACATACAGATAAGTTAATGGGCTTCCTTCTAAAATTGGCCCTGGACTGTGACAGATATACTGTATGTACTGGAGACATGACTATAGTAGGGATTAGATTGTGAACTCATCTGAGAGACAGTTAGCGACAAGACTATATATACTCTGTAAAATGCCGTGAAAGATGTCAACACTATACACTTAATGAAAATAATAATAGTTCATATTACAGTAGAAAACTAGAACTTAAAACACTGATTCAGTTGTTTTATAATGCTGTTTCACTCAAAACGTATTATAATTATGTATGGCAAGAAGTATCCCCTGATTCCTTCATATGTAAGGAGTTTAGTGTAGGTGGAATGGAACTCAGCTGTGTTTATGGAGCTGGAGGAAGCCCAGTGTAAGTATCAAATCTTTTACTTTTGTAGTCTCAGGTACACCTTAAGCCTCCAGCAGACAAAATAATTTTGACAGTACTTTTTCATCTACTTTTTGGTACTTCAATCAATTGCAGAGAGCTGAAAATTTATTTTAAACAGAATATTAAAAATTATATCCAAAGAAAGAATTTAGCAAAAAAGTGACTTGAATAAGGGCCTCTATCTATTAAATAAACATTAAAATTGCACACCAAGAACCTCGTATTGCAGCTTTCGGGCGATGGCACTTTCTTCGCATCCACCTCCATTCGCACAACTTTAAACCTATGAACCAGTCCGACGAAGGCTTTTTATAAATCGAAAGCTCACTCTTTATCCATCTCTAAGTTAGCCAATAAATGGTATCATCCTGATTCAAAACTTCTTGTTGTAGACATGGATAGTGTTTCCCAACTGCTGCAAGTAGGGAACCACAATTGTCCTATATGAGGTTTCCATATGGAAGTACTGGGGGATCACATGTACCAATGCCATGATGAACCCATGAACAGTATATTACTTTAACTGTAGAAACTGCAGAGGCCAGCTTGTATTACTCCAAATCTCATGAATATTCCTTTCTATAAACAGATCTCACTATAACATTCACCATGTCCATCTTCTAAATTACCCCTACCATAAGTGTCCACCAGTAAAATCCCTGCACTTCAGCCCAGCTATCATAATATTATTATCAAATATAAAACTACAGTACAATAATCACATTCAGGCATTGTAGGGCAGGTGCCTTGAAGTAAAATGGCGGCGCTTTCCTCACACACGCCGCACCCAATCAGCAGCGTCGCTTCCTCACAGACCGTCACGTGGTACAGATAGTCAGACAGGCACGTCATTCCTGAGCGCCGCCCTCGCCCCGCCCCTTTCTTTGTCAACACTGCGGCCTAGTGTTCGCTCCTCGGATATAATTCCTGCGTATATTTTATTTTATTACCATTCATTCGCTTTTTCGTCATTCTCTCGGTTACGTACTGGTGTGTGAAGCCTCCTGGAGTCGGGCTCATCTGGTAATTGTCTTCCGTGTATCCCTTGTGGACTCCGGCTTGCCTCATGCGTGGGACTTCCGCAAAGGCCGCGGCTCCGAATGCCACCGGAGATCGGGGCGGCCCAAGCTCTGGACAGGAGGCCCGGGCCGATGCGCTGCCGCCATCCATCATGGCCAAAAACTACGACAGCATGGAGTTCCCCTTCTGCGATGAGGTGTCCAAGTACGAGCGCCTCGCCAAGATCGGCCAGGGCACCTTCGGGTAAGAAATAACGACTTCTAGTACTACAATCCTCATAGAGGCCAGAGCTACAGACCCCCAGCACTGAGATCCTCATAGAGGCCAGGGCTACAGACCCCCAGCACTGAGATCCTCATAGAGGCCAGGGCTACAGACCCCCAGCACTGAGATCCTCATAGAGGCCGGGGCTACAGACCCCCAGCACTGAGATCCTCATAGAGGCCGGTGCTCCAATTCGACGTGTAGGTTATCACGTCGGAACACCGGGGCTACAGACTCCCAGCACTGAGATCCTCATAGAGGACAGGGCTACAGACTGCCAGCACTGAGATCCCCCATAGAGGCCAGGGCTACAGACCCCCAGCACTGAGATCCTCATAGAGGACAGGGCTGCAGACTGCCAGCACTGAGATCCCCATAGAGGCCAGGGCTACAGACCCCCAGCACTGAGATCCTCGTAGAGGCCAGGGCTACAGACTCCCAGCACTGAGATCCTCATAGAGGACAGGGCTACAGACTGCCAGCACTGAGATCCATAGCACTTGGGGTTTAAACGAGGAAAAAGAGTGCGGCGACCCTGGGCAGGTAAAGTATTAATGGGGGGGGGGGGGGTGTACATCTACAATAGGGGGAATGGCAGCGAAGCAACAAATGCAGTTCTGGATAATGTGTGCAAATATGTGTACATTGCATAAACCTTGACCAGGTTTTGAAATAATGTGTGCAGTATTCGCACAGCTGGTGCATGCAGCCAAAATGTACGCGATACAAAAAAAAATTCATGCAGTAACTTTAACAGGTGACATTTAACCTTTCCATCTCTCTTGTGTCTTTATAGGGAGGTCTTCAAAGCGAAACATCGGCAATCAGGGAAGAAAGTTGCCTTAAAAAAAGTATTGATGGAGAATGAAAAGGAAGGTGTAAGTACCATCGCTTCTTTCTGTTTACCTTGACTTTTTAGTTAAGTGATTAAAATTTCATTTTTTCTGTGTTAACATTTGTTCCCTCTCTTTTTGCAGTTCCCTATTACTGCGTTGCGTGAAATAAAAATACTGCAACTTTTGAAGCATGAAAATGTTGTAAACTTAATAGAAATCTGCAGAACCAAAGGTATGGAATGTACGATCTTGTGCAAGCATACTGTCTTTCTGTGTAATGCTAGGTACACACCATGCAATTTAACGTAAGATCGATGGGTTAAACCATTGGTTCCTAACCTGGGGGCGATCGCCCCCGGGTGGGCGATTTGGGTTCTAAGGGGGGCGGTAAATTTGTGGGGGGCAACAGGGGGGCGATCAGTATGTAAAGGCAGAAAAAATAAAGTGTCGCAGTGTCACTCTTTTTAAAGAAAATTATGGGCAAAAAATATGATCTGTATAAAATATGCAAGTGTGCATGATAGAGTTGCGTAATTCCTCAGGGCTCGTTGGTCACGCACCGGTGTAATGTCAGATATTGCAGCCTGGAAGCAGCCTTCCTCACTGAGTATCGCGCATGCTCAGTGGGAAGTTAGATATTATTTACCTGAAATATCTCCGCTTCCGCACCACATACACTCCCGAAATTTTCAGGGGAGGGAGGGGACCCCCAGATCTAGCTCTGTGTCGAATTGCAGCCCCCGAGCCCTGCTAGTTCCCGAGATAGGTTTTCTGCAATCAGTCTCGGGAACCAGCGGGGCTTGGGGGCTGCAATTCGGCACAGAGCTAGATCTGGGGGTCCCCTCCCTCCCCTGAAAATTTCGGGAGTGTACGTGGTGCAGAAGCGGAGATATTTAGGACGTTTTATGTGGCTGCACAATTTAATGGGACGCAGGCTCTTACTGCGCATGCGGGGCTGCAATAGCTGACATTACACCGGTAAGGGAATTGGCGCAAAGTAGTTGAGTCACCGGCTATTTTTAGCTGGCAAGGTCACGGCGCTACCCCCTCCACTGGCACCACCACCTGGCGTAAGGGTATACCGTACTAAGAGAAGGGGGGCGACAGGGGTGAGTCGTCTTCCCCTAAGGGGCGATACCTCATAAAAGGTTGGGCACCACTGGGTTAAACCTATAATTTACAACATGTTCAATTCATACAATTGATAACTGGATCAAATTTGTGCAGTGGTTATCTGAAAATCAATTTTGCCATTGATCGGGAGCAGGACAGCCTGTCGATCTGGGAAATTGCACCATATGTAGTTCCTAGTAAAAGAGTACTGTCAGGTTATATGCGATTATCACCATAGTCGTTTTCACAGAGTGAAAGGCAGACAATTTATTTCTTGATTTTGATGTTTTGTTGTTTTTTTGTTGTTGTCTTTCTCAGTTCACGTTTGCTTTGTTTTTTTTTTCTCTTTGGCCTTGATGCACTAACGTTATTGTGCTAACATAGCGGGAGTTAATTATAGCATGCGCACACTACGCGCGGTCGTTAACCCACACTGCTTGAGCGCCTTGGCTTTAGTGAATGTACCTCCTTGTCAGAAGTTGCTACTAGTCTTCACTCACACTTGTCTATTTCCATGTTAATTATTTTTCTTTGTTTTTATGTATGTGTGTGTTTTCTAGACTACCAAGACCCCCTTTTTCCCCTTTTGTTATTTTGTTGGAGTTTACATTAAAGCAGCCCATACACTCAGCCGATTTTCTGGCCGATCGATCGATCGCGGTCGATCGATCGATCGATCGATCGCAAATCGGTTGGCCGATCGACCGATCGACGGCCGATTTCGATCGATTTCGATGGATTTCCATCGAACTAGCAGGGTGGAAAATTTAGGTCGATCTGATGAGATTGCTTATCAGTTTGCATTGGCCTTAATGGAAATCTGATGGCAAAAAAATGCCATCAGATCGAATTTCAACAGATTTCAAACTGAAATCTGTTGGAATTCTATCCTGGTAAAAAATGTTCTAAAAACGCATCAGATAGATCATCAGATGCATTTCTTATCTGTCTGCTGCCAATCTGACGAGTGTATGGGCACCTTAAACAATGCATTAGATTCACTTAAAACACCCAGTAGTTTCTCTCCCTTTTATTTTTTTCGATAAGGAGATTTAAACAATTATCCATTATCACTTGCTGGTTAATCTAAGATACTATTTATCCCACAATAGCCTTTTTTAATCATCTTATTGTCACCTGAATTTTAAACACCTACTATTTAAGTGAGTAAATACCAGGAAGGCCAGACAGCTAATAAGCTGCCACTTCAGTAATCCTGGGACCCAAATCACTGAATGAATAAATAAAGCAAAGATTTTGATTTGCAGAAATGTTAAAACAATTAAATGCAGCTCACTTAATTGTGTGTTTTGTGTTGCAATCTAGGTGTCTAAAGGCCCGTACACACGCTAGATAGGCTGGAACGACGGGTCCGTCAGAACTTCCCGCTGGGCGTGCGTTCCAGCGACAGTACAGTGTGTGTACAGTCTGTCAGGCAGACTGATAAGGCTGTTTCTGAACGATCCGTCCGGCGGATCATTCAGAAACAGCCGTATCAGTCTGCAGGCAGACTATACACACGCTGTACTGTCGCTGGAACACCCGCCCAGCGGGAGGGTCTGACGGACCCGTCGTTCCAGCCTATCTAGCGTGTGTACGGGCCTTAAAACCTTATATTCATGTATGAGGCATGTCGTCCTTTTCAAGGATTGGTGCATGATCCATCGGGAGACATGGCTGGGCTAATGCTGACAGATGCATTGCTAGCCTTGCCTTGCGGCTAGCAGCGTCTTTTATGCGGGGAGTGGCGCAAGTGTAATTGGAGCATTGCATGAGCAGTAATTGGAGTGAACAATGCTTTGAGCTGTCAGTTGGCTGAAGCAATCCACCAAGAAGGGTTGGCAGAGTTTTCTCTATCATGTGTATGTGGTTTTAGGAATCGTACACGCGTACAAAGATTGTTGCCTAATGTTTGGTCTAATATTCAGGAGTTATGGTTACACACTTCTGACTCCTACAAATGTGTATGCAGGTAGTCCTTGGTTAACGAACGAGATAGACTGTAGGTTCCTTTTTAACCTGAATCTGTTCTTAAGGCAAAACATTGTGCCATCTCTGTCTCCTGTACCTCCTCTGTGACACCTCTGCACCTGCTTATACATGTTTAAAGTGGATCCGAGATGAACTTTTACTCATTGCATAATTGTGTTCCTTTCCTATTGTTTATAGGGCATTCCTCAAGCCAAATACTTTTTTGTTTTTGTTTTAATGCTCTAATTCCCTATAAACTAAACCACTCCCACAGGTTTTCAGAGAGCCAAGGCACTTTCAGACAGTAGCAAGGGCTCATGGGAGCTCAGTCTGGGCAGGAGGAGGGGGAGGTATTACTAGCCAGAGATTTCAGAGGCAGAGGGGAGGAGGGAGGAGGAGGGGGGATTAGTTTTCTTTGCTCAAGATACAGATAAGCCTGCCTCTGTGTAAAGGTAGCCATACACTGGTCGATTTGCCATCAGATTCGACCAACAGACAGATCCCTATCTGATCGAATCTGATCAGAGAGGGATCGTATGGCTACCTTTACTGCAAACAGATTGTGAACCGATTTCAGCCTGAAACCGATCACAATCTGTTGTGGTGGTGCTGCCGCCGCTCCCCCCGCCCGCATACATTACCTGCTCCGCTGGTGCGACTGCCCCCGGTCACCGCTCTTCTTCTCCGTCTCCGCTCTGGTCTGCTCTGGTCTTCGGCATGCTTCCCTTCTTCCTGTCTGGGGGAAGTTTAAACAGTAGAGCGCCCTCTACTGTTTAAACTTCCTGCCGGGACAGGAAGAAGGGAAGGATGCCGGAGGAGACCAGACCAGAGCCGATACGGAGAAGAGTGGAGACCCGGGAGTCGCGCCGGCGGAGCAGGTAATGTATGCGGGCTCTATTGCGTCGGTCGTCGGGCACTCGAACGCCGCTAGCGATGCGCTCTTTACCCGCGGGCGATCGACGGTTATTTTCCGCACGGCGCGATCGACGGGATCGGACGGAATGGATCGAAATTCGGCGTGTAGCGTGAACGATTGGCAGCAGATTCGATCCCAGTGATCGAATCTGCTGTCGAAACGGGCGGAAATCGGGCCAGTGTATAGCCACCTTAATGTTTACACACAACATGGCTTCTGTCACTGTATCACAGGAAGAAATATTCTTATTCTATTAAAGCGGTTTGCAGCTAGATTTGCTGTGTAAACTATCTAAACTTTAGCTAGGATATATAGACAAGTTACTTGATATAGTTCATTTTTCATCCGCTTTAAAAGCCATTTTTTCTTTGAATTTTTTTAAAATCGATTTTTCTCAAAAACTACAAGTCCAATTCGGAAATTTTTTTTACTTGTTCCAATGGAAACACAGAATCCATGCCGTTTGTATTGGCGGGTTGTTCGTAAGTCGGGGACTACCTGTAGTTGTAATCGGTGGTCTTAGAGGATTGACTGTCTGGGAAACAATTTGATATTGAGAAGTTTTATTTCAGTTTATGAGCTGTGTAATTATTATCTATCTAGATGACGTATGTGGGTTTTTATTTCTCAGTGCTAGCCAGCTCTCAATATTTCCTTATTAAATGGGGTTTAGATGGCTTTAAAGTAAACAAACAAACAAACACAGAACATTTATATCGCGCTTTTCTCCTGGCGGACTCAAAGCGCCAAGTACACAGTGAAGCTCTGGAAGTAGACTAGCCACCAGTTTGCATCACAAACACAATGCATTTACTTTATGGGCTTGATTCACTAAACCGTGATAACTGGGTTTTTTTTGTTTTTTGGTTTTTTTTGTTGCTAACATGGAGGACTGCAGCCTTCTTGGGGTGTTTTTGATGGATGAGGTGGTTCAATTTTAGAATTTTACATATGAGATATTTGTGTGATGTTTAGATTAATAGATTTGATACAATAAAGGTAGTTTTTTTTTTTTTTTTTTTTTTTTTTTTTTTTGTATGCCCCCAAGAGCCAATTTTCTCCTTGTCCGTATATTAGTTTTTGAGAATGTTTTACTTACTTTACCATGTTTTTTTCTGTACAGCAAATCAATATAATAGGTGCAAGGGAAGCATTTTCCTTGTTTTTGACTTCTGTGAGCACGATCTTGCCGGACTTCTAAGTAACGCACATGTGAAATTCACCTTGGCCGAAATTAAGAAAGTCATGCAAATGCTTCTGAACGGTCTCTATTACATCCACCGAAATAAGGTAAGCGTATGCACGTCATTTCTGCTCCATGTAAATTTGCTCTTCCTATGATCTATAGTTACCATGTGTCCTAAAGTACTTCTGTGGATACCAGTAAAGACCCATAATTGAAAGATAAGAGGCAAAAATAGGGCAATGGGTTGTGACAACTTGCTTATGGGGTTTTTATTACAATTTGATTTTCCATTTATAAATTTTAACTCTCTTCTTGTCAAGTTGCCCAACTTCGGGATGAGGAAAAAATACCTCAGTGGGGGTTAAAAACCTGATGTTTTCTAAATCTTTTATGGGTCCATGCTGAGCAATATTTTTCCTCGCTGCGTGATGAGGTAACCGCAGTCGGCTATGCAGGAAGGGAAAGGAAAGCTCCTCAGTACAGATGAAAAGGACAAACTCCTACATTTCTCACTCTTATCCTAAACTATAAAAGTTTTGATTTTAATTTGAGCTTCACTTTGAAGTTCCACTCTTGAGAATGTTTGTTTTATTTTCAGTTTGGGTCATTTGGAAAGCTGTTGGACATAATGGCTTTATTGCAGTCTGTGTCCCTAATTGAGAGAGAGCCAAGGCCTGAGACACACTGTGAGTACTTTTCTGACCGTCAGCAATGAGTCTGCGTTTTTTTTTTCTCTCCCATTGACTTGCAATAAAATTGCGGCAAAATCACTGCGATCTCGGATCTTTTGAAAAATCATGATTACTGTGATTTTTGCCGTGATATTAATGCAAGTCAATGGGAGCATTTAAAAAAAAAACAAAGAACGTAAACACGGCCTGGACGGTCAGAAAAGAGCTCACAGTATGTCTCCAGGCCTTCCTCTTTCTGACTGGACAGTGGGGGAGGAGTCTAGCAGTAGGCGATAAAGGGTATTCATGATAATTTCAGACATATGATATTGGAATGTTATGAATTATTTAGTTCTTATGAGTTATTTCAATTGACTGTTTTGCCTCGAAATAATTTTTTTTTTCTTCTTTCCATCTACCAGATTTTGCATAGAGACATGAAGGCCGCGAATGTGCTCATTACCAGAGACGGCATTTTAAAACTAGCTGACTTTGGATTGGCTCGAGCCTTCAGCCTGGCTAAAAACAGCCAGCCAAACAGATATACAAACCGCGTAGTCACCCTCTGGTATCGCCCTCCTGAGCTGCTTTTAGGTAAGCTATATCATTGCAGTAATAAGGCTTCCTTTTTTAGGACTGGAATGCAGGGCTGTGGGGGTGCAACACTGAATGCAGTATTGTTTGGCTTCATTACAACAGAGTAATTGCCTGGAATATGGAATGTCCATAATGCATCACTTCAGGCAGCTTAGCTTAAAACCTTGAATAGTGCTTAGTGGGCTGCTCCATGCATGGACTGTAGGGATAGTCAATGATGCAAAATTATTCAAATGTATGCAGCTTGAAAATGGACCAATTGAATAAAACTTAGGTGTAAGCAAATCTTTACCACTCTTACCAGTCCTCAGACTCCAGGTACCCAAAATTGCTCCAACTCTTTGACTTCAACTCCACAGCCCTGGCGCAGTGTCAGTTGAATGGCAATGCAACTCCTGCGTACTACCCCCACCAAATAATATATATATGTGTGCAGGACCCAGTTAAAACAGACTTGTGTGAATGGGTCAGTGAGTACGCTCCAAATGTCCATAGGTCTGCTACAGAAATGGTCCAGCAGCGCTCTTATTCTGAACCCCCGTATGAAGCTTATGTGATTGTTGCAATGTTTCTCTGGTCTTTGTGAACATCATATCTATTTAGCAATGTTAAAGGAATACTATTAAAGTATCTCAAATTTCTGGAAGCAGCATTAATCAATATGGCAATATGAGTCAGAACGAACACCGCATATGTTTCTGCTGTGTAGTGTGTCTTTTTTTAATATACCTTGCAGACAGCGTCCCCTGAACAAACTGACGGCGACGGGTTATTGGGGCAGACCATTATGCTAGAGGTGATGCCTCTTGCCGAGTGCAGCTGTGGACTATACTGTTTTATGCTCCCCAACATCAGTGCAAGTTATCCAGCATGTTACTATGAGGAGGGAGAGACAACAGCTCTCCCTCCCTCTCACTCCAAGTCTGCCCGGCCAATAACACCATGCTTACTTGTCCCCTTCTGCTTGCGTGTGAAGAGAATCGTCAGAAGTTTCCCTTCACACTAGTGAAGCCCGGTTCATGAGGGATTGGCTCATTTGAGCCGGTTCTTTCCTGTGAGTCGAGTGATCCGACTCATCACACTAAACCGAATCAGTAAAGTGAATGAGAAAGACACTGAACCGAATCAGTCCAGTGGATGAGAAAGGATTCCTTTCTCATCCACTGGACTGATTCGGTTCAGTGTCTTTCTCATTCACTGAACTGATTCGGTTCAGTGTGATGAGTCGGATCACTCGACTCACAGGAAAGAACCGGCTCAAATGAGCCAATCCCTCATGAACCGGGCTTCACTAGTGTGAAGGGAAACTTCTGACGATTCTCTTCACACGCAAGCAGAAGGGGACAAGTAAGCATGGTGTTATTGGCCGGGCAGACTTGGAGTGAGAGGGAGGGAGAGCTGTTGTCTCTCCGTCCTCATAGTAACATGCTGGATAACTTGCACTGATGTTGGGGAGCATAAAACAGTATAGTCCACAGCTGCACTCGGCAAGAGGCATCACCTCTAGCATAATGGTCTGCCCCAATAACCCGTCGCCGTCAGTTTGTTCAGGGGACGCTGTCTGCAAGGTATATTATAAAAAGACACACTACACAGCAGAAGCATATGCTGTGTTCGTTCTGACTCATATTGCCATATTGATTAATGCTGCTTCCAGAAATTGAGATACTTAAATAGTATTCCTTTAATTACTGTTTTTTTTAATGTTGACCTTTCATTTATTTTAGGAGAGCGGGATTATGGACCTCCCATTGACCTGTGGGGTGGCGGGTGCATCATGGCGGAGATGTGGACAAGAAGTCCCATTATGCAAGGGAACACAGAACAACACCAACTGACACTAATAAGCCAGCTGTGTGGATCGATCACCCCTGAGGTTAGTATTGTGGCAGGAGGTGGATAAGCAAGTGCTCAAAGCTTTGTTCCTGTTAACCACCAAATCTCAGCACTAATTTACTTGTGACGTTTGGTCTAAGGGACCGTTTCCATTGTGTACAATTTTGCTGTCTTTCTCTGCATGTGAATTTCGATGGGAAATGCAACCTATTGAAATATATAGACTGCAATCTGATTCACGTGAGTAAAAGAAATTGGGTTGCGTTCAGCAGAAAAACAAAAAGGAGAACGCAATTGAATTCCCTATAGCCATGCCAGATGCGCCTCTAATGGGGTTTCTATAGCTAGAGAATCCTATCCTAGAAAAGAGGTCTTGTGGAATAAGTTAACTACTGACTTTTTTTGTGCAGGATCACTGCATGCTTGGCTCATTATTATGCTGTTGGGATTGCAAAGGGGGTTGGGCACAGACTATACTTTAAGTAAATTGCAGGCTATAACTCTGGAAGTCTGTGTTGCAGGAAGTTGGCTAGTACTCCGGCTCCTGACCAAGTGTGTGTTAAAAATGTTATCAGTTAATCCAGGAGCTTGTACACTTATTTAAAACCAGCTTTACCACCCAGTTCCTGTACTGGTCTAGGAAAACATTTGTGTCTGGAGGTTTAAAGCAGAACTGCAGTGTTTTTTACAATGACCTGCAAGTGGATTCAGAGTTTAGTAAATATCCTTGTGTAAAAGTGCATGAGAAACTTTATTATGTTTTATTTATAATGGTACTCCTGATCCTGACCTGGTGCTATTCAATTAAAATGTCCAGAATGGGAAATTAACTTTCTCTATATACCACGAGGCCCCTTATCCGATACTCAGCATTGTTACAGCACACAGCGAGCTATAAAATTGCTGACAATAAGCTGGCCTTGATTAATGGAGTTACTGATGGTAACCCTGATGCACAAAAGTTTTCTCTTACAGCAAATGCGACATGACCTGAAAGAAAAACGTTAGGTACTCGCCTATGGGAGAGGAAAGGCTCTGGATGCCATAGAGCCTTCCTGGTCCTCTCTGTGTGACCTTGGTCCACCGATATCCCCCACTGAAATTCCTCTCCTTCAGGTGTCCTTGGATGGCTTCAGCACTCGTGTGTCCGAGTGCTTCAGAAGATGGGCAGCTCTGTGCCAGGCATGAGTGTGAGCTCACACGTGCAGTATTGAGCCACCCGTCTTAGGAAGCTCTCAGGGACTCGAGTGCTTCCAAAGCCTTCTGAGGACTCCCGAAGGTAGAAAACAACTTCAATGGGAGGGACAGCAGCAGAGTAAGAATCGGGAAGGCTCTGTAGGGTCCAGAACCTTCACTCTCCATATTTTTTCTTTTTCTGGGCACTTCAGTTTTACTTAATCCCGCCAGGCCCCTGACTTGTTAATCTTTTCATAAGTCTTTTCATCACTGGAGATCATTTCATACTTGCATGGTGTTTTTTGTTGTAATGGTGGTGCTAATAATTTATAACCTTTTGGGCCCCGAGCAAGCACAAAATTACCTAAAGAAAATGTGCCAAAATTTAACGGACGTTTGAGTTTTTCTGAACTTGTTTTGTACTTTGTGTTAATCTGTGGTTTTCTTTTTACATCTTCAGGTGTGGCCCAATGTGGATAAATATGAACTCTATCAAAAACTGGAGCTCCCAAAGGGCCAGAAGAGGAAGGTAAAGGACAGGTTGAAGGCCTACGTAAAGGATGCTTACGCATTAGATTTGATAGACAAATTGCTCGTATTGGATCCAGCTCAAAGGATAGACAGTGATGATGCCTTGAACCATGATTTTTTCTGGTCGGACCCTATGCCTTCTGATCTGAAGACCATGCTTTCTACTCACAATCAGTCGATGTTTGAATACCTTGCCCCTCCCCGACGACGGGGAGGTCATATGCCTCAGCAGCCCGCAAATCAGGGAAGAAACCCTGCAACCAACCAGTCTGAGTTTGACCGAGTTTTCTAAGATGCCTCAGATGAGCAAAAAAAAAGTTGAAGTTCAACTGTCCACGGGGACCTGACTTCCTTGAAAGGGCTTCCATACATCTCCTGGCTGGATTACCTTCATGAAAGAGACCACAACTTTTCCTTTAATTTTAGGAACTAAAGCACTCTTCTGGACAGATGTGTTGCCTTCAGTTTGATGTGAACATTTACTTGACATTTGGATTGGCAATCTCTAAAGTATAATCTTATTACTTTTGGGATTGACCCCTCATTGTTAAATTGATCCAGACATATCCTACGACTTGATCACAGCTGTTGAGCTGTTGACTGTTTCAACCTTTTTAGAGTATTAAATTCAGGAACAGACTCTATCTATCCCTGATAGGTATAGACTATTTAGTTTGAGATTAACACTCTTGTCTTATAAACTTGAGTCCATTACTCCTAACCATAACCTGCTGTGAACACCTAATAACAAGACCAAAAGCATCTGGTTTTCTACACCTGGAACCCATTCTCCTGTTTAGTCTTCATAAGAACATGTAGTCAAGGAGGTCAACATCATCTTGTCTATAGTAACTGAAGCACTCTAATCTTAACTTAAATAAACATAGAACAAGAAACCAGACCAGCACGATCTTGGTGGCCTCACCTGAAGACCACGACTTGTCCTCATAGCCTCTAAAGATCTAAACATGTTGCCATCAAGACTGCTGCATCTGGTCTCCTGCACTTAACTCTTAAACAACTTTACAACCAGAACATCTATGCAAGGAGGCAGACACCACCCTGTCTTTGTCTTCTGGACATGGAGACCTCTTTAGTGTTCCACAGACCCAGATTGACTTGTACTTAAAACATACATTGGTGGAAAATGTAAGCTTGCTCACCTAAACCCTGTAGCACCTAGTACTCAAATACTTATTGTATCCTGCCATTTGGCAGTTTCTGTTTCTCAATGCAGTGTTTGACCCCACTGGTTATAAGCAGGACTGGAGAGCATTAAAGAACCTAAGTCATGCCGCTACTGGGTGTTGGAACAAGGAGGCTGTAGAAAGTTGCCACAGCAATCTCTGCAGATTGTGCTGAATCCTCTGTTTCAGCACAATCTGCACAAAGTCAGCACTTGACTTTGCTGGCTGCACAGGTATTCAGCTCGAGCTGCACAATCTTCTGTGTTAAAGTGGCAATACACTGGTCAATATGGCCAACACATAGATCCTTCTCCAAAAGTTATCTAAGCAGAGAGGGCGCTATCTGCTTAATTCCCTTCACACATTACAGTTTTTCAATCGATTTCAGCATGAAATCTTTGAAACTCTGTGTGCGACTGCTGGGTCTCCCTGTAACCCCACCACCCTGGGCAGTGCAAAGGGGCAAACTCTCACCTGTCTGCCAGATGATCCTGGTCTCTGCTCTCCCCGCCAGCTTCTCCTTCACTTCTGACTTCCAGGGCGCATGTGTGATGTAATGCAGAGGACAGACACTAGGGGCGCTGTGACCACTAGAGGCCTCTGGTATTATGTCACATAGACACAGGAAGAAGCAGCCAGCAGGAGGAGAAGAGAACCACTCCGCGGACAGGGGATAATACCTTCTTCGACTCTTGAATCAAACTCCCGATCCGCCGCCGATTGCCCGAAATATTCCACCCTGCTCAATTGATCTAATTGACTGATTATGGCCAAAAATCGGTCCATAGTTTGCCTCATCGATTTTTTAGCAGATTTGATCAAACGATTGAATCAGCTGACTGTCATTGAAAAAAATAATTGCGTGTATGTCCCCTTTTAATCTCCAGCCACATCTACCCTTTTCCAGCTTTCAGGCCACAGATTGTGGAGTCTCACTGCATATGAACACAAAGGATTATTTTTACTTTTCAGTGCATTACAGGCTTTGTGTGAACAAGCTTAACCCTTTGGAGACCACTGTAGGTAAATCCTACGCCGGCTGTTCTAGCCTGATGTGGCGTAGGAATTACGCCGCCCGCCATTTCTGCTGCCGACGCGATGGTGCGCACCTGAGAGGGGAGATTAAGCTGTCATATGACAGCTGACATCTCCCCTCAGTGATCAGGAGCCATCACATATGGCTTCTGATCACGTGATCACTACGATTGCCGGTGGATCGTAGTGATCACTGTGAGAGCTGCGGCGATGGGGGGGGGGGGGGGGGGGGAGAAGAGGATCCACTCACCTTTCTGACTTTCCCCTGGCGCTCCGCTCTGGCCGGCATCCCTGCTCGCTCAGACGTAAGTGCCGGGCCCCGGCTTGATGACGTCATCAAGCCGCGACCCAGAACTTAGCGGCAGGACGAGCAGGGATGCCGGCCAGAGCGGAGGGGTCCACAGCTACTCATCGCTGGAGCCTGGGAGGTGAGTAAAGGCTGCTGGCTACAGTGGGGACACCTGCCTAAAAGAGGGACACCATGCCCAGCTAGACCTACCAGGAATCTAGCTGCCTGACCCCCCCCCCCCCCCCCCCCCCATGCAAAATCGCCTGGTCCTTAAGTGGGGGTTAGGCAGCCGGTCCCCAAAGGGTTAATTTCCACGGCTGCACTTAAAATATGACTTTATTCTGCTTTGAACATATTGTCCAATAGGTGACTCCCTCACACTTGTATTTGCTGTCAGACCAGTACGTGGCTAACTCACACTCGTATTTGCTGTGTCAGACTAACATGCTCCATGTATGTCTTTGAATCCTTCAAGGAAAGCTGCACTATAATTTGAAGCGATGAACTGATTGTTTTGTCTTCATGCATTTATATATGGTGGATTCGCAGCAACGCTTTGGGTAGTGTTGGTATTTTTCCGCCTTGTCTGCCCTTAGATCACCAGGACTGGCACTTTCTGTTTCAATGAAATCTATGTTTAAGGAGTATATAAATTAAGCACTGTGTGCTGACTTAGCTGTTTGCCCAAACATGGGGTGCTTGCCAACTAAGGCCTTTGTATGATTGTTGCATGTTTTTTTTTCTTTTGCTAATAAATTTATATTTCTTCATCTCGGTGTCTCTCTCAATTTTTTGCTATGCACTCATTTTTAGAAACTACTTAAAGGAACCTCTCCCTAATGGGGGTTTGTTACATGTGAGTTTTTGTAACTATCGTGCATAAAATCAAAAATCAATTCTTTATTTGTATCTGGTAAACAAGTAGTATGGATTCTAACCAGGCAATCCAAAAGTTAAAATCACTATTACTTTTCTTGCTGATAAATAATCATTCCCCAGTTTACCTAACTCTTATTTGGTACACGCAAAATTTGGTACACAAAAAGGAAGTTGCAGGGCATGCTGGGTTGTCCTTTTTTGCTTCTCTATTTCCCCTCAGACTTAAAGGGAAGGTTCAGGGATGCCTTGAAAAAAATAAAAATCCATATCCACTTACCTTGGGCTTCCTCCAGCCCGTGGCAGGCAGGAGGTGCCCTCGCCGCCGCTCCAGAAGCTCCCGGTCGTCTTCGGTGGCCAACCCGGCTGCCAGGTCGGGCTCTTCTGCGCTCCAAGGATGGGCTCTTCTGCGTCCCACGCGGGCGCGCTGACGTCATCGGACGTCCTCCGGGCTGTACTGCGCAGGCGCAGTAGTTCTGCGCCTGCGCAGTACAGCCCGGCGGACGTCCGATGACGTCAGCGCGCCCGCGTGGGACGCAGAAGAGCCCGTCCTTGGTGCGCAGAAGAGCCCGACCTGGCAGCCGGCCTGGCCAGGTCGGGTCGGCCACCGAAGACGACCGGGAGCCTCTGGAGCGGCAGCGAGGGCACCTCCTGCCTGCCACGGGCTGGAGGAAGCCCCAGGTAAGTGGATATGGATTTTTTTTTTTTCAAGGTGTCCCTGAACCTTCCCTTTAACTAATGCAGCCTGATTGGCTGAAGCCTCTTTCTCTCCTGTTTTACCCCTCCCACACCTCTGTTCCTCTCTGATTGGCCAATATTTCTCATGCTGAGACAATGCACCTTCTATAGTGAAGGGCGGGCAAATCACTAAGAGGATATGACGACAGGATTGGTTTCAAAATAGACACAGTTAGGCCTAGTGCACACCGGAGCGTTTCCGCTGCGGTTTGCGATCTGCTTGCGGGTGCGGATCCGCTAGGGTAATGTATTTAAATGGGCTGGTGCACACCAGAGCGGGAGGCGTTTTGCAGAAACGCATACTCCCGGGCTGCTGCAGATTTTGGATTGCGGATACGTTTCTGCCTCAATGTTAAGTATAGGAAAAACGCAAACCGCTCTGAAAAACGGCACTTCAGAGCGGTTTGCCAGGCGGTTTTTGTTACAGTAGCTGTTCAGTAACAGCTTTACTGTAACAATACATGAAATCTACTATACCAAAACCGCTACACAAAACCGCAAAACGCTAGCTGAAACGCTGCAGAAAAAGAAGAAAAAGCGTTTCAAAATCTGCTAGCATTTTGCGGATCTGCTAGCGGTTTGTGGTGTGCACCAGGCCTTAGAATGGGAAATGCTAAGGATTTTCTCCTTTTTTTTTTTTTTTTTTTTTTTTCCTGTAGAAAAATCACTAAAAATTAAACTGGGGACAGTGCAACACATGAAAGTAGAGCTAGTATTTATCTAGTTATGTTTTTGTTTTTTTTGGGGGGGGGGTGGGGGGGGGCTCAGATAGTATGGCTGACAGCTCATCTTTAAGGAGGAGGTTAGTTTAGTTTTTCACTCTGAGGAGCACCCAGGTGCTTAGTGTACGTTAAACACCACAAAAGCAGCATAAGAGGTGTCTTTATGCCACTGGGTATGACTGGGTCTGATTTTGATTGTCTTGTCTGCCACACAATATCAATATGTCTGATGTTAATTCCTTAACTGTATAACCGCCTTGTACCATTTTAAGGCTTTGTTTCCACTTGCACCGTTTTACGTGCAGGAGCAGACAGATGGTCCAGCTGTAGCCCGGAGCAGATGTGTTACCACCATAGGCTATATGGGGGAAGGCATCTGCTTGGCCGGGATTATCGCAACACATCCCATGGATTTGTTGTATAGTGACAAGTGTAAACGGCTCCTATTTATAAAATGGGAGCGGTTCACAGTCAGTTTTGTGGATAATGGACAAAAAATGTCCGTTCTCAGCTTAAAGGGACTCCGAGCTCAGAAAAAAAAGGAAAGTTGTACTCACCAGGGGCTTTTTCCAGCCCAGTGCTGGTCGGGAGGTCCCACGCCGGCGTCCTGGCTCCTCTCCTTCTCCCCGCTCCGGAATGGCTGGCAGGCCGCAGCCCGGGCGACACTCTCCCGAGTGTCGGGCTGCTTCTTCCGCATATGACGCGGATTACGTCACACGCCGGCCGCCTCGCGTCATCACGGCGGCCGGCGTGAAAGTACTGCGCATGCGCGAACAAAGCGCGCATGCGCAGTACTTTAACGCCGGCCGCCGTGATGACGCGAGGCGGCCGGCGTGTGACGTAATCCGCGTCATATGCGGAAGAAGCAGCCCGACACTCGGGAGAGTGTGGCGCCCGGGCTGCGGCCTGCCAGCCATTCCGGAGCGGGGAGAAGGAGAGGAGCCAGGACGCCGGCGTGGGACCTCCCGACCAGCACTGGGCTGGAAAAAGCCCCTGGTGAGTACAACTTTCCTTTTTTTTCTGAGCTCGGAGTCCCTTTAAAGTGGATCCGAGATAAACTTTTACTCATTGCATAATTGTGTTCCTTTCCTATAGTTAATAGGGCATTCATCAAGCCAAATACTTTTTTGTTTTAATACTCTAATTCCCTATAAACTAAACGAGCCTTGCCCACAGCTTCAGAGTGCCTTGGCATTTTCAGACAGTAGCAAGGGCTTATGGGAGCTCAGTCTGGGCAGAAGGAGGGGGAGGTATTACTAGCCAGAGATTTCAGAGGCAGAGGGGAGGATGGAGGAATTAGGTTATCACAGGCTGAGTGCTGGAGATGCAGATCAGCTTGCCTGTGTGTAATGTAACAAACAGAACATGGCCGCTCTCTTTGTATCACAGGAAGATATAATCATATTCTGTTAAAGCTGTTTGCAGCTAGATTTTCTGTGTAAACTAACTAAACTTTAGATAAGAGATAGACAAGTTACTTGTTATAGTTAGTTTTTCATCTCGGATCCGCTTTAAGTGGGAACAGCCTAAATGCAGTCAGATTTCTGTAGAAATTAGAATATCAATCAGAAAACATTCCTATATTAAATCCCTTAAAAACACAGACTCTGTCTAATGCAGGCTTTCTCAATCAGGGTTCCTTGAAGACTTTGCAGGGGTTACCCAGCATTTTTATCTCTGGTGACAGCAACAGTCGAGTCAGAGCACCTCATTTGCTGCATGCCTGTTCAGGGTCTGTGGCTAAAAGTATTAGACGCAGGGTCAGGAGGACTGCCAGGCAACTGGTATGGTTTACAAGGAAATCAACCTCGGGTTTCAAGGCTGTGCTGGAAAATAATGGGCACACAATATAATGACACTGCTGGCAGAATTTTGACATTCACAGGTGTACTCACATTTGTTGCCAGGGGTTTAAAGTGTACCAGAGACGAGACAAAGTACAAGTTTTATACGTACCTGGGGCTTCCTCCAGCCTCAACCACAGGTATCGCTCCCACGTTGCCGTCCTCCGTCTTCTCCCACTTCAGTACTGGGTCCTGTAACTAGGGCCAGTACACGCAAGCTTAGTGTGCTTCCTCCGTCTCTCTCCAGCGGAGAATAGTACTGCACATGCCTAAAACTGGCCACGACTGGCCGAAGTTACGGGACCTGGTACCGGCGATACGGAAGACTGAAGACGGCGGCGTGGGAGCGATCCGAGTGGTTGGGGCTGGAGGAATCCCCAGGTATGTACAAAACTTGTGCTTTGTCTCTCTCTGGACTGTGCATTGAGTTGTTTTTATGGGAAAGCAAATTTACGCTGTAATACAAACTACACTGATTAGTACTTTACATTGTGCCAACGGAGGTCATATCTTCAGTGTTGTCCTATGAAAAGATTATTTTGTTCCAATCAATTTTACAGCGGCTGCGCTCAGATTCCGATTGCCTCAAGAAAGGAAGTGGAAAAATCCTAGAAAATGTTTAAAATACACACAGTGCTTAGTACTGGTTTGATTGTCAATATTTCAGATCACATGCTGCACTCCAGCAGGATGTGCCACCACCAGGGAAGAGAAGTACACAATCTCCCCCAATGGGAATGCACGAGGAGTACACAATCTCCCCCACTGGGAATGCCCTCACCAGCTGGATACTTGCCAACTTGCGTCAGCCTCAAAGCCGAATCATCCACAAGGAAAACCTAGGCAGTTGCCTGGAGAGAGTCTGGGGGCCTGGTGGATGCTAGCCCCCACCTAATCCTACTCAGGGCTGGATTTGTACTCTTTACCGCCCAAGGCCAATGTCGCCAGCCGCCCCCCCCCCCCCCCCCCCCCCCCTTCAGTATAGGTAGCTAGTTGACCCCTATGACGTTCCCACCAATATAGGTAGCCAGATGAACCCTCCCCTCTAGTATAGGTAGCCTTATGACCCAAGTATAGGTAGCCAAATGACCCCTCCCCTCTTTCCCTCTACTATAGGTAGCCTGATGGCCCCTTCCCCTCAAGTATAGGTAGCCAGATAACTCCCTTATTCCCTCCCTTTCCCACTCCCACTCTTTCAGTATAGGTAGCCAGCTCACCTCCACACCGCAGCAGCCATCAGTGTCACTCACTTCTCTTCTTGTCTTCAGTGCAGAGGTTTCCTCTTCCCCTCCATCTCCAATGCTGTCCGAGTCCGTAGTTGCCCGCCACAACGCTAAAGTGCACAGAGAGCAAGGTGGCTGCTGCACAGGTGGCTGGTGCTTGCCTGATCTCCCTGAATTGCAGCATTTGCAAGCCTGCAAATGCTGCACCAGTTTAGCCTGCTGCTTTGGTGCCCTTGCTCCTGTGGTGCCCTAGGCTAGGTGGCCTTGGCCTAAATCTGGCCCTGATCCTACAAAAAAAAGCCAGATGACTATCAGCGGTGGGCAAAAACTGCTGTCTTACCTAGGGCCCCATTTTATGGAAATCCTTTTCTGGTCAGCCTGGAGGTACGCTGACACTTGAGCTACTGTATATGGGAGAATTGCTGGTTTACTTATCGGAGATGAGCTGGGGCCAGTCCACGGCAGGAGCCGCATGTCTTATTACCGCTCTGTGGATGCATTAAAGTTTTTTGTTTCTTTCCTAACAAATCAATTTTTTTTTTAATAAGAGAAGAAAAACTTGTTATAGCTACAGTGCACCACATAGGTTCACAGTACATGGAGTTACTTACATGGAAGTGACACATTAATCAGCTTTATATACACGAGCAGATACAGTATACATATGCATATTGTTATTCGAGTATGCTAGTATACACCGTCATCAATCGTCGGCACATTGACTGGCCAGATCTCGAAGTGGCCAACTTTGGGTTCTGACCATAACATACTGTATAAGTTGTAGTATAGGTTGATGCGTGCATTCCTTCTAATAACCATAAGATGGCACTCCAGCAAACACAACAAATATACTTACAAGGAGACTGCTAAAGCCAATAGGCAAATCCAGCCTGCTGAGTCTAATTATTGAATATCCATTAATAGAGGTAAGGTAGATATTGGTTTTTTTTTGTAAGTTATACTTATCTCCTAAACATACGGTTTAGTCCAGGATTCGCTCCAGGGAAATCCAGAAATAAACATCTACCTCCTCCTCTTTGGTGACCCCCACGGCCTTGGTGCCTATCTGCTGGGGACAGAGGGAGTCATGGTGGCCATATGGTTATGCTAGAGGGGAGGATAGTGTGTGTGTGTGTGAGGGGGGGGGGGGGGGGGTTAACACAGAGGAGGAAGAAGGGGGAGCCATCAATGTCTGTTGTAGGTTCCATAGAGTGTCTGATCTGTATGCTGAATGGAGGTAAACAATCACCCAAAGCGATCACAAAGGAACATTTCAGGTGGCATTTATCTCCTACCTGTAGGCACCTTATGAATAATTTCAGGATTGAAGTCATATACTTTAGTATTGGTATGTGTATGATCTATGTAGGGGTGTATTTTCTATCATGTTACACAAGTCCTTGGACTTCCACCATGGAAGAATCTGGCCTGTGACTGTTTAATTCCATCATTTTGATAACATTATGTCTGCAGCTGGATTTGCCACCACTTGGCTCTTGCATACAGAAGGCACAACACAAATGGATACTCGCTTAAAGAGACACTGAAGCGAAAAAAAAATTATGATATTATGATTTATATGTGTAGCACAGCTAAGAAATAAAACATTAAGATCAGATACATCAGTGTAATTGTTTCCAGTACAGGAAGAGTTGAGAAACTCCAGTTGTTATCTCTATGCAAACAAGCCATTAAGCTCTCCGACTAAGTTAGTCATGGAGAGGGCTGTTATCTGACTTTTATTATCTCAACTGTTCCTGGACTATTTACTTTTCCTCTGCTAGAGGAGAGGTCATTACTTCACAGACTGCTCTGAAAGACTCATTTTGAATGCTGAGTGTTGTGTAATCTGCACATATTATAGAATGATGCAATGTTAGAAAAAACACTATATACCTGAAAATAAAAGTATGAGAATATTTTCTTTGCTGCTAATCTTCTAGTAATTATTCATAGTACACAACCAATTCACTATATCATATTTTTTTTTTCGCTTCAGTGTCTCTTTAATAATAACTTGTTGACTAGCAATGGCCTCTGTTGTGAGGTCTGATTAAGGAGCTGCAGGTGCATTGTTATAGGGAATGTCCAGGCTAGCCATTTTTGCTCAGACTCTGCTGCCATCCAGAGGACACTATTTAGATGACAGAAATAACCAGCTGTTCCAGGTCAGCTGTACACATTACAAGTAGGGCCGGCCTTAGGTTTCACAGCGAAACCTAATTTTTGTGCCCCCCTTCATCCTTTTCCCACATGCATATACACACACGCACGTATACACACACACAGGCGCATATGCAATATTCCCCTTTTCTCCTGAGATATCTCGTAGCACAGTGCTTCCCAATCTTTTTGATGCTGTGACACATCACGCCAAATGCTCAGATCTCCGTGGCACGTCACATATTTATAGTAGAAAAAATACTATTAATAACCACGAATGGATGGAAAGAGTGCATTATCCTGAATACACTCAGGAATATTAATAAAAACAATCACTGGGACAGTTAGCCACCTCCTCCCCCATTTAGAATGATAGCACAGCACTGACAATTTGCACCACGCATTATAGCCGCAGTGCGCCCCCCCCCCCCCCCCCCTCCAAAATGCCCTCAGACTCAGTATAGGTAGGTAGCCAGGTATAGGTGCCCGCAGTATAGGATCTCATGTATAAGTGCCCTCAATATAGGTTGCCAAGCATAGGTGCCCCCAGTATAGGAAGTCAGTTGAAGGTCTCCATCCCCCCAAAGGTAGCCAGGCATAGGTGCCTCCAGTATAGGTAGCCAGGAGTAGGTGCCCTCCCTTAGTATAGGTAGACAGCTATAGGTGTTCCCAGTGTAGGAAGTCAGGTGTTGGTGGAGCCCTCAGTATAGGTAGCCAGCTATAGGTGTCCCCAGTGTAGGAAGTCAGGTGTTGGAGCCCTCAGTATAGGTAGCCAGCTATAGGTGCCCTCAGTATAGGAAATCAGGTGTAGGTGCCCTAAGTATAGGCAAGCAGCTATAGGCGCCCCGTGGAAGCTGGCGCCCTGAGCGACCGCTCCGGTCACTCATATCAAAGGCTGGCTATGATTACAAGCATGCAAAGTCACCCCTATACTCAAAATGAGGATGAGATAAAGAAGATAATAGGGTAACCAGTGGCGTAGCAATAGGGGTTGCAGAGGTATCGACCGCATCAGGGCCAGAGGGCCCCTAAAGGGTCCACCCTCTATCACAGTATTAGCTCTCTATTGGTCCTGTGCTAATAATAATCACTTCTATACTGTAGATGCTTTGAATAATAGTAATCCTTAACAAGCTGTTCCCCATCCCAGTCACTCACCTCTGACACTCTGGTTGTCCTTGGCAGGTTTTGGTGCGCGATATCAAGTGTTATGTATAGAGTGCTTGGGGGGGGGGGGGGGGGGCATGTAAAACTTGCACCGGGACCCATAACTCTTTCGCTACACCACTGAGGGTAACAGTACAAAAGACTGTGATTGGCGAGGAAAGGAACAGCGCTACTTAAAAACAGATTGCATCCTTATGACTACTAGAGTTGGGCCGAACGGTTCGCCGGCGAACGTGGTTCGCGCGAACTTAGGTGGTTCGCGTGCGGGTACGCACGCGAACGTTTTGCGGAAGAAGTTCGGTTCGCCCCATAATGCACCTGAGGGTCAACTTTGACCCTCTACATCACAGTCAGCAGGCCCAGTGTAGCCAGTTAGGCTACACTAGCCCCTGGAGCCCCACCCCCCTTATATAAGGCAGGCAGCGGCGGCCATTACGGCCACTCGTGTGCCTGCATTAGTGAGAGTAGGGCGAGCTGCTGCAGTCTCTCATATAGGGAAAGATTAGTTAGGCTTAACTTCTTCCTGGCTGCATACCTGTTCTGTTCAGTGAGCCCTCAGCCCACTGCATACCTGTACTGTGATCCTGCCACTGCATACCTGTTCAGTGATCCTGCCACTGCATACCTGTTCTGTGAACCCACCCACCACCACTGCATACCTGTTCAGTGATCCTGCCACTGCATACCTGTTCTGTGAACCCACCCACCACTGCATACCTGTTCAGTGATCCTGCTGCCACTGCATACCTGTTCTGTGAACCCACCCACCACTGCATACCTGTTCAGTGATCCTGCCACTGCATACCTGTTCTGTGAACCCACCACTGCATACCTGTTCTGTGAACCCACCCACCACTGCATACCTGTTCAGTGATCCTGCTGCCACTGCATACCTGTTCTGTGAACCCGCCACTGCATACCTGTTCTGTTCAGTGGACCCGCCACTGTATACCTGTTTAGTGAACCCGCCACTGCATACCTGTTCTGTTCAGTGGAGTTTGGTGTGTCAGTGTGAAGCAGTACCTTAATTACACTACCTGATTGATGTATACACATGCAAGATGTTTTAAAGCACTTTAGGCCTGTCATTTAGCATTCAATGTGATTTCTGCCCTTAAAACGCTGCTTTTCGTCAAATCCAGATTTTTCCCGGGGACTTTTGGCGTGTATCCCACTCCGCCATGCCCCCCTCCAGGTGTTAGACCCCTTGAAACATCTTTTCCATCACTTTTGTGGCCAGCATAATTATTTTTTTTTTTCAAAGTTCGCATCCCCATTGAAGTCTATTGCGGTTCGCGAACTTTAACGCGAACCGAACCTTCCGCGGAAGTTCGCGAACCCGGTTCGCGAACCTAAAATCGGAGGTTCGGACCAACTCTAATGACTACCTGCTTGAGAGTGCAAGCCCCACTAGTGGGAGGGACGAGTACTTGATAAGTTGCATGCAAGCTATTACGGAAACCAACATCCTCCAATGGTAGACAGGTGCATTTTATTTGAATGCTGGTTGTGTATTTTATCCCACTAGTGGGGCTTGCACTCTCAAGCACGTAGTCATAAGGATGCAATCTGTTTTTAAGTAGCGCTTTTTCTTTCCTCGCCATGTACAAATGTAAGTGACTTTGGTCAGCTGCTCCCATTTAATAGCATTGCTTATTGATGTTTATGCAGAGCTTCTGTTTGGTTTCAAGGTGCGTTTGCAGTTTCTGGGGGGGCTCAGCGCACCTTTGATTGGTGGCCATTCGGACGCGGCCTGGTGATGCGCTGATCCACCTTTGCGCAAAAGACTGTGATTACAGTAACATTCTCCCTCATGCACTCTCCAACATCCAAAGAGTAACGGTGTCCATACATTACTCGATTTTGTCGGCCTTTAGATCCTATTATATTATTGAATTGATAGAGAATTGAACATGTGATGGACACATGATCAATCTTTTGATCAATTTGTTGCCCAAATCGGTCTAAAGGATCGATCGGGCATGGTGGAGAACTTCTTTCGCATCTTCTGGCTGCCTCCTGTGTCTGGCGTCACCGCGAGTGTCTGTACCAGCCAGGGGTACATCTACCCCGAATATATATATATGTATGTATGTATGTATATATGTATGTGTGTGTGCATTTTTTGGTGGGGGAGGGGTTTGAGGCATCCTCCAAAGTTTGCATATGTGTATCAGCGCCAAGGAAACAAAGTGGCCGCTGCTGAGAGAAGAACGATGTCCAGAGTTCACAAACAGATAAATTATATATGCTCAGCGCAGAGTCCAAAAACAAAAGACGAGTCTTCAACAAAGGATAAAAGCAGGTAAATCTCCACCACAATAAATATTGGGTTCACGGCACAGCTCTGCAATCATGGATACCCAAAAAAGGAAAGAGGCTTACCAGCTGGTGACAACCCAGTTGCACGCGTGTATGGGTCAGTAGTAAAGGACAGTATGAAGGTGCCGCCTTCGCGTGCAACTTTCTCGGGGTTCCCATTGCATGGGCCCCGTATAGTTGCCGTTTGTTTGTTTTTTATGATGTTTACTGATATCCATTCGTGAGAGGAATCATTGCTGAATTGGTGGATCCTGGACAGACTGTTGCTTCCTGATGTCCTACCAAAGCGTTGATACAACCTTATAATGTGGGTTGTCACCAGCTGGTAAGCCTCTTTCCTTTTTTGGGTATCCATGATTGCAGAGCTGTGCCGTGAACCCAATATCCTCCAAAGTTTGCTTCAGGCAGCAGAAAGTCTAGAACTGGCCCTGGTACCAACTTTCAACACTCACTATTGGCCAATTTTACCACCTCCATGGGTGTGAAGGATACAATGTCCCGGAAAACCAGCCACTGTATTGAATGTGTGAAAGCAGTACCTGCAAACAGCGTGGGTATAAGGAAAATACCTCCTGCGGTTACATGAAGACAGCGGGAGGTATTTTCCTTACACCCACGCTGTTTGCAGGTACTGCTTTCACACATTTAATACAGCGGCTGGTTTTCAGGGACATTGTATCCTCCAGCCACCGAGCGCCAGGTCCTCCTAGTGTTTATATTGACTCTGAACTGTTGGGGTTTGAGGACTGACCCTGAGATTTCTGACCTAGGCTGCTTTTTTCACCAGTGCGCCTACTGCTTTCTTCTATATTTTTATTCCATGGGTATGTAGGCCAGCATATTTAGAATCAACAGATAGTGTAGGTAAGCCCTCATACTACCTGGAGATGGTAACATCAGCCAATCATTGGCCAATGAAAATTGGATGTGTATACCAGGCTTTAGCGACAAGGCTTTAGCGACAGAGGGTTAATGGTCTCGTATTACTTGGTGTTAATATGTATATGAGCTTTTAATATGAGAAAGTTGATGGCTTTAATCTATTTTTCTCAAGAGTGATGTACCTATATATATGGGGAACGAATAGGAGAGCAACAACTAATGCCTGGTTGCCAAGGTAACACTTTAACAATCTGAGATACGGAGATACGTATCCTGTAGGCGGGGATTACAAGTGCGGAAGAGAAGGTTGCCAGCCGTCACCATGACGACTATGAGACGCATTATGAGCACGCCCACATCCTCCTTAGGTGATCGTAGGAGGTGATAACGTCGCCGCCCTTTCCCTATACACTAGACGGGGAGAAAACGTATGACGCTATGTCACATGTCCAATTTGGACCAATGGGGAAGCCCTAATGCATCTCTATGGAGGGGGACGCCGAGAACGGCGTTCTGGACGATTTTTAACCTCCAGTAATGCGTCTTGGGCATCATCAAATAGTGGTGAGGAAGCGCTATCCACATTTAGCTTTATAGATGTATATCAGCAATAGAAATCAGGGAATTTGACTGTATGGGAAAAATGGAGGATCCAATGAGGATTGGAGGATTGTGATTGACGTGGTATTTGACCAATGGGAATTCTAATGATGGATGGGAGGCATCAAATACTGGGCCCCACCCATTCCTAGTGATATATAAGAGAGGCAGCTGACTTTGTTCAGTTGATAGCTGACTCTGCTTGAGAGTACACCTCTCATTTGTTATTTTTCTCCTTCAAAGACCTTCAAAGTCTTCCCCAACAGTAAGCCGTGGTTCAACGGCAAGCTACACCGGCTCCGGAAACTCAAGGCGGTAGCTCACAAATCCGGCACCCCTGAGGAGTTCAGAGAGGCCAGGAACGCCCTAAACCGTGAACTCAAGATAGCGAGGAGGAACTACTCGGACAAGCTGCGCCTGAGTCTCCAGTCTAACAATCCACGCGAAGTCTGGGGAGGCCTAAGGGCAGCCACAAACCTAAAACCTCCCCCTCAGCACGCACCACCTAGCACAGACCTTGCTGAGAAACTCAACGAGTTCTATTGCAGATTCGAGAAGGAACCCTCCGCACTCGGAACACTAGAAACCCCACCCAGGGGGTCACCAACCTCAGCCCCGGTACCAGTCCTGGAAGCTGACGTCCTGAAACACCTCCGGCGGCTCAACCCCAGGAAGGCCTCGGGCCCGGACGGCGTATCATCAATGTGCCTGAGAACCTGCGCAACCGAGCTCGCTCCTGTCCTCTCCTCTCTTTTCAGCAAATCACTGACGGAGGGCAAAGTACCTGCCTGCTTTAAAAAATCCACGATCATTCCGGTACCCAAGAAGCCGGGGATCTCTGATCTTAACAACCACAGGCCCGTAGCCCTTACTCCCACCATCATGAAGATCCTGGAAAGACTGGTCCTCTCTCACCTTAAGCGATTCACTGACCCCCTCCTGGACCCACTTCAATTTGCATACAGGGCAAACAGGTCCATCGAGGACGCCATTAACATTGCTCTGACTTACATCACAGAACACCTCGATGGTCCCGACACCTATGCCAGGATCCTCCTCCTTGACTTCAGCTCGGCCTTCAATACAATCTGCCCAAACATCCTATACGACAATCTGGTACAACTTGGCCTCGACCTCACTCTGTGCTCCTGGATCAAGGACTTCCTCACAAACAGGACGCAACTGGTGAAGCTTGGCAGCTGCTCCTCACAGGAGAGAACCACAAACACAGGTGCCCCGCAAGGGTGCGTACTGTCCCCAATCCTGTTTTCTCTTTACACAAACAGGTGCACATCAACCGAAAACTCTGTCAAGGTTATAAAATTCGCAGATGACACCACCATCCTTGGCCTTATTGGCAGGGACGGTGAACTTGCATACCGGAACGAGATTGAACGCATCTGCAAATGGTGTAAGGACAACCAGCTGGTACTCAACACAGCAAAGACAGTTGAACTGATAGTGGACTTCAGAAGGCGCCCTCCCACACTCGACCCAGTCTCCATTGAAGGCACCAACGTCTCCAGGGAGTCGAGTGTCCGCTTCCTAGGCGCCACCATCACCAAGGACTTAAAGTGGGCTGAGAACACCTCCAAGGTCCAGAAGAAGGCCCAGCAGAGGTTGTTCTTCCTGAGGCAGCTGAGGAAATTTGGGATGCCGCGGGAACTGATGACAACATTTTATACAGCCACCATTGAGTCAATTATTTGCTCCTCCATCGTCGTCTGGTACACAGGCGCTACCGCGAGTGACAGACTCAAGCTTCAGAGAGTAATAAATACCGCAGAGAGAATCATTGGGTCACCCCTTCCACCTCTGGACCTCCTACACACCTCCAGACTGCGGTCGAGAGCAAATAAAATACGGAACGACCCCTCTCACCCCGGCAGTCGCTACTTTGTTCGCCTGCCATTGGGTCGCCGCTACAGATCCATCCCCACCAAGACCACCAGACATTTAAATACTTTCTTTCCCCAAGCCATCCGCTTGCTGAACTCGAGACACCACACTCGTAAAACACGTTAGTCTGCACTGCTGCCTATATCATATCATGTTGTAACCCTGTTAGTAAATGTTTGTTTTGGTGTAATCTCTCTGCCCCCTAAACTATACTGTATCTATCGCATTATTTTTTTGATCTGATTGTACTGTCTTCTCGATCTGTTTGTATAACAAATTTTCTAGGCCGTGTGTTCCACAAAAAATTCCGGGTGCGATATTTGTTGCACTTGGCGAATAAACTGATTCTGATTCTGATTCTGATTCTATGTCTTTGTAATTAGCTGTGTGGTTTCTCTACAATGCACTTTGCACCCTAGCACTTTATTTATTTATGCCCTGACGACAGCTCTATTGTTTATGAGCCGAAACATGTTGGTTTAGGTGGAGGGTTTCTTTATGGGATCAGTGAATAATGGCGCACAGTGCCTATGCATAGAAATGGCGCCGCATTAAAAAGATACGCTTATCGCTATTTATCGTTAGTACTGCATAATAATGGCGCCCAGGGAAAAAAGAAGAAAAACGGCACACACTAACGTTATTTATCAATAGTGGCACACACTAACGTTATTTATCAATAGTGGCACACACTAACGTTATTTATCAATAGTGGCACACACTAACGTTATTTATCAATAGCGCCCTACATAAGCCAAACTGCAGAAGTTATTTAACTGCAAAATGATGAATGGATTTAATGTAACACTGTCAAGGTTAGGGTTAGGCACCACCAGGGGGGTCTTAGGGTTAGGCACCACCAGGGGGGTGGTTAGGGTTAGGCACCACCAGGGGGGTGGTTAGGGTTAGGCACCACCAGGGGGGTGGTTAGGGTTAGGCACCACCAGGGGGGTGGTTAGGGTTAGGCACCACCAGGGGGGTGGTTAGGGTTAGGCACCACCAGGGGGGTGGTTAGGGTTAGGCACCACCAGGGGGGTGGTTAGGGTTAGGCACCACCAGGGGGGGGGTTAGGGTTAGGCACCACCAGGGGGTTTAGGGGTTAGGGATAGGTACAGAGAGGGTTCTGTGTGTTAACGCTAAATAACAATAAGGCTTTAACGCTAAATAACAATAAGGCTTTAACGCTAAATAACAATAAGGCTTTAACGTTAAATAGCGATAAGCGGCAAACGGATTAGCGGCAACACTGTGCGCCATTATTCACAGGCGCCATTTTCAGATGGATGCTTTCTTTATATCTCAGTAGAATCCAATCAGCATCTGTATATTTTTGCTTTGCGGTGGGCAAAAACCTCAGCTGACCAATTATTGCATATAGGTCTGTTTGAGGGCCAAGTATAGTTAGACTGCCCAGCAAAGTATTAGAAAGGAATTAAAGGAAAAAAGACTAAAGTTAAACAAATGTAATAAAGAATTTAGTATTAAACTGATGTTTTATAAGAGATGAATTAAAAGTTATATTTTTTTGTATCATAGTCTCAAACAGGGTCAAAAATTGTGTTTATAGTGAAAATCAGATGTGTGTAGTTTAGCGACAACCAATAGATGACCCAGACTATTGTTCAAGTACTCATTACGGTGCTGGCAGTTGAATTGTGTTTTTTTTCATGCTGATATTTGATATATTCGACTTACCCAGACCCACTATTCTAACACTGGCCCCGCTTTTAATGTCTACCACTAAGCCCCCTCCTGATGCCCAACACTTTTGTCCCAGTAGCCGAAGGACTCCCTGTTCAGCTAGTTTTACCTCAAAGTGCTAGCCATACTACTAACTGGTGTCTCTCTCTCTCTATTTTATACTTAAGGCTGGTACACATGATGCAATTTCCCATTCGATCCACGGGTTGAATCAATAATTTCCAGCATGTCGGATCTGCTCCCAACCAAGAATGTGATCGATTTTTCAGAACGATAGTGCACAAAATAGATCATGCTCTTGATTAGGGGCAGATCTGACATGGCGGAAATTATATATTCAACAAATCGATCTGATGGGAAATTGAGATGACTGGTAGTAAAAGTTTTATACATACCCGGGGCTTCCTCCAGCCTCCTCCGCACAGATCGCTCATTCGGCGGTGTCCATAGCCTCCTGAATTCTCCCATAGCAGCCCCGTTATCTTCGGGCAGTCAGAGTCAGTCGGCACAGGTGCAGTGCAGCCAAGCATGCTCCCCAGTCTCACTCCCGCAGCTGGGAACGTTCTGTGCCTGCGACGGCAACAGGAGCGCAGCGGGACGGGTTGTTCGCAGAGAACAGGGCTGCTACGGGAATTCCAGGAGGCTTTGGACGCCGCAGAGGGATCGATCTGTGTAGAGGGGGCTGGAGGAAGCCCCAGGTATGTATAAAACTTGTAATTTCCGTTGTCTCAGGTTTCTTTTAAAGGGGTTCTCTGTGTGTGTGTGTGGGGGGGGGGGGGGGGGGGGTTCTGAGGATAAAAACCACCACTTACCTGGCGCTTCTATCTGCCCCCTGTAGCAGTAATGTCCCACGCAGTCCTCCTCCGATCCGCCGTTCCCCACCGCCAGCACCGAGTAATTATTCGTCTGTCATAGCCGAATAATGCACACTGCCATTCGTATCCTCGGAAGCTTACTTCGCAGGCGCAGTACGAAGTTTTCTTGTTCTGCACCTGCGCAGTAAGCTTCTGATGATGCGGGTGGGAGCAAGCAGGTCGTGGCCACGGGCATACAGCCGCAGTTGGACGGCGTGCCACGCTACACCGGGGCCGGCGGCGGGGAATGGCAGATCGGAGGAGGACGGCATGGGACATTACTGCTACATGGGGCAGATAGTGGCTGTTTTTATCTTCAGACCCCCACCACAGAACCCCTTCCCTTTAAGCTAATCTATTAATCATACATCAAGAGGCAGATGAAAAGCTATCATGAATTTGAATCATTCAGTGAGGGAGGGATCACACTTGCATCTGCGGGATTCAGGGCTGGTGCTACCATAGAGGAAAAGGGGGCAATTGCCCCAGGGCACCAGACCCTGTGGGGGCCCCCAAGGTGCCCCTCCAGCTATGGTAACCCATGACAGTAGCTGGAAGGGAGGGTCGACAGGGCCCCCAAGTTACTTTTGCCCCGGGGCCCCATTGTTTCTAGAACCGGCCCTGGCGGGATTTGCGTATGATTCCCCACAAGCATTTTGTAAAATGCTGCAGGTTTGATCAAGTGAGAGTCCTGCTGAGAATGAGTTAACTTTTAAACGATTGCTGCATAAATATTATTTAATGTGTTTAATTAGGCACTAAGTAAACTAAAAGTTTTCTCATGGCTGCTTATTGTGAATTATGAGGAAAATTGATGTCAACTCAAGTTTAAAGAAAGAGGGATAAAAGTGGTGTTAAATGCAACAAAGACATTTTTGTTGTTGTTGCAATAACTGTATGGTTTGCCCATTGCCTTTATATTTGTAATATGTTAAACTGCCTACAATATTTATAAGGGATACATTCTGACAGTCTGGCCATACACTCGTTAGATTAGCAGCAGATAGATCAGCAGATAGATTTCGGATCTATCTGATGTGTTTAGGAACATTTTTTACTAGGAACAGATTTCCAATAGATTTCAGTTTGAAATCTATTGAAAATCGATCTGATGGCATTTTTTTTCCATCAGATTTCCATTAGGGCCAATGCAAAATGATAAGCAATCTCAACAGATCGACCTAGATTGTCCAGCCTGCCAGATCGATTGAAATCGATCGAAATCGATCAAGATCAATCGAAATTTGTAATCGACCAATAGATCGATCGATTTTGATCGATCAATCGGCCAGAAATCGGCTGAGTGTATGGGCCCCTTTATGCCTAGTACACACCATACAATTTTCTGTAAGGTTTTCTGTTATGCTGGGAATACACGGTCGATCCGGCGGCCGATCAGCCGCCGGATCGACCCCAGCTGCGCCCCCGCTTGTCCGCACGGATCGATTACAGCTCGTCCCCGTTGGCGCTTCCTTATCAGCGCTTGATTCCCTGCCATTGTCCGCCGGCAGGGATTGAGCGGGCGGGAGTCGAGCGGCTTGATCGGGCCAGTTGAATATTATCAGCTGCCTGATCAGCTGGTCGATACACTGTACAGAAACGTACCGTGTATCCCCAGCATAAGATTTATCTGCCAGATAGATAATTTCCAACATGTTGGAAATTATCTATCTAACCATCTATCTGCCTAGCAATTAGGCATTGTTCTGCTCAGCAGGAGATAACCAGAAGACAATGCACCAGAGATAATGACCAGTCTCTACCAGTACTTTACAGAAAATAATCTAATTACAGAAAATCTTACAGAAAATCTAACAGAAAAATCTAACAGACAATTGTATGGTGTGTACTAGGCATTAGATCTCAAAATATAAATGGGTCCATATATATACAAGTACTTGTGATACTACCCAGGACTAAAAGTCATTCTGGTTTCTAGGCCTGAGGCGCATAATTTCCTGACCTCTATTTTTAAGAGAACTTGACAAACCTGTATTCACTCCCATTGAGAAAGTCTTACGGTAAGTATTCTGTCTTGAACTACACCTGAATTGAAAAGCAAGAAAAAGTTACAGGCAGGATTCACATTGGTCTGCTGCATAATGCACATTTATAATATATGTGTGTGAACTGCAATGGAGACTTTAAAACCAAACCTACATGCAGTGAGTTAGAATAACACCATCAGTTACAACCCAGTACTGTGATCAGCCCTATAGAATTGTATGGGCAGTGAGTTGACATGCAGAAATATTCTGCAGCACAACTGACTTTTGTGAACTAGCCCACATACTTACTTTAGTGGTGGAAAGCCAGATGATCCAGGAACTTCTCAGACCCTCCTGTAACCCACCTACCCAGCGTAGGGACTCTTCTTACTATTTTGACTCTGCATGTCAACTCTCCACCCATACAATTCTATGGGGCTCATCACAGTACTGCGTTGTAACTGATGGTGTTATTCTAACTCACTGCATGCAGGCTTTGTTTTAAAGTCTATGTCCAGCCTCTATTACAGTTCACACCAGGGCCGAGTTTCTGGGAAGGCAGCAAGGCCACTGCCTAGGGCGATAAAATCAGATAAGATAAGAAGAGGCGGCATGACTTGGAGAGAGAAGAGGTAATATGTCAAAGTAAATCATCCTTTCTGGTCCCGCAGAGCAGCCAGCCAGCCAGCGTCCTGATCTGCACTAATAGCTGAATTCCAGAGTTCTCCAATCTGTGCTTCTCTCTCACACATTTTCTGGTGTGTTATAACAATCAGGATCAATCCTAACTGTCACCTGATAATCCATTCCTCTGTATGATGGACATACAGATCGATGTGAGAAATACCAGAGATTTACATTACAAAGCAGCTCCGCTGAGTTTTAATGCAGGCACTCACAAACATCAGTGAGCTCTGCTAGTTTCTTCACCTCTTTTACAGCTTTGACACTGACCCTAGCAGTTGTTAATTACTTTATCTAACCCTAATTTATGTTTCTCTTTTTTCCTAGCTAGCAGTGATCTCTTGTCTGCTTCACTTAACTCTTTCCTGGCTCATTTTCTGTCCTTCAGCTCCTACCATCTATGAGAACTGCAGGAATAAAAATGCTGTTTGCTTCCCTTTCATTGCTAAACTGTCACTTCACATACATTATAAATGTGTATTATGCAGCAGACCCAGCGCAAGTTGAATAGGTTGCTTCCAGCAGCACCCCCAGCTGTGGTCAAGCGCATACTTTGTTCTACTGGGCATACGTGGACCTTACTCATGTCCAGATAAACAGATCTCTGCTGGGGGCCCCACCCCAATGTAGTTACGCCCCTGTCTAGAATATACCAGCAAGAGGCTTAAGGCCTAAATCATTAGCGAACTGTTGTGCGATTTTGGGTAACGTCGTTTAATGAAAGTTCATTAAACGATAATCAAAGACAGTCGTTTAATGAAACACACAATATTCATTTGCCTTAATTGAACGTCATGATGGAACCAATCGTGGATAGTCGTTCTGATCTCCATTGACCCCCGCACTAATTACCATGAACGTTCAACGCCACAGTCGTGCCCGTCATTTGTTCCCACAGTGCACGATTGTGAAAGATGAATTGGGCATCCATCGTTAATCGCATCTTTCGTTGCCATGTATCCCACAGTCCACCTTCCATGGTCTTTGTAGTGGATATTTAGCTTTATGAAGACTTTGGGGGATATTCACTAAAGTATGTTAAACGTACGCAGCATGCTCATGTGAAGTTTACCAGGGGTTGTACAAACTATGTAACATGAGTTATGTACAGGTCCTTCTAAAAAAATTAGCATATTGTGATAAAGTTCATTATTTTCTGTAAATTAGATTCATTACACACAACTGAAGTAGTTCAAGCCTTTTATTGTTTTAATATTGATGATTTTGGCATACAGCTCATGAAAACCCAAAATTCCTATCTCAAAAAATTAGCATATCATGAAAAGGTTCTCTAAACCAGTGCTGGTCGTAATGGAGAAAGCTACGCTTACGGATCATTACGCGTAATTTTACGCTATTACGCATTACGAAATTACGCTTACGGCATAGACATTCAATTTCGGTACATGTATGTAATTACGCATAGCACTTACGCAATTACGCGTAAGTATACCGTAATTAAGGTTATTACGTTAAAGGCTTACGCGTAAAATCCTACTAGCAATTAATGCGTAAGGTCATGCTGCCAAGCGGAAAAGTTGACGCATGGATCAATGTTAGGTAGCCGCCGACTTTAAGGGTTAATAGCAAAGCCCCCTTAAGTGATAAGAGCCTCAAATTTGGAGAATATATTAAGGAGATCAGAAGGAATAAGAGGAAAAATTTTTTTTCAAAAAGACCTTATAGTTTTTGAGAAAATCGATGTTAAAGTTTCAAAGGAAAAATATATACATTTAAAAACCCGCCGACTTTAACGGTTAATAGCAAAGCCTGCTTAAAATTTAGGAACACCAAATTCACAGGGTATATTAAGGGGATCAGTGGGAATAAGAGGAAAAAAATTTTTTTTCAAAAAGACCTTATAGTTTTTGAGAAAATCGATGTTAAAGTTTCAAAGGAAAAATATATACATTTAAAAACCCGCCGACTTTAACGGTTAATAGCAAAGCCTGCTTAAAATTTAGGAACACCAAATTCACAGGGTATATTAAGGGGATCAGTAAGAATAAGAGGAAAACATTTTTTTTCAAAAAGACCTTATAGTTTTTGAGAAAATCGATTTTTAAGTTTCAAGGGCGAAAATGTCTTTTAAATGCGGAAAATGTCAGTTTTTTTTGCACAGGTAACAATAGTGTTTTATTTTCATAGATTCCCCCAAGTGGGAAGAGTTTTACTTACTTCGTTCTGAGTGTGGGAAATATAAAAAAAAACCGACGTGGGGTCCCCCCTCCCAGACCTCTTTAACCCCTTGTCCCCCATGCAGACTGGGATAGCCAGAATGCGGAGCACCGGCCGCGTGGGGCTCCGCACCCTGACTATACCAGCCCGCATGGTCCATGGATTGGGGGGTCTCGGAAGGGGAGGGGCAGCCAAGCTTTCCCCTCCCCCTCCGAGCCCTTGTCCAATCCAAGGACAAGGGGCTCTTCTCCACCTCCGATGGGCGGTGGAGGTGGAGGCCGCGATTTCCTGGGGAGGGGTTCATGGTGGCATCTGGGAGTCCCCTTTAAAAAGGGGTCCCCAGATGCCCACCCCCCTCCCAGGAGAAATGAGTATAGAGGTACTTGTACCCCTTACACATTTCCTTTAAGAGTTAAAAGTAAATAAACACACAAACACATAGAAAAAGTATTTTAATTGAACAAAAAACATAACCACGAAAAAAAGTCCTTTAATATTCTTAATTAACCATTAATACTTACCTGTCCTTTTAAAAGCCAGTTCCCACGCAATATCCTCGGAAATATACTAATCAGTTACAATGTAACAAAGTTATTACAATGTAACAACTTTGTTACTTTGTAACACCACCGCACCCGACGTCACTCGCCGCTCACCCACCGGCCGCCGCATACACGCTAGTCCCCGCCGGCTCCCGCCGTCCACTCCGCCCACACCTGTCACCCATATACATGCTGGCACCCATGGGTGCCAGCATGTATATAGGTGACATGTGGGAGAGGCGGGGAGGGCAGCGGAGGCGGCGGGGACTTAGCGTCCCTTCACCCGACAGAGCTCTGAGCTATATTAGCTCAGAGCTCTCGAAAGCATCTTTGTATTTGGGCTCCAAGGAGCCCCATTGGTCCTTAGCAGACCAATGGGGTTCCTTCAAATCAGAAGGAACCCCATAGGTCGGTTAAGGACCAATGGGGCTCCTTGGAGCCCAAATACAAAGATGCTTTCGAGAGCTCTGAGCTAATATAGCTCAGAGCTCTGTCGGGTGAAGGGACGCTAAGTCCCCGCCGGCTCCGCTGCCCTCCCCGCCTCTCCCACATGTCACCTATATACATGCTGGCACCCATGGGTGCCAGCATGTATATGGGTGACAGGTGTGGGCGGAGTGGACGGCGGGAGCCGGCGGGGACTAGCGTGTATGCGGCGGCCGGCGGGTGAGCGGCGAGTGACGTCGGGTGCGGTGGTGTTACAAAGTAACAAAGTTGTTACATTGTAATAACTTTGTTACATTGTAACTGATTAGTATATTTCCGAGGATATTGCGTGGGAACTGGCTTTTAAAGGGACAGGTAAGTATTAATGGTTAATTAAGAATATTAAAGGACTTTTTTCGTGGTTATGTTTTTTGTTCAATTAAAATACTTTTTCTATGTGTTTGTGTGTTTATTTACTTTTAACTCTTAAAGGACTTACGAGCCCAAAATGTCTAAAAAAGCAAAGTACCTGTAAGCTGTTTAAATGCACGGAGGACGCCGTCCGCGCCCTCCGTGCAGTTCCGCCGGGTCCCCTTCCTGAGATCGCCCCCTGCGCCGACCCCGACCCCCCAGGCCGGGTCGGGCTCTCGTGCCGCTCTCAATATGGCCGCTTCCATTGGCCGTGGCTGCGCAGTCCGCCTGGCCGCGAGTGCGGCTGCGCAGCTCTACGGCCAACCCCTCTGATCCACGCTACAGTGCGTGGTTCGGGGGGTTGGCCGTAGAGCTGCGCAGCCGCACTCGCGGCCAGGCGGACTGCGCAGCCGCGGCCAATGGAAGCGGCCATATTGAGAGCGGCACGAGAGCCCGACCCGGCCTGGGGGGTCGGGGTCGGCGCGGGGGGCGATCTCAGGAAGGGGACCCGGCGGAAATGCACGGAGGGCGCGGACGGCGTCCTCCGTGCATTTAAACAGCTTACAGGTACTTTGCTTTTTTAGACAGTTTGGGCTCGTAAGTCCTTTAAAGGAAATGTGTAAGGGGTACAAGTACCTCTATACTCATTTCTCCTGGGAGGGGGGTGGGCATCTGGGGGACCCCTTTTTAAAGGGGACTCCCAGATGCCACCATGAACCCCTCCCCAGGAAATCGCGGCCTCCACCTCCACCGCCCATCGGAGGTGGAGAAGAGCCCCTTGTCCTTGGATTGGACAAGGGCTCGGAGGGGGAGGGGAAAGCTTGGCTGCCCCTCCCCTTCCGAGACCCCCCAATCCATGGACCATGCGGGCTGGTATAGTCAGGGTGCGGAGCCCCACGCGGCCGGTGCTCCGCATTCTGGCTATCCCAGTCTGCATGGGGGACAAGGGGTTAAAGAGGTCTGGGAGGGGGGACCCCACGTCGGTTTTTTTTATATTTCCCACACTCAGAACGAAGTAAGTAAAACTCTTCCCACTTGGGGGAATCTATGAAAATAAAACACTATTGTTACCTGTGCAAAAAAAACTGACATTTTCCGCATTTAAAAGACATTTTCGCCCTTGAAACTTAAAAATCGATTTTCTCAAAAACTATAAGGTCTTTTTGAAAAAAATTTTTTCCTCTTATTCCCACTGATCCCCTTAATATACCCTGTGAATTTGGTGTTCCTAAATTTTAAGCAGGCTTTGCTATTAACCGTTAAAGTCGGCGGGTTTTTAAATGTATATATTTTTCCTTTGAAACTTTAACATCGATTTTCTCAAAAACTATAAGGTCTTTTTGAAAAAAATGTTTTTCCTCTTATTCCTTCTGATCTCCTTAATATATTCTCCAAATTTGAGGCTCTTAGCACTTAAGGGGGCTTTGCTATTAACCCTTAAAGTCGGCGGCTTTTTTATATTATACGGGAGCGTAATATTACGCGATTACGGCAGACTGTGTAATTTCAATGGGAGTTTACTGTCTTACGCGTAATTTGTTACGCGTAAAACGTAACCCCACGGTCTACGCGTAATTAATTACGCGTAATACCGTAACCTTACACGTAACGCTTACGGTGCATTTGTAGTGAATTACGATGCGTAATTACGCTAATGCGTAATTTCGGCCCAGCACTGCTCTAAACGAGCTATTAACCTAATCATCTGTTTCAACTAATTAACTCTGAACACCTGCAAAAGATTCCTGGGGCTTTTAAAAACTCCCAGCCTGGTTCATTACTCAAAACCGCAATCATGGGTAAGACTGCAGACCTGACTGCTGTCCAGAAGGCCATCATTGACACCCTCAAGAAAGAGGGTAAGACACAGAAAGAAATTTCTGAACGAATAGGCTGTTCCCAGAGTGCTGTATCAAGGCACCTCAGTGGGAAGTCTGTGGGAAGGAAAAAGTGTGGCAGAAAACGCTGCACAACGAGAAAAGGTGACCGGGCCCTGAGGAAGATTGTGGAGAAGGACCGATTCCAGACCTTGAGGGACCTGCGGAAGCAGTGGACTGAGTCTGGAGTAGAAACATCCAGAGCCACCGTGTACAGGCGTGTGCAGGAAATGGGCTACAGGTGCCGCATTCCCCAGGTCAAGCCACTTTTGAACCAGAAACAGAGGCAGAAGCGCCTGACCTGGGCTACAGAGAAGCAGCACTGGACTGTTGCTCAGTGGTCTAAAGTACTTTTGCATGTCATTCGGAAATCAAGGTGCCAGAGTCTGGAGGAAGACTGGGGAGAGGGAAATGCCAAAATGCCTGAAGTCCAGTGTCATGTACCCACAGTCAGTGATGGTCTGGCGTGCCATGTCAGCGGCTGGTGTTGGTCCACTGTGTTTTATCAAGGGCAGGGTCAATGCAGCTAGCTATCAGGAGATTTTGGAGCACTTCATGCTTCCATCTGCTGAAAAGCTTTATGGAGATGAAGATTTCATTTTTCAGCACGACCTGGCACCTGCTCACAGTGCCAAAACCACTGGTAAATGGTTTACTGACCATGGTATTACTGTGCTCAATTGGCCTGCCAACTCTCCTGACCTGAACCCCATAGAGAATCTGTGGGATATTGTGAAGAGAAGGTTGAGAGACGCAAGACCCAACACTCTGGATGAGCTTAAGGCTGCTATCGAAGCATCCTGGGCCTCCATAACACCTGTGCAGTGCCACAGGCTGATTGCCTCCATGCCACGCCGCATTGAAGCAGTCATTTCTGCAAAAGGATTCCCGACCAAGTATTGAGTGCATAACTGAACATAATTATTTGAAGGTTGACTTTTTTTGTTTTAAAAACACTTTTATTTTATTGGTCGGATGAAATATGCTAATTTTTTGAGATCGGAATTTTTGGTTTTCATGAGCTGTATGCCAAAATCATCAATATTAAAACAATAAAAGGCTTGAACTACTTCAGTTGTGTGTAATGAATCTAAAATAAATGAAAGTCTAATGTTTATCAGTACATTACAGAAAATAATGAACTTTATCACAATATGCTAATTTTTTGAGAAGGACCTGTATATAGTGTAACTCGCAATATAAACACAATACATTACTTATCTAATGTGCGTTTGACTAATGTTGACTAGGTTACACACTAAAAATGAATGTTCTAATTATTTTTGTTTATTTTTTTTCTTTTCTTTTTTTGTAAATATAATTAATTTCAAGCATTAAAGCGGTATAAAACTCTGACATAATATTTCATAAAAACATGTTTTCCTACTTTTTATATGCCATACAGTTATCATATTTACTTTTGTGCTTAAGTATTATTATTCATTTAGAAATGACAAGTTCCCAAAGTAAATTTTTTTTGCTCTGAGAGCTGCCTTTGCATTTTATTCATAACTGGTTTATTAATCTTGTAATGTAAGCAGAAATGCTTTCTGAGTGTCTGTCTGTGTTCAGGAGAGTCTGCTCAGTCAGAGAAGTCTTTACATTCCTCACTTGATACAATGAAGTAAACACAAGATAATGTTATCTCTAGTTCGGATGCGTCCTGCTTTCCTTGCAGGGAGCTTGTAGTGCTGGGAATACACGGCTCGTTTCTGCCATGCGTTTCTCTTCTCGATCGTTTTTGCCGCTCAATTCTGCAGTCGATTATCTTATCTTCTACTCATTTTTATTATCTTTTTCCATTCACTTCTATCAGAAATCCAGCAGCGAAAGAATCGAAAGGGAGATCGGACCTGTCGGAAAGTATCTATCCAACCATCTAATCACCTAAAAAACGAACCGTGTATGCCCAGCATAAGTCCTGTGTTTAACTAGTTGAATGCTGTTCTAGTAAAAAAAAATGGTGGTAGTATATATATGCTCTAAATAATCTTTTAGAGCAAAGAAGAAATGCTGGGTTTCATACTCAGCCACCTTCCCTGTTTTCCAACCCTCTAGAGAGCATAGGAATTCCTCCTCAGAAATAGGCTCATCCAGCCAGGGCCAGCCTTAGGTTTTGCAGCGCCTTGAGCGAAACCAGATTTTAAATTGGCTCCCCCCCATTCAGCCTCTTTGTGTGCACCCACACACACACGCCCATGTGCACCCACACACACACGCCCATGTGCACCCACACACACACGCCCATGTGCACCCACCCACACACACGCCCATGTGCACCCACCCACACACATGCCCATGTGCACCCACACACACACGCCCATGTGCACCCACACACACACGCCCATGTGCACCCACACACACACGCCCATGTGCACCCACCCACACACACACGCCCATGTGCATCCACACACACACACACGCCCATGTGCACCCACACACACACGCCCATGTGCACCCACACACACACGCCCATGTGCACCCACCCACACACACACGCCCATGTGCACCCACACACACACACACACACGCCCATGTGCACCCACACACACACGCCCATGTGCACCCACCCACACACACATGCCCATGTGCACCCACACACACACGCCCATGTGCACCCACACACACACGCCCATGTGCACCCACACACACACGCCCATGTGCACCCACCCACACACACACGCCTATGTGCACCCACACACACACGCCCATGTGCACCCACACACACACGCCCATGTGCACCCACACACACACGCCCATGTGCACCCACACACACACGCCCATGTGCACCCACACACACACGCCCATGTGCAAGATCCTCTTTAGTGTATATAGGCAGATCAACCCCCCCCCCCCCCTTAATGTATATAGTGTATACAGTCAGATCCCTTTTAGTGTATATAGGCAGAAACTCCCCCCTTTAGTATACAGTATATAAACAGATCCCACTTTTAGTGTATATAGCTAGACAGATAAATAGTGTATAGTATACAGTACAAGCAGATCCCATTTAGCGTATATAGGCACCCCCTCACTTCCCCAACCGGGAGACAGTTGGGGTATCTTACTTTTCTGCTTATAGCTTGGGACAGAAGATGGCCAGGAGTGACAAGCAGGTCTCTCTCTGATTAATGCGCAGACATCTCCTGTGAGCGAGGGGCGGGGCTACTGGCGTGCACGGCTCACACAGACTCAGCAAGAGGCAGCAGCAGGTTCCTGGAGTCTTCATCCCATCACCCCCAGCGGCACCAAGGGGGCGGAGCTACCACTCGCAGCAGCTAGAGACAGACCCGGAGCCAGCAGGTAGATATGCGGCCAGGGACAGTTGAATGCACAACATGTGCGCCCCCCTGGAAGCTGGCGCCCTGAGCGACCGCTCCGATTGCTCAGGTCAAAGGCCGGCCATGCATCCAGCATCAAGTTGCTCCTTCGTCAGTGAAGGAAATTTGTATTGTCCCAAGAACTTTTTTCAAGCAATCATCAGAAGGCTCCTGAGTAGTTTTGCTATTTTCCTTGGCTGAATGCACTCTCTTGTTATATTTATTCAAAACAGATGGAATAAAGGAAGATGCTGTTTTCTGCCTCAAAGACTGCATATTCATATAAATGGCTCGTATACCTCATGGAATTATCCATCCAGGAGAATTCAAGGATTTGTTTTAACTTATCTCCGGTCTCTTGCAACTCACCCAATGTTTGGCTCCCCTGTAACTTTTTATGCGTTTGTTCCAATCTATAGATGTCGGCTAATAAAGATTTCATCTGAGTTGCTTTATATTTGTTCCTTTTGGCAACCTGCTGAATGAACACACCAAGCATTACACATTTCTGAACGAACCATTTTCAGATAGGAGACACTCCTTCCCCTTGAGCATTACGTTGTTGAATAAGCTTGCACGGCTTGCGCAATACGTGGCTTGTATTCAGGTTTGTGTAACAAGACGTTCTTCAATTTCCAAGAAAACCTAGGAGGTGTGGCCTGGGATCTTAAACTTCAGGAAAACCGCTGAGTGATCTGACCAAAGTTGGCTCCTAATATGAGAACTAGCACCCCAGGCTAACAAAGCATGAGAAACGAAAAATAAGTCAATCCGACTGCAGCATCTATGGGGGTTTGAATGAAAGGTAAAATCCTTCTCCGCAGTGTTAAGGATTCTCCAAAGACCAGAATTAAACCAGAAGGGAACAAAAGAAACTGACACAAGACTCTGCTAATCTGACTCAAGGTTAGTGCAAACATGTTTTGCCTGGTCTTTACCATTACCCTGCTTTCTCCTGCTATTCTCAGATCTCTACACACGCTACATCCTCCTGCTGTCAGCAACATGCTGAAGATTCCTCTCTCTCTTTTATCATTTCCACAGCTTGCTTCTCATGAGATTTTCCTATTCACACAACCTCACTTTACATTTCATGCTGTTTCTACCCATAAATCCAATCTCACCCTTCTTTGCCTCCTCCTTCTCCTTGCTGCTGGTGACATTTCACCAAACCCTGGTTCCTCTCTACTTGCTCACTCCTCACTCTTCTTTACCAATCACACTGCTAACAGTCAGACAGGTGTACATCCCAACTGCCAGAACCTTATTCATATTCTCTTCCCTCCCCCCCCCCCCCCCCTCCTCCTCCACACATCTCTGTTGGCCTCTGGAATGCCCGCTCAGTCTCCATCAAACTCCCTTTCATCAATGATCTTTTCACTTCCAATGCCTTCATGTGAGGATCCGCGCAGCTGCCTGCGCAGGCAGGCAGCCTTTTGACCACTGTTCAGGTCTGCATTCTGCAGGTCTCTGGAAGAGAGACCTTTTGTCAGTTGTGCAGCTTTCTGCTGAGGATTTTGCATACGTTTGTCATGCAGATTGCCTAGCCACATCCTTTGTGGGCTTGCTCTGTAAAGAGCTATGTTTCCCACAGTAAGTGGCTGGTCATAAGAGTTAGTTCCTGTGTAACACTCGCCTCGAGTATCAGCCTTGCTCTTTGTTTGAAGATTAGCCCAGAGTAATTCCTGAGACTGCACTAGGCAGTTTCCCTAGTGCAGTTAGGATTGCATATCTGTTTTGTTTGTCTGTTGCGATTGTCCTGTCCCAGCGGTGGTCGACAGGAGATCGTTCTGTGTGTTTGGGTGCTAACCGGAACAGCGGTTGTTACTGGTAGCCCCTTCTGATCTGTCTTCCTGGATCACACTAGCCTCTTTCGCTAGTGCTGTGGATCCTATCTCTCGCTTGTTCATGTTTTCGTGTGTCTGTCTTGTCTGCTACGACCGCTTGCTGGAGGCTCGGTGAGGTAACCGTTAAGCAAGCGCTCGCATCCTCTGTTTCATGTTTGTCTGCCGGTTGTTAGTTAGGCGTGCTTGTCTCTGTTGTGCTTATCACGCGGGGACCGCGCACAAACGCGTGCACTGTTGCGAATGAGTGCGGTGTTCGCGTTTAGCTAGCGTTTGTTATTTTCCTTATCTTCTCATTGTATGATTTGCTGTGCCTTTGCTACTCTCGTATTCTGCCTTGCTGTAGCCTTGTGTCACCCCTGGCAATCGCCTCTCTCGCGATTGCGTTCCTACTTCATATCTGCTGTTGTGTATGCACCGTCGCGAGTTGGCGACTAGTTTGGTGCACACACATACAATCTGTCCCTTTGCTCAATCTCATTCGCAATCGCTTCTCAGGCGATTGCGTTCTCACTCGGTTTCCTTGTTGTGTGTCTGCCGTCGCAGGTGGCGGCTAGATTGGTGGACATACATACATTCCTCATCTGTGCTTATTCGGTCTTGTGTCTCTGTTAGTAATCGCCATCTCTGGCGATTGCCTTCTCACTTTGTCTTCATGGTTGTGTGTTCATCGTCGCAGGGTGGCGACTAGTTTGGTGAACACGCATACCCTCTGTCGCTTTGATCTCTCTCTTTCAGGGCTATCTTGCCCTGCGTTTCTTCCCTTTGTGCAATTCCTGTCTGGCGTGTGTGGCAGGGCAGAGGAGCTGTTCCTCTGCACTCCACAGCTCCCCCTGTCGACAGGAATTTCCCTCTACAGGTGCATTGCACCTTTTGCTGGGTTCTCGCAAATTATACGCTTGTGGAGGATTTCCACAATCGTTCAGAGAATTCCTCAATCGTTACACTTCACCTTCCTTGGGGTCACAGAAACCTGACTGACTCCTTCTGACACAGTCACACCTGCAACCCTCTCTTATTGGGGACATAGCCGGCCTTTGACCTGAGCGACTGGAGCGATCGCTCAGGGCGCCGGTTTCCAAGGGGGCGCCTATAGCTGGTTGCCCATACTGAGGGCACCTACACCTGATTTCCTATACTGAAGGTACCTATAGCTGGCTACCTTTACTGAGGGAACCAACACCTGGCTACCTATATTGGAGGCACCTACGCCTGGCTACCTATGTGGGGAGACCTACAACTGACTTCCTATACTGGGGGCACCAATGCTTGGCAACCTATATTGAGGGCAACTACACATGAGATCCTATACTGGGGGAACCTATACCTATACTGAGTCTGAGGGCGTTTTTTTGGGGGGGGTGCACTGCGGCTATAATGCGTGGTGCAAATTGTCGGTTCTTTGCTATCATTCTAAATGGGGAGGGGGGGGGGGCTAACTGTCCCACTGATTCTTTTTATTAATATTCCTGAGAGGTTCTAGCCTTCATTTTAAAGTGTATTCAGGATAATGCGCTCTTTCCATCCATTCGTGGTTATTAATAGTATTTTTTCTATTAGGGCTCATTTCCACTATCGCGAATTCGCATGCGTTTTTCGCATGCAAATTCGCATAGCAATACAAGTGAATGGGACTGTTTCCACTTGTCAGGATTCCTTTGCGTTTTCCTGTGCAGAAAAAATTCGCATGGCAGAGCCATCAGAATTCGCATACCGCATACCGCTATGCGAATCGCATACAATGTATTTAATAGGAAATTCGCATGAGGTTTGGGTATGCGAATTTTCATGCGAATTTCCATGCGAATTCGCATAGAAACAATGGAAAAGCACACCAGCACTGCCATGGTTAAATTCGCCTACATCGTCATCCATGCGAATTCGCGTGCGAATACGCATGAAAATTCGCATGGACCCGCATGCGAATTTCGCATCCGCATGCGAATTTTTACCGCGGCGATTCGCACCGCACAAGTGGAAATGCAGCCTTATACATTTGTGATGTGTAATGGAGATCTTAGCATTTGATGTGTCACAATGTCAAAAAGGTTGGAAACCATTGTCCTAGGAGGTAACTCAGGAGAAAAGGTGAATTGCATATGGGCCTGTGTGTGTGTGCCTGTGTGTGCGCGCACACACAGGATGAAGGAGGGGGCACAAAAATCAGGTTTCGCTCAGGGTGCTGCGAAACCTAAGGCCGGCCCTGATTGGGGATTCAACTTAAGTCACACTCCTAGAAGTGGGAAAAATCATGGAGGTAGTGTGAGTATTCTTCTCTCTGATAGATGCTCCTTTAAGCCACTCACTCCTATTCCTCCTCTTTCTTTCCTATTTTTTAGAGTCCATGCAATCCAACTCTACTCTCCCTCTAGCTTCCAGATCGCAATTGTCTACCTACCTACTGACCCTGCTTCTGTCTTCTTAGATCACTTCTCTGCATGGCTTATCCAGTTCCTGTCCTCTGAAATCCCTACCATAATAATGGATTGCTTTAACATTCCTATTGACACCAACTAGAGATGGCCCGAACGGTTCGCTGCCGAACGGTTCCCGGCGAACTTCCGGTGGTTCGCGATCGCAGAGAACCGAAAACTTTTCCGAAAGTTCGATTCGCCCCCATAATGCACCATTAGGGTCAACTTTGACCCTCTACATCACAGTCAGCAGGCACATTGTAGCCAATCAGGCTACACTCCCTCCTGGAGCCCCACCCCCCCTATAAAAGGCAGGCAGCGTCAGGCTGTGGACTCACTCGTGTGCATGCAGTAAATAGAGAAGGGACAGCTGCTGCAGACTCTCTCATAGGGAAAGATTAGTAAGCTCTTGTAGGCTTATAAGCTTGCTCCTTGCTGATTCCTATTGCTAAAATAGCACCCCTCAACAGCTCTTTTGAGAGCTAATCTTGTGATCTATTTTTTTTTCCTGTGTGTCCCACAGACATTTGTGTTGCATAGACAGCCTTGCTAATTCATAATGTGTGTGTGCCACTGCCAGGCCCAGCGCATTCAGTGACTACCTGTGTGTGTGACAGGTGCACATTGTAATAGCCATTACTGCATATAGCTACCTACCTGTTGTTCACAGTGCACCCACCTATCTACGTGATTAGAGCGCACGCAGTGTCACTGTGCCTGTCCGCTACCTGTCTGTGTGTGACAGGTGCACATTGTAATACCCATCACTGCATATACCTACCTGTTGTGTTCAGTGCACCCACCTCATCACTGCATATACCTACCTGTTGTGTTCAGTGGACCCACCTACCTACATGAGTGCACGCAGTGTGATATACCACTCCATGCATACCTGTTAACTGCACCTGTGTGACTGCACATTGTATTAGTCAAGTCAGTGCATACCTTTCACTTCATCCCCCCCGATATAGACACAACGGACAAAACAGGCAGAGGCAGACCCAGAGGAAGGCCACCCGGCAGGTCTGTGCGAGGTCGTGTTGATGTGATTTTGTGTGGCACTTGACCAAAGTACAGTGCTCAGAAGAAGGCACGTCCCATGAACTCCCAAGATTGTCAGGGCGTGGTTGACTATTTAACACAGAACACCTCATCTTCCGCAGCCACCAGCACTACTACAAGCACCACATCCGTTGCATTTGACACTTCGCAGGAGTTAATTGGTGGGGAATTAACTGATTCACAGCCATTATTGTTACAACCAGATGAAGGCGCTTAGAAAGTTACACCACCTCATATGTCTGAGTTAGGCGGCGACACTATGGACGTAACGTATGAAGATGATGAGGTACCTGCTGTTGGTGCCGTTTTGGAGGTGTCTGAGGCAAGCGAAGCTGGGCAGGATTATTATGATGATGATGATGATACGGATCCCACGTATGTTTCCAATAGAGAAGATGAACAGGGGGACAGTTCAGAGGGGGAGTCAGAGAGGAGTAGTAGGAGACGAACTGCTGAAAGAAGCAGGGGGAGCTCGTCGTCAGAAACAGCTGGTGGCAGTGTCCGGCACCATGTATCGCCACCTATGTACAGCCAGCCAACATGCCCTTCAACGTCAGCTGCTGATGCCACCATAGTGCCATCACCCCAGGGGGGCTCAGCGGTTTGGACATTTTTTAATGTCTCTGCCTCAGATCAGAGCAATGCCATCTGCTGTCCAAAAATTGAGCCGTGGAAAGGCCAACACTCACGTCTTACGAAGGCACATGGAGAAAAGGCACAAACTGCAATGGGAAGAGCACCTGAGCAAAAGCAGCACACAAAAGAAAAGCCACCCTCCTTCTCCTCTTCCTCCTTCAGGTGCAGCATCTTCAGGCGCTTTCTCCCTTGCACCTTCACAGCCACCCTCCTCCACTCCGCCTCTGCCCTTGAGCCATGGCGGCCCGTGCAGGCGCCCTGAGCGCTGTTGGGAGGGGGTGCTGTGATGGAGGGGGAAGGCGCAGCCGCGGGGAGAGCGGCCCGACCTCTCCCTCCCTTCCTCTCCTATGGCCGCCCTCTGTGCTCCCCCCTCGGACTGCAAAGCAATGTGCAGGGAAGTGCAATACAAAACTACTCACCTCCCTGGTTCCAATCGCTGCTCACTCGCCGCAAGTCTCCTCTCTGCGTAGAGTAGACACTGATACACACACGCTGCTTCCAGCTAAACAGGAAGCAGCGTGTGGAAGCAGCGTGTGTATCAACATCTATGCAGAGAGGAGACTGGCGGCGAGTGAGCAGCAGGGAGGTGAGTAGTTTTGTATAGCGCTTCCCTGCGCATTGCTTTGCAGTCCAAGGGGGGAGCACGGAGGGCGGCCTGGGGAGAGGGAGGGAGAGGTCAGGCTGCGGCTCCCCCCTCCATTATGGGGGGCACCTACTTAACCTATACTGGGGCAGCTACCTATCTAACCTATCCTGGGAGGCACCTACCTACCTATATTGGGGGGCAGCTACCTAATCTAACCTATCCTGGGGGCAGCTACCTAATCTAACCTATACTGGGGGGCAGCTACCTATTCTAACCTATACTGGGGGCAGCTACCTAATCTAACCTATACTGGGGGGCAGCTACCTAATCTAACCTATACTGGGGGGGTACCTACCTAATCTAACCTATACTGGGGGGCATCTACTTAATCTAACCTATACTGGGGGGGAAGCTACCTATCTAACCTATACTGGGGGGCAGCTACCTATGTAACCTATACTGTGGGGCACCTACCTATCTAACCTATACTGGGGGGCACCTACCTATCTAACCTATACTGGGGAGCACCTACCTATCTAAGCTATACTGGGGGGCACCTACCTATCTAACCTATACTGGAGGGCACCTACCTTTCTAACCTATACTGGGGGGCACCTACCTATCTAACCTATACTGGGGGGCAGCTACCTATCTAACTTATAGTGGGAGCATTAACTTAGCTAACCTGTATTGGGGGCACCTACCTACCCATCTAGCTAGCCTATACAGGTGACTACTATACTGGTTACCGATATTGGAGGCACCCACCTAGCTAACCTGTACTCAGGGGCAAACGCAGGATTTTTAAGGGGGGGGTTCCTGAAAGGTCCAGAAGCACGTATGTCCCCAAGTGCTTCCGAATACAGGTGGCTCCATACTGCCCATGCACAAAAGTGCGCTGGCGTATTACGGAGCTACCTATCTTTGGAAGTACTCAAGGACACGAGTGTTTCTGAGGTCTTCTGGTAGCAGCAAATTTGAACAGGGGACAGCGCTGGAACAACTCCCCGAGAGAGGAACGGGAGATAGACTTAGTTTGGACAATTCAGTGGAATATGCTACATAGTTTCACATAGCGCAAGCGATACCCATATGATGCAGGGATATATGCATCTGCGGAAGATGGCGGCGCTATATAAATACTAAATAATAATATTTTGCCTCACCAGGATTGCACTTTTATTTAGCTTTCCTGTATGACAAGAACACACAGCCAGCTCTAGGGGAAGAGGGAAACAAAGGTGAATGAAGGAGGCTGCTGCACACCAAGAGGGCTTCTGAGCGTTTTTCAAATCAACAGTGATTTGAAAAGCGCTTGGCTAATGTTACCCTATGTGGGTGTTCCCACAGCAGCGTTGTGATTTTTTCAAAATCGCAGGTATACTGCATGTAGCATGTTTTTGAGCAATTCATTCAAAAATCGCTCTGAAAATCACTTCACAAAATCACACTTACAAATTGCTAGCGATTGCTATTGTCATTTTGGCGTGCACTAGCCCAGAGAGAGGAGTGGAGAAATTGAGAATAGCCTGAGATGGAGCAGAGAATGTATCTGTATTGCAGTCCCACATCACACAGGCTACTTGCCTGTAATTGGACTCCTGTCCCTGTCAGTCTCTCACACAAGTCAGAAAGAAGCCCTCCTGGAGTCTAGGGACTGTCAAAAACTTTTCAGCTTGTTAAACACCTTATCCACACATGCAGTCATTATAACAATGGGGAGAGACCAGACAGATGTTTGCCCACAGACCCTGAGTCCAGGCAAGCTCTGCATCATGCTGTGCATATTTACCAGCTTGCCTGCACTCTAATTTCATCATGTCTGACACTTCCCTGCTGTGGAGAGTCCAGGACTCCATAATCAACATTCTCTCACTGCAGGCTGCATCTTCTTGTGAGGGTTGTGAGGGAAGCTCGGCTGCCTCTCTCATTCTATTAGCTGGAGGTAGGCACCAGAAGTAAGAAGGGAGGGAGAATGAGGCTGTTTATATTATGCAGGCTTCCCTGGCTGAATACACAGCTCAGTGCAGGGGGGAGGTTCCAGACACCCAGAACAGCCCCCTCAGTTCGCCAGTGTGTACTGGGGGCACCTACCTATCTAACTTATACCGGGGGCGCCTGCCTATCTAACCTATACTGGGGGCACCTACCTGGCTAACCTATACCGGAGGCAACTATACTGGCTCACCTATGCCTGGCTACCTATACTGGGGGGACCTATAGCTGGCTACCTATACTGGGGTACCTATTCTGGGCTACCTATACTGGGGGAATCTATACTGAGTGCAACTAGACCTGGCTAACCTATACTGCAGGCACCCATACCTTGCTTCGGGGGGGCGCAATTTTTACACCCTCGCCCTGGGTGCATTTTAGCCTAGAAACTGCACTGCCTTGAGCGGTTCCTGCTCCTCTCTGCCCACAGCAGCCAGTTGTCCATGAAGGAAATTTTTGAGCGGAAGAAGCAAATTTCTGCCAGGCAGTCACCCCCTTGCCCGGCGTCTGACAGCTGGCATGGCGGAACTGTTAGCTCGCCAGCTGTTACCATACAAGCTGGTGGACTCTGAGGCCTTCCGTAAATTTGTGGCCATTGGGACACCGCAGTGGAAGATACCAGGCCGCAATTATTTCTCTAAAAAGGCGATACCCAAACTGTACCGTGAAGTTGAGAGGCAAGTGGTGTCATCTCTGGCACACAGTGTTGGGTCAAGGGTCCACCTGACCACAGATGCCTGGTCTGCCAAGCACGGTCAGGAACGCTACATTACTTACACAGCCCATTGGGTCAACCTGGTGACCGATGGCAAGCAGGGAGTACGTGGCTGTGCAGTGGACCAATTTGTGACACCTCCACGGCTTGCAGGCAAGCCTCTTGCCACCTCCTCTGCTCCTGCTACATCCTCTTCGCTGTCGTCCTCCTCCTCCTCCTTGGCTGAGTGGCAGTTCAACTGTACTGGTGCTGCAATCTCCTCTCCAGCAACACAGACCCAGCTCCCCAGGACCTATGCTGCATGCCAGGTACGACGGTGTCATGCCATCTTAGACATATCTTGCCTCAAATCGGAGAGTCACACTGGACCAGTTCTCCTGGCTGCTCTTAACAAACAGGTGGATCAGTGGCTGACCCTGCACCAGCTGGAGATCGGCAACGTGGTGCGTGACAACTGCAGCAATCTCCTTTCTGCTTTGAATTTGGGAAAGCTGACACATGTACCCTGCATGGCACATGTGCTGAATCTAGTCATTCAAAGATTTGTGTCAAAGTACCCAGGCTCAGAGGACATCCTGAAGTAGGCCAGGAAGTTGTGTGGGCATTTCAGGTGGTCTTACACGGCCATAGCACGCTTCGCGGACATTCAGCGGAGAAACAACTTGCCGGTGAGACACTTGATATGTGATAGCCCGACTCGCTGGAATTCGACCCTGGTCATGTTCTCTTGCCTGCTAGAACAGGAGAAAGCCATCACCCAGTACCTCTACAATTTCGGTAGACACAATTTGGGGAGAAGGGGATGTTCTGGCCCCCAAACTGGACACTGATGCGAAATGCATGCAGGCTCATGTGGCTGTTTGAGGAGGTGACCAACCTGGTGAGTCGCAGTGAAGGCACCATACGCTTACTTCCTGGAGCGTGCTGTGCGTAGAGTGGTGGATCAAGCTGTGGAGGAGCGTGAAGAAGAACCGTTAAGACAGGAACAGTTGTGGGAGAAATTTACATCAGAGTCAGATGGTTCCTCAACACCTGCGGCAGCACAGAGGGGGGAGGAGGAGGAAGAGTCGTGTGGGGAAGAGGAGTCAGACTCAGATGATGAGGAAGGTGTTTCTTTGGAGGAGGAGGAGGAGGCGGTGGCGGAAGAACAACCGCAGCAGGCGTCGCAGGGGGCTTGTGCTGCTCGACGTTCCCGTGGTATTGTTCATGGCTGGGGGGAGGAGGAGGACTCACCTGACGTCACTGAGGAAGAGCAAGAGGAGATGGATAGTACGTCTGCATCCAACTTTGTGTAGGTGGCGTCTTTCATGCTGTCCAGCCTGTTGAGGGGCCCCCGTATAAAAAAACTCAAGGGGAATGAGCTGTACTGGGTGGCCACTCTACTAGACCCTCGGTATAGGCACAAAATGGCGGACATGTTACCAACTCACCAGAAAGGAGAAAGGATGCAGCACATGCAAAACAAGCTGGCAACTATGCTTTACAATGCGTTTAAGGGTGATGTCACAGCACAAAGCAATAAAGGTACCACTGCCAGTAATCCTCCTCCATGTCCACGCAGGCAAGGACAGGACGCTCCAGCGATCTCAGGGTGATGTCGGACATGCGGACATTCTTTAGTCTAACGCCTCGACTTAGCGCTTCCAGATCCACCCTCCACCAACGCCTGGACCGGCAGGTAGTCGACTACCTGGCCTTAAGTGTGGATGTAGACACTGCGAGCAGCGATTAACCCTTGGACTACTGGGTGCGCACTGAGCAGGCTTGACCTGTGGCCAGAGCTGTCCCAATTTGCCATCCAACTTCTGTCGTGCCCTGCCTCAAGCGTCCTATCAGAAAGGACTTAGGTGTGCCACCCCCGAGACCCTCATATAGCCGGCGGTCATCGCTTCATTGTGATACGCAAACCCCTTCACCGCGGCAAGGTAATGATCACGAAGGGGAATGGGCACATGTACATGCCTTTTGTTTTGTTGTTGCAGCCGCAGTGCAGCCAGAAAAATTAGGCAGGCATGATAATAAGGTTGTTGCTTCATTGTGGACAGACCAAATTTGATCAGCTGGACAGTCACTGTTGTACTATCATTGAGCTACTACAGCCCGGCGATTATATGGGCTTGAAAACCGCCACTGCCTGCACTCTGGCTATGGAGCGCACCAGTCCAGCACGGCCGTCACTATGCGTTACACAGTGAGTTTGGTGTGTCAGTGTGAAGCAGTACTCTAATTACACTCCCTGATTGGTGTATACACATGCAATATGTTTTAAAGCACTTTAGGCCTGCAATTTAGCATTCAATGTGATTTCTGCCCTTAAAACGCTGCTTTGTGTCCAATCCAGATTTTTCCCTGGGACTTTTGGCATGTATCCCACTCCGCCATGCCCCCCTCCAGGTGTTAGACCCCTTGAAACATCATTTCCATCACTTTTGTGGCCTGCATACATTTTTCTAGTTTTCAAAGTTCGCCTCCCCATTGAAGTGTAACGAACTTTAGTGGTAGGTTCACGAACCTAAAATCGGAGGTTCGGGCCATCTCTAACACCAACAATTCGGTCGCCAACAAACTTCTGTCACTTCCTCCTATGACCTGTCTCAGTGGTCCACTGCTCCAACTCACTCTAATGGTCATACACCCTCATATTCAGTTGTCTCTGTTTTATCACTGGTTTTACTAATGCTCCACTCCCGCTCTCTGATCATAACTTATTAAACTTCTTTCTCTCCCCCTCTCTTCTTACTACACTGGCACAAGCACACTCACATATACTCAGAAACTACTGCAATATAGACCTTTCCTCACATCATATTTCACTGACCCAGACTCGGCAGCGACACACGACTACAGCTCAATTACGCAAGTCATGGATCCAGTCTTACCTCTTACCAATATCTGCCCACACCGCATCAGTTGCCAACCCTGGCTGAGAAAAGCCAATACTAATGAGGACTTCATTTCATACAAAAACCCTTAAAGGGAAGGTTCAGGGACGCTACAAATAAAAATCCACATCCACTTACCTGGGGCTTCCTCCAGCCCGTGGCAGGCAGGAGGTGCCCTCGGCGCCGCTCCGCAGGCTCCCGGTGACCGACCGGAACTGGCCAGGCCGGCGGCCAGGTCGGGCCTCTTCTGCGCTCCATTGTGCATTCCACGCCGGCACGCTGACGTCATCGGACGTCCTCCGGGCTGTACTGCGCAGGCTCAGAACTACTGAGCCTGCGCAGTACAGCCCGGAGGACGTCCGATGACGTCAGCGCGCTGGCGTGAAACGCACAATTGAGCGCAGAAGAGGCCCGACCTGGCCGCCGGCCTGGCCAGGTCGGGTAGGCCACCGGAGACCACCGGGAGCCTGTGGAGCGGCGCCGAGGGCACCTTCTGCCTGCCACGGGCTGGAGGAAGCCCCAGGTAAGTGGATGTGGATTTTTATTTATTTTGTAGCGTCCCTGCACCTTCCCTTTAAACAACTTTAGAAATGTTCTCTCCTCTGGGCACTTTTAACTTCATCCTCTGTCCACCCCACCCTCCTCCTTTTAATGCTTATCAGCAGAAGAAATTGCAACATATTTCACTGATAAAATTGCCAACATCCAAAGTGTTTTTTTCCATGCAGACCTCAATCTCCACCCTCTTGTAGATTGCTCTCTATCTGCCTTGTCTCCACTCTACGAACATTCTCTGTCCTCTCTAATCTCCAAAATTTATCTCACCACCTGTTCTTTGGATTCTATCCCCTCCCATCTCATTCCGCAGCTTTCCTCACTCCTCATCCCTGTCCTAACATCTCTGTTTAACCTATCCCTCTCCACTGGTGTTTTCCTGTCCTCACTCAAAAAGGCTGTTGCAACACCACTACTTAAAAAAAATCTCTAGATCCCCCTGCACTCGCCAACTACCGCTCAGTGTCACCTCTCCCATTTGCATCTAAATTACATATTACGTCATACTCACGCTCAGGGGCGTAACAATAGACCCTGCAAGGGATGCAGCAGCAGGGGGGCCCAGAAGCCACAGGGGGCCCGTCCTGAGAGACTGACAACTAAGGGCAAGGAGAGAAAACACTTTCTGCTCTCTGCACAATTGTGCTAATGACTGCATCTGCAAAGATTTGTAGACAATCCCTATTCAGTGTTCAGCAGGATATTGTGTACAGCTCTTTTCTACCCCCAGCCTTTCTACCCCTTCACATGTGCTGTGTCCAGTAGTGATGCTTGAGGAGTCTGGGCTTGGAGAGAAAAAGCTTTCTATTCTCTGCAGGTTTGAGGTTTGGCGGGAAGGGGCCCCACCCAAAGTTTCGCAGGGGGGCACAGTGATTTCTAGTTACGCCCCTGCTCATGCTGAACTAAGCCATTATTTATCTGCTAATTCCCTATTTGATCAGTTCCAGTCTGGCTTTCAGGCAAACCACTCCACAGTAACAGCCCTTACTAAAGTGACAATGATTTTTTTAAAGATAAATCCAAAGGCCATTATTCCATATCATCCTTCTTTCTTGATCTGTCATCAGCGTTTGTTACTCTGGACCACTCTTTACTCCTACAGATCCTTTCATCTATAGGCATAAAGGGCCTTGCTGTCTCCTGGATATCTTCCTATCTCTCTGGAAGGTCTTTCACCATCTCTTACTTAGACCACATCTTTTGTCTATAGGGGTACCACAAGGCTCTGTCCTCAGTCCCCTCCTCTTTTCCATCTTCATACACTGCATTGGTAACTTAATCAACTTATTTGGCTTTCAATACCATCTATATGCAGATGATACACAACTGTATCTCTTGGCCCCAGACCTTAACTCCCTCCTCACACGGGTTCCTGAATGTCTGTCCGCTATATCCTCTTTCATGACCTCTCGATTCTTAAAACTTAATATGAATAAAACAGAACTAATCATCTTTCCACCATCTCTGTCCACCTCTCTGCCTGATATAATAATAAATGTTAATAACACCCCGATCAGTTCCCAAAGTACGGTGCTTGGGGTAATATTTGATTCTTCTCTCTCATTTATTCATCACGTTCATTTTCTAGCCAGCTCATGTCATTTCCAACTCAAAAACATATCTCATATCCAACCTTTTCCCACTCAGGACACTAATAAAATGTTTTTACATGCCCTTATTATATCTCACTTGGACTATTGTAATATATTGCTTGGTGGACTACCAACGAACCGACTGGCACCCCTCCAATCTGTACTGAACTGGGCTGCTCGTCTCATTCACCTCTCTTCTTGGTCTTTCTCTGCTGCGCCTCTCTGTCAAGCTCTTCATTGGCTGCCAATTACCAAGAGGATCCATTTTAAACTCTTAACCCTAACCTACAAAGTTCTCCACAATCTCTCTCTCCCCTGTACATTTGACTAGTTTCCAGATACCAACCCAACCGCAATCTCAGATCTACACATGAGCTTCCTTTGTCCTCCTCTAGAAATAACTCCTCACATTCTTGTATACAAGACTTCTCACTGCCGCACTAACCCCTTCTCTGGAATGCCCTTCCACAGCACATCCGTCACTCTCCAACCTTTGAAATCTTTAAACATTCCCTCAAAACTCACTTTTCCGACAAGCATATGCTCTAACTTAGGCCATTCCCCCTTATAAAGCATCAACATATCCGCGGCTGAGTCCCAATATGGCCACGCCCCCCTCCATCACTTATACTGGGGTCACCTATGCCTAACTAACCTATATTGGCGGCACTTATACCTTGCTAACCTATACTGGGGACACCTATGCCTAGCTAACCTATACTGGGGCACTTATACCTTGCTAACCTAAACTGGGGGCACCTATACCTAGCTAACCTATATTGGGGCACCTATGCCTGGCACCTATGCCTAGCTAAAGTATACTGGGGGAACCTATGCCTAGCTAACCTATACTGGAGGAACATATGTCTGCCTAACCTATACTGGGGGCACCTATGTCTAGCTAACCTATATTGGGGGCACTTATACCTTGCCAACCAATACTGGGGGCTCCTATGCCTAGCTAAACTACACTGGGGACATCTATTACTTGCTACCTTACCTATGCGGGGGGCACCTATGCCTAGCTAACCTATACAGGAGGCATCTATACCTAGCTAAACTATACTGGGGCACCTATGCCTGGCTAACTATACTGGGGACACAGCACCTATGCCTGGCTAATCTATACTGGGGACACCTATGCCTGTCTAACCTATACTGGGGGCACCTATTACTGGCTAATAGTGATTACCACTATTCAAGGTATCTATACAAGTGATTATTATGAGCACAGGACCAATAGAGAGCTAATACAGTAGTTGAGGGAAGGTCCTTCAGGGCCCCTCTGGCCCAATGGCCCTGATGCGGTCACAACCTCTGCAACCCCTATTGCTATGCCCCTGGCTAGAATTCTTTCCGCGGTGCTTAAAGCAGGTCGGTAGCTGAAAATTACCTTAAAGAGGACCTTCAGAGTAAATCCTAAAATCCGTCAGCCTGCAAGTAAAACAAAGTTATATTTACCCGAGAAGCCTTGTCCCACGATGCCGTCCTGAAGTCCCTGCATCACCCAACTTCTGTTGCCTGGCCTCGCCTCCTCTCTCTCCGCAGAGAAAAATGCCAAGCTATTTACTACCAGGAAGCTAGCCATGGATTCTCTTGTCAGCTTCAATCCATATGCGGTGTTAAAATGAGGACTTTTTGCTGAAAATGCCTTGTTCCTTTTATACATATCTGCTCTGAGGGGCACACTCCGGCTCGGCCCCTGCTGCTGGAAGAAGTGTGTTTCTTTACTTTTTGGGGGGGAAACAAATCCCAAATATATGACTTTTCCATATCTCAGACCCCGTTCATTGCACACAAATAATAATAGCAAATTCACAATCCCCAAATAATATGGAACATATTAATACCAGACATGAATAGTGTAGTGCTGTAATATGTACGAACAGAGGCGCCAAGCAGAGTAAAACAATGTTCTAAAAATGATAAAAAGAGGGAAATCGAGGTGGACTTATCTCCCTCTGGTAGTGGACATATACTCAAATGCAGAGTAAAAAATATACAATTTATTCACAGCTCCATAAAATCGCAACGCGTTTCGCGGTCAACAGTCCCGCTTTATCAGGCAGTACAGGAGCATATAAAACTGGTTCAGGTCCATAAAGCGTGTGAGCGCCTCTCACAGAGGCGCTCACACGCTTTATGGACCTGAACCAGTTTTATATGCTCCTGTACTGCCTGATGAAGCGGACCTGTTGACCGCGAAACGCGTAGCGATGTTATGGAGCTGTGAATAAATTGTATATTTTTTACTCTGCATTTGAGTATATGTCCACTACCAGAGGGAGGTAAGTCCACCTCGACTTCCCTCTTTTTATCATTTTTAGAAGATTGCTTTACTCTGCTTGGCGCCTCTGTTCGTACATATTACAGCACGATTAAGTCCACCCCTGGTGGAGGGGTTCTTTCCCCATTTTCCTATCTACAGAGAGCGACTTTTATACCTGAGTGGGGTCAGGTACTAATACTCACCACCTGCCTGTCAAGTGGTTACCTGATGGTAACCCACCTTTGTGAGTATAAGAACCTTTGACATTACATTATATATTGCTTAGCTTACCAGACAATATTGCACTATTGGGCTCTTGGTGTCCTCTGTTTTGTTTTTACAATGAATAGTGTAGGACATTCCATTACTGAGAAGTGGGATACAACGTACAAGAGGGATGAAAATGACCATCACATTACTAGCGATCTTTTCATACCTATCATATATACGGTATCTCTTAAAAAAGAAAAAATCATACAATACAGTTATGTAAAATCTGGCCAGAGTGGTTTCACCAAGTCTGCCCCCATGCTGAGCTGAAAGCTTGATGCTGGCCCCAGTAGCCAAATGGGGCTTTCCATTCTAGGATTAACACCTAGCTGTTAGTTGGGGGGAAGCTATTTTCCCAGAACAGAAATGGTTTCCTGAATAGAATCTGTGTTATCTAGCTGGAATAGCCAGACCCCAGGTTCTTGCTCGGTGCTATTCCTAGATGTGCAATCTTGATTGCACCATGAATCACAATCAGAAAACCGATTGATTGCGTTTTCCATGGTTGGTTTGTGACAGTATACGTCTATGCTTTAGAAATGTAGTCTTTTAAATTTCATGGCCTGGTCAGGTACGCTGGTTCCTGCGCCAGCGACAGATAAAAAGCTCAGAGAGTCATCAGATCAGTGGAAAGGATCATCAGGAAACCCTTTCCCCCATTAGACCTCATTCACAACACCAGACTGCACTTGAGAGAAATTAGAATTGCCAACGACCCCTGACACCAAGGCCATAGCTTCTTCAGTTGGCTCCCATCAGGCCAGAGGTTCCATGCCATAGGAACACTTTTTCCCACTCAGCAATAAAACTCTTGAACTCTCTCAATGCCCCTCCCCCCCTGTGGCCGCCCCTCCCTATCCCCCTTAGGCTTCAGCTACTGTTGTTGCACCCTGCGGTTTTGCTACTGATAATTCTATGGTCTCACTATTGCTATTGTTACTGTTATTGCTTTCTGCTTATTATCAGGCAGTTGCTGCTATGACCTGACGTTGTTGTCATTGTTTGTTATCGTTCTATTATTGTTACTGTTATTTTTATCTGCTAATGTCAATATGTTGCTGCTGTAACCTGATGCTGCTGTCCTTGACAATCAGTGTTACGGTGTCTATTGCGGTGACCTGCTGTTGCCAGAACCAATTCTGGGCACGACCCAGTCGTGCTTGGAGAATAAAGTCTGATTCTGATTCTGAGTAGAAAGACTTTAGGGTCTATACTAACCCAGATTTCAAATACAAAGGAGATAAGGTTTTCAATTTTAATACAGTATTTAGAGTCTACTAGGCAGGTCCACCAGGTGTGTTCAATAGTTCCCATTGATTGACATAACAAAAACATAGGGTAGACTTCCCAAGTATCATCCAGCTCACCCTAGTTGGTACCAAGTAAGTTCCATGAAGAAGTTTATTAGACGTTTCAAGCTCTGAGGCTTGACAGCTACCCTTCGATAGGGTTTTAGCACTGCTTATCCACTGATCGTACATGAGTCAAATATTTCGATCTTTCTCCCATTGTTGCATAATTTTCAGGTTTTGTTCTTGGAGGAAGGGGGGGGGGGGGTTAAATTAGGAGAATAGGAAACCTGGAGGTAATTGTAAGGAGTGTAGCGGCAAATGCCTAGCGCGAGGTCTAGTTATTACATATTATTACTACAGCATATTCCGCGGTGCTGTACAAAGTAAGCAGCAAACATGGGGTACATAATGATACAGAATGGTGTACACCAAATATAGATAATGGTCCAAAATACTTGATGAATAAAATGAATAACAGATTGCAAGACACAGACGGGTGAGAGAGCCCTTCCTTTGCAAGCTTACAATTTAAAGAAGGTGGCGGGCAAGAGGTGGGGTAGAATACAGTGTGCATACGTAGAAGCTGTGTGTTTTAAGGTTATCTTGCAAGGAGTACAACGTAGACAGAGGTTGAAGGAGAATTACCTAAGTTAGAGTGCATGCTTGTTGGAAAAAGTAAGTTTTGAGGGAGCGTTTAAAGGGAAACTGAGATGGGGCCACAGCATAAAAACATACATACCTGGGTCTTCCTCCAGCCCCCTCCTGCCTGATCGCTCCCACGCCATCCTTCTGGCTCCCTGTTCTCCTGCAATTGGCCCCAGAAAGTCCTCCAGTCCGGGGCCAACTGCGCATTAGTGTCGCTGGGGGCACTCTGCGCCTGCACAGTACTATTGCGCAGGCACAGAATGCTCACAGCGACGGGAGCGAGATGGAGGAGTGCGCCTGGCTGGACTGGGCCTGCACCGACTGGCCCCAACTGGTGAATTTTACGGAGCCAGTTGTGAGCAAACGGGGAGACAGCAGAGGATGGCGTGGGAGTAATCAGGCCGTAGGGTGCAGGAGGAAGCCCCAGGTATGTATGTTTTTATTCTGTGGCCCCATCTCAGGTACACTTTAAAGTTTTCAAAGGTTGAAGAGTGACAGATGTGTTTTGGAAGTGGATTCCAGAGGTGGGATAAGGCACGTAAGAAATCTTGTATATGTGAATGCAAGGAGGTGATTCTAGAAAAGGATTAAAGAAAGTCGTGCGCAGATCTGAGATTGTGGTTGGGATGGTATCTGGAAACTAGTGAGGAGATGTACAGGGGAGAGAGATTGTTGTGTGAGCTTTGTAGGTTAGGGTTAAGAGTTTGATATGGATCCTCTGGTTAATTGGCAGTTAAGGAAGAGTTGACAGGGAGGAGCAGCAGAGGAAGAGCGAGAAGAAAGTCGAGCAGCCGAGTTCAGTACAGATTGGTGGGGTGTCATTCTGTTAGTTGGTAGTCCACACAGCAGTATATTACAATAGTCCAAGCGAGATATAATAAGAGCATGTACTAACATTTCAGTAGTGCCCTGAGTAAAAAAAGGTTGGATTCGAGAAATGCTTTTGAGTTGGAGATGACAGGAGACGGTTAGGGAGTGAATGTGAGGAATAAAGGAGAGAAAGGAGTCAAATATTACCCCTAAGCACCATGCTTTGGGAACTGAAGTTATAGGGATGTTATTAACATTCAGGCCTGGAACCCACTACAAATCGCTATCGCTTATCACTAGCGTTTCTAATTAGCGTTTTGTAAGCGATTTCATGAGCGTTTTCATGAGCGTTTTCTGTCGATTTTGGTAGCAATTTTAAAAAGTGTAAGCATTTTGCCAGCGATTGTGTAGCAATTAGCGATTAGCGTTTTTAATTCTGATTGGTCCTTTCAATTAATTTTATTTTTTTTTACAGTGTGCAGTAACTTAAAAACGCTAGCAAAATCGCTCTGTATATCGATTCATGCCAGCGTTTATATACATTACATTGCAGAAACGCGAACGCTCAAAAATGCTGCATGTTCTGCGTTTGCGATTTTGCTAATCGCAATCGCTCCAGTGGAATCTGGCCCATTCATTAACATTAGCTGAGCGTTTAGGGAAATCGCTAGCATTTAAAGGGGAACTGAAGAGAGAGGTATAAGGAGGCTGTCATGTTTATTTTCTTTTAAGCAATACCAGTTGCCTGGCAGCCCTGCTGATCCTCGGCCTCTAATACTATTAGCCATAGCCCCTGAACAAGCATGCAGCAGATCAGGTGTTTCAGTGGTTCAGACTTTAAAGACAGATCTGACAAGACTAGCTGCATGCTTGTTTCTGGTTTTATTCAGATACTACTGCAGAGAAATAGACCTGCAGGGCTGCCAGGCAACTGGTATTGATTAAAAGGAAATAAACATGACAGCCTCCATATACCTCTCTCTTCAGTTCCCCTTTAATCGTTCCCTAAACGCTCAAGAAATTGCTCTAGTGGGTTCCAGCCCTCATTGTTATATCAGGCAGAGAGGTGGACAGAGACTGTGGAAAAATGTTTAGTTCTGTTTTACTAATGATAAGTTTTAACAAAGAGGATATAGCAGCCGGTATCTTAGATACAAATATTTCCCCTTCGAGGCATTTTAAACATATTTGTGTTTCACGGTTGGGAAGCTGCATATCTTGATCTGCAGGTTTGCAGCAGTGTAGACTTTATTGTTTCTTTGAAAATGTTATAGTTAGAATTTATCTCTCTGCTATAGAAGCTAGATATTTGCCTCTGTTGTTTCCCTGAAACAGTCACATAAGTCCATAAGAAGACCATTTGTCCAGAAGTTGACGTTTATCATCACATTACTTGACTTCCGCCTTCACTGATGGAGACTCACTTTGAGGTATGAAAACAAAGGTCTCTGTTTCTGCCTGTCTTCTGTTTGTATTCTTGGCTCATAGTTTTGGAATCTCGAACTTGTCTTATTCAGAAAGAGACTCTCTAACAATACATACATTTTAAGGCAGAGCCAGGACAAGGTCCTCCAGCACCCAAGGCTGAGACACCAAAGTGCGCCCCTCCATCCCTCCCACCCCAGCCGTCACACACTGATTGCTATTAGACTAAGAGGCGCCCCAGGGTCCCCAACCCCTCCACCACCTTAATCTCTAGTTATCTGGCTTGCAATCGCTGCCATGTATCCCTTTTTCTTATTTCTCTCTGCTTCAAACACAATAGGGGAATGATAGCTGAAGGAGTTGTGCGCCCCCTCCTACACTGCGCCCTGAGGCTGGAGCCTCTCTCACCTCTGCCTCTGCCTGGCCCTGGTTTAAGGTGGCATTGCACAAGGGCTTCTGACTGTTAGTTTGCAACCCATCAATGCCACTGGTGAAGAATGGGGCTGCAAGACTGTTCTTATCACCTGGGGAGGCTTAGTGTCTCCCTTGGTTTGCCAAAATTGACTCCCATCTTAAAAGGAACCCGAGGTGCGAGGGATATGACGGTTGCCATATTTATTTCCTTTTAAACAATACCAGTTGCCAGTATATTTGCCCCAGTATAGGTTAGATAGGTATATGTCCCCCAGTATAAGTTAGATGGGTATATGTCCCCAGTATAGGTTAGATAGGTATATGCCCTCAATATAGGTTAGATAGGTATATGTCCTCAGTATAGATTAGATTTGTATATGCCCCAAGTATAGGTTAGATAGGTATATTTCCCCCAGTATAGGTTAGATAGGTATATGCCCCCAGTATAGATTAGATTGGTATATGCCCCCAGTATAGGTAAGATAGGTATATGTCCCCCAGTATAGGTTAGATAGGTATATGTCCCCCAGTATAAGTTAGATAGGTATATGTCCCCCAGTATAGGTTAGATTGGTATATGTCCCCCAGTATAGGTTAGATAGGTATATGTCCCCCAGTGTAAGTTAGATAGGTATATGTCCCCCAGTATAAGTTAGATAGGCATATGTTCCCCAGTATAGGTTAGATAGGTATATGTCCCCCAGTATAGGTTAGATAGGTATATGTCCCCCAGTATAGGTTAGATAGGTATATGTCCCCTAGTATAGGTTAGATAGATGCTCCCCCCCCCCCCCATAGCCAGGAGGGTGTGCGGAGTGGCGGGGAAAGATAGGCTTCCACTTACCTGCCTTCATCCAGCACGCAGCTTCTATCTTCAGCCTCTCCCAGTGCGCATTGCATCGTTACCATAGCGACAGACGCCGGGACAGGAAGTAGATAGCAGCTGGCAGGATCAAGGAAGGTAAGTTGAAACTTCTCTCTCCCCGCCGCTCCGCCTGGTGCCCGCACGCCCACCGCCCGGGGGCCTGCCCGCCGCCAGCAGCAGAGCAAAGCCCCCCGCAGTGTGAGGCCCCAAACAGGGGCTTGGCTTGCTTGTATGCTGGCGGCGCCCCTGCCGGCAGTCATGTTGATCTTTCTGGTCAGTAGTGTCTGAATCACACACCTGAAACAAGCACGGAGCTAATCTTGTCAGATATGTGAAACATCTGATCTGCATGGTTGTTAGAGGCAGTGGATCAGCAGGACAGCCAGGCAATGTGCACTATTTAAAGTGTAATAAATATGTCAGCGTCTGTATGTCTCTCACCTTAACTACTCACGCCAATGGGTGTGGCTGCAGCGGCAGCCCCAGGATGACCTAACGCCAATTGGCGTCAAGTCCTGGGGCTCTGTTTTGCAGAACGCGTGCAGGCTGCGTGCTCCTCTCTGCTCGGGGGGCGGAGCTTCCCCGCCTTCAGTCTCCGAGCGGCGATTGCCTCTCGGGAGACTGTTAGACGGCGCAACCACCGTCTTACATATAGTACAGCGCTGCGATCAGCAGCAGCGCTGTACTGGGGACATCTGTGTGACACGGCTGTCCCCCTGGGGCACTAGAGAGCGATCGGCTCTCATAGGCAGAAGCCTATGACAGTCGATCGCCAGAATTGGCCGGCTGGGGGGAGGGAGGGGTTTGTTAAAAAAAAGAAAAAAAAAAAGACAAAGAGTAAAAAAAAGACACAAAAACACACAAATAAATATTTATTTAAAAATAAATAAACAACTGGGGGGGCGATCAGACCCAACCAACAGAGAGCTATGTTGGTGGGGGGAAAAGGGGGGGGGAATCACTTGTGTGCTGTGTTGTGCGGCCCTGCAGCTTGGCCTTAAAGCTGCAGTGGCCGTTTTAGTACAAATTAGCCTGGTCTTTAGGGAGGTTTACCACTGTGGTCCTCAAGTGGTTAAAGGGAACCTGAGATGGCAAAAAAAAAGGACAAAATATACATACCTAGGGCATCCTCCTGTCCCCTCTGGCCTGATCGTTCCCACGCCATCCTCCTCCGACTCCCTGTTCATTCACAATTGGCCCTGGAAAGTCCACTGGTCCGGGGCCAACCGCACATGCACGGCCTGGCCGTGTGCACACATGCGCCGCATTCACAACGCCAAGAGTGTTCTGCAACTGCTCAGACCGGCCAGGTGTGCTCCCCGTCTCACTCCCATTGCAGGGAGCATTCTGCGCTTGCGCAGTAGTACTGTGCAGTTGCAGAACACTCTTGGCATTGTGAATGCGGCACGTGTGTGGGGCACACGGCCAGGCCGTGCATGTGCGGTTGGCCCCGGACCAGTGGACTTTCCGGGGCCAATTGTGAATGAACGGGGAGTCGGAGGAGGATGGCGTGGGAACAATCAGGCCGGAGGGGACAGGAGGAAGGGGGGGACATAATGAGATAGCCATGAGTATGTACAGTGCTAAGCACACTAATAATTAACTAATGGATTCCTTTTTTTCTCCCTTTCTCTGCCTGAAAGAGTTAAATATCAGGTATGTGTGTGGCTGACTCAGGCCTGACTCAGACAGGAAGTGACTACAGTGTGACCCTCACTGATAAGAAATTCCAACTATAAAACACTTTCCTAGCAGACTGGAGAATTTTATCGGGACCAATTGCGGGCGAAGGAGGAGGCGACTGAGGGTGACAAGGGAGCGATCAGGCCGGAGGGAGCTGGAAGAAGCCCCAGATATGTATAATTTTTTTTGTGACCCCATTTCAGGTACATTTAAGGGGCCTTTTTACACTGGTGCGGTGCGGCAGATTGTTATCGCAGCCTAATGAAACCCTATGGGGAAGTTGGTATTTCCCACGTTGTGGTACGCTGCTCCGGAAGTGCTCAATTTAACGCTAGCGCAGAACTACTTTACCGTGCAGGATCCGCGGCGATCTGCCTTGGCTTGGAATTCATATTAGTCTATGGTGACGCAGGGTTTTTTAAATACTTGACGTTGCGGCGCACATGCGTTGAATGCATTCCTGAAGCAGGAAGTGACTGCAAGCACACGTCACTTCCTGCTTGGCTGGTGGCCAGACAGGAAACACTGCGTACTAACCTGCTGTTCCCTGAAGACCTGTTTTTGGCAGTGTGATGCGGCTCCCCAACTCTAAAATGTTATGCAAAACAAAACTTTGCCTTCTTAGAACACAAGGTATTTGCGATAATTCTGGTTGGAGTGAACATTTGATGTCTCCCACGATGTAACACTGCTGAGCAGGGGCGGAGCTTGGGGGGGCGGGGTGGGACATGTGCCCCCGGGCGATGGGTCCCTAAGGGCGCCCAGCCGTGCAGTGTGCTTTTTTTTTTTTTTTAATTCTCCCAGACCAGTACCTCGCTTAGCTGGGCTGGCCGGGATCTCCCGGGCTGTCAGTGACATCACGGGGGGGCCGGGCCGCCAGCCGGGGCATGATTGCCACACAGCTTACAAAGCCGACAGACTACAGAGTCCAGTTCTGCACCTTGTCTCAGCCAGCCAATTGTCGCCCAGCCTCTTTCCTTCCCAGCCTCCCCTACTGTCCCCGCTGGTCAGGCTCCACCCCCTCTGTTTACCTCAACAGGCATGGACGTGCATCGAGCTGCCAGCAGAGTTACAGAGAGAATTAGAGAGCAGCTAATTAGTGGAGCCCAGCAGTGCAGCGTTCCAGCATGGGAAGGTTTGATCTCTGCACTCATCTCTCTTCTCTTGCCTGTAGTTGCTGGCTGCATTGTTGTAACCCATCCCCCCAGCCCTCTGCCTGTCATTCAGTGTTCCTGTCAGCCTTCTTGTCTGCTGGGACATGCTGCTGAGTGAGCTCACAGTGCATCATCATGGAAGATGAGGAATTTATTGCAGACCCCACTCATAGTCCTTGTGTAGCAGAAGTAATGTCTGGTCACTACTGCTGATCTGCATACATGCTCCCTCTGAGCAGCTGTGACATGTTCGTTTTTAGTGTTAGTTTAATCTTTAATCAGCTTTCCTCCTGACACCATTTCCTCTTCTTTATTTCTCTCTTAACACTAAAGGTGGCCATACATCTGTAGATTTGGTGGCTGATCAACCATCTGATTTGATAATTATCGAATTGGATGAAAATCTGTGCCGGCAAAAGCATGCTCGCTCGACGATGAGACCGTATCGTTCGGACATGCTGGAAAATCTCAGGCTGATCGGGTGCGTGTCGGTAATGGCATGTGATGATCGCAAGCAATAAATGCGATGGAAACCCCGAACCACTGTCCTCCCCTAATGTACATGTACCCCCCCTGATGTCCCGTGCATTTATACTTTTCCTGTCTTGTGTCCGATACTAAGTCTGCACTCCTCTTCCGGATTTGCGCCCCACGTGGTTGCCAGCATATTGTATGCAGGGCGCGTGTGTGATGTCATGCTATAACACTGGCAGCCGAGTCCGGAAGAGGAGTACAGACTTAGCAGCGGACACAAGACAGGTAAAGTATAACTCTACGGGACATGTACATCAGAGGAAGACAGCGGCCAAGGTGGCGACACAAGGCTGGTTGCCAAAAGATTTAAAGCTCAAACTGATCGGGAATTAGTCTGTGGTTTGTGGCGGCCAACAGATCTCTCTCCGATCCGGCCAACAGATCTCTCTGCGATCAGAGAGAGATCTGTCTGTTGATCGACTGGCCACCAAAATCTGGCTAGATGTATGGGTACCTTTAGGGCTGGTTTCCATTATGCTGGCATGCGTCTGGCGAGACACACACCGGAGCTTGCACTGATGTGAGTACACACCAGAATCCCTGCAGCCCGGCCATGCATGGCTATAGAGATTCAGATGCATGCAACAGAAAACTGCAGCATGCCTACCAGAATCGCACCAGCAAGCAGTTTGGACAGCATGCAGGTGTCTGAATAGGCAGCGTTTCCCAGTCCAGCTCGCATGTGGGCAAACGCTGAGTATTTCGCTGTGGAAATGGGCCCTTAGCAGGCACTAGTTCAAAGAAGCCTGAGATGAGACACGCGTGTGCTCATTTATACTTACCTGGGGCTTCCTCCAGCTTAGTCCATTGGCTCCCTCACTGTCACTATGATCTTCCGCTGCCGGTAATCAGACTTCTGCCCATATCTGGCCCTGGCTGCTCGCCTCCTTGATCGTGCTCCTGTGGCGATGAGTGTTTTGCCCCTGCATAGTTAGTTAAGGCTTATGACAGGGCTTCTGGCCACGTGAACGCAACCAAGGAGGCATGCGACCAGGTCCATACATGTGCAGTAGTTCTCTAGTTCCTGGCTGGCTCAGTCAGTGTAATATTACCTGGTCCGTGCGCCCGCGGCACTTCCGGGTCTCAGGCGGCTCATGCCCCCACGTGGTGATGCATATGCGTGCATAGACTGGGGGTCGCAGAAGTAGGGCAGCCGTGTGCCCACACTATGCTATGAGATGCTGCGCTAGTAGGAAGTGCTCAGGAGCTGATTGGCCAGTCGCAGCTAGGCTGCTGATTGGTGCAGGGGAGGTATTTAGGGTTGCTCCTTTGCCATTTTAAACTGCCCGTGAAAGCATTCGCTTCTGCTAAGTGGGTGTGATTACTCTTATTGGATTATCTGGTTACCGACCTTGCCTGTTATTTGACTTCTCTTTGATCGCTGCCTGGACTGAATTTCTGCTTGGAACTGACCCGTCTGTGATTGCTGCCTGGTTTGACCCCTTTGTGTTTTTTATTATTCTTGGATTGCCGCTTAGACTAACCTCTGCTAGTACTTAAAGAGAACCCGAGGTGTGTTTAAAGAATGTTATCTGCATACAGAGGCTGGATCTGCCTATACAGCCAAGCCTCTGTTGCTATCCCAGACCCCACTAAGGTCCCTCTTCACTCTGCAATCCCTCATAAATCACAGCCATGCTGTGAGGCTGTGTGTACATCTGTAGTGTCAGTCTCAGCTGCTTCCCCGCCTCCTGCATAGCTCCGATCCCTGCCCCGTCCCTTCCCTCCAATCAGCAGGGAGGGAAGGGATGCAGGCGGGGACTGGAGTTCTGCAGGAGGCGGGGAGAGCAGCAGACTGACACTATAGAGATAAACACAGCCAGCTCTGACAAGCTGTTTGTCAGCAGCGTGGCTGTGATTTATGAGGGATTGCAGAGTGCAGGGGGACCTTAGGGGGGTTTGGGATAGCAACAGAGGCTGGGCTGTATAGGCAGATCCATCCTCTGTATGCAGATAATATTCTTCAAACCCACCTCGGGTTCTCTTTAAGCACTTTTTCATCTGCTTTCATCTTGTGTCCTACGTGTATGACCCTTGGCTGGCCTGACCTCACTAGGACTATGGTAGGGATTAGATTGTGAGCTCCTCTAAGGTCACAGTCCTACATAATGTCCTACCATATTATTATTATTATTATAGTACTGACATCTGCAGCACATTACAAAGTACATAGTCATGTCACTGACTGTCCTCAGAGGAGCTCACAATCTAATCCTACCATAGTCATAGTCTAATGTCCTACCATATTATTAGTATGTATTTATATAGCACTGACATCTTCTGCAGCACCTTACAGAGTACATAGTCATGTCACTGACTGTCCTCAGAGGAGCTCACAATCTAATCCTACCATAGTCATAGTCTAATGTCCTACCATATTATTAGTATGTATTTATATAGCACTGACATCTTCTGCAGCACCTTACAGAGTACATAGTCATGTCACTGACTGTCCTCAGAGGAGCTCACAATCTAATCCTACTATAGTCCTAGTCTAATGTCCTACCATATTATTACTATGTATTTATATAGCACTGACGTCTTCTGCAGCACTTTACAGAGTACATAGTCATGTCACTGTGTGCCCTCAGAGGAGCTCACAATCTAATCCTACTGTAGTCATAGTCTAATGTCCTACCATATTATTACTATGTATTTATATAGCACTGACGTCTTCTGCAGCACTTTACAGAGTACATAGTCATGTCACTGTGTGCCCTCAGAGGAGCTCACAATCTAATCCTACTGTAGTCATAGTCTAATGTCCTACCATATTATTATTATGTATTTATATAGCACTGACATCTTCTGCAGCACATTGCAGAGTACATAGTTTTGTTACTCTAGCTACCTAAAAGGGAAGGGGGGGGGGGCTCTCTTGCTACCTAAAGGTGGCCTCTCTGGTTACCTACGGTGTGGGCTCCCTGTCTGCACACATAGTGGCCTCCATGACCATGGCCACATTCTAGTATATTACCACACCCATTTTCTCTGGGGGGGGCGCAAAAACTGTCTTTGTCCCCGGGCGTTCAAAATCCTAGCTACGCCTCTGCCATTTGGGACATGCAGGTATGCATCCTGAAGGTCCAGAGTGGCCATGAAAAACTCTGGTAACAGGATGTTTCTTACTCAATATACTGTATGCTCTCAATATTGATTTTTTTTTTCTCTTTGAGGTAATGATTCAGATCTTTTAGATTTATGATGAGGCGAAATTTGCCTGAAGGCTTTACCCCAAAAATGTGTGAGTAAAACCCCTGGCTTTTCTGGATAGTGTTTATCATGCAAACTACATCCTAGAAGTTCCTGTTCTATGCTATGCACGTTGCAGTTTTGTGATTAATAGATGCTTTCGATTGATCATTTCCGTCATGTCCGATATTACTTTCGATCGTTTTACCTCTCGATTTCTCATAGAAGTGAATGAAAATTGATAAGAAAAGATACGAGAATCGAGCGGGAAATCGAGCGGAAAAACGCATCTTGTGTACCTAGGCCTGAGCTTTGACTGGGTTGTTTGGAGTTTTTGGTATTTACATTTTTGCGTGGGGAGATTCATCAGCGCAATCGCAAGTGCTGATCGGTTTTGGGAGCGGTTTTGTAAGCGCTTTTCCCTGCGCTTTCAGAGTGATTTTCAGTTTGAAATGCATTTTTCTATGCACTTTTCTAATCACTTTTGTGTAGCGATTTTTTTTTAACTTCCTGACATCGACCAGGAAGTGAACTCTGGAAATGAATAAATACAATGTATTTATTCCTAAAAGCGCTGATGAAATCGCTTTTCAAAGCATTTTTTCAAGCGCTTAGCAATTTTTCCTATACTTTTCATTGAATCACAAACGCTCTGGAAATGGTGCAGGAGCCGTGTTTGCGATTGGAAAAAAAAAAAGCTTATCGCTTATGTGAGAATACTCACATAAACAAACATTGCACAAGCGCTTTTAAAGTGATTTTTAAAATCGTCACCGCTTTAAAAAAAAAAAAGAAATCACTCCTGATGTGAATAAGCCCTTAAAGCAGTAGGATTAGACATACTATGCCAGGGAAAAACACATACTGTATATAAGCAGATAAATAATTGATCTACTTACATAACACATTTATTGTACTGTCCACGTTTGATTTCAGTGAATTTTATATAGTAAATGAAGAGAATTCTGTTCCTGGTAGGAACCATGTCTTTTGCCCACAGTTTGAGGCTAAATCCTGATGTCATTTCTGACCTTAACTTTTTTTCTTTTCTCCCCCAATTGCTGAGTCACCTCAGCCTTGCTTGTAAACACAAGTGAGCAGAGGATCGTGTTTCAGATAGGCAGCTAGGCAGGGAAATAAATGGAAGAAGAGGAATATATTATAGATAAAAAGAACCCCCAGCATGCAACTGTTTGGCACTGACTATTAAAGGGCCAGTGTTCCTAAAGTATGTGATAACTCCAAACCATAACAGCAGAAAAAGTTTTGAAAGTTTTAAATGCAGGATTAGCATCTTTATCACTTAATACACTCAGACCAGTTGCTGTTGAAATTTTATGGTGACAATCCCACTTTAAAGTCTGCAATATGAATTTGCTCTTCATCACCTCCTCCCACTGCTGGAAGTAGTGCAAAAGCGTCCCCCTGACCGCAAGCTGGATAGTATTTGGTTTCTGGGGTCTGTTCCTTGGAGTATTGGAAGGACCCACAGCCTCTGCCTCTAAATAAAGTGCCCCTGCACCTGGCATCTGTTGGGCGGCCTCTTTGTTGATAGGACCCTTGGCCTTAAAATAACCTATCCCTCTCAGTTTAGGTTCCCTTTAAGTCAGTAAATTCACTGCATTTCAGCTGCTTCCATCCACCGCCTGGCCCTTTCTGGACAGGCAGCCCCCCCCCCCCCCCCCTCCCCATGTTGTTGCATCTGAGCTATGTTTTTTTGCAGCTGGGAAACAGTGCCTTGAGTCCAACTGGGCATGCGCAGTGTTATCAAACGCTGCCATTCGGCTGTATTTGATTGTGGCTGAAAAGCACTTGTGGCTGAAAAGCACTTGTGGCTGGCGCTGGTAGCCAGGCGGTTGAACTGCTTGTCAAACAAGCAGTCAGCCATCTGCAGCAAAGAGGCCAGATTGATCAAAAGCAACACAATGAAAATTCGGGCAATGCTGGTGAAGAAGCTCAGATGAATGTGTCTCAGTGGTTTGAACAATTTTTGCACCGGTTTAGCTCAAAATTACCTTGTACTGCTTTTCAGAAATCTGCCCCATTCTGCCTTAATTTGAGATTCAATTAACTAGCAGTTTCAAATTCTATTTAGCCTATGCACATTTCTGTATCCATGTTAACAAGATGTTGCTTACAAGGTACAATTTGTTTGTTCATCCCTAGAATGTCCTCGTTTCACAGCTCCGCTACATGCCAGATTCCTTACAGGCAGCTGCTCTTTTGCAGCCCACTGTACCTTAACTCTTTTCGGACCGCAAGGCTCTAGCCCCAGACTAGAGTTGGGTGAACACCTGGATGTTCGGGTTCGCGAACGTTCGCCGAACATGGCCGCGATGTTCGGGTGTTCGCGCCGAACTCTGAACATAATGGAAGTCAATGGGGACCCGAACTTTCGTGCTTTGTAAAGCCTCCTTACATGCTACATACCCCAAATTTACAGGGTATGTGCACCTTGGGAGTGGGTACAAGAGGGAAAAAAAATTAGCAAAAAGAGCTTATGGTTTTTGAGAAAATCGATTTTAAAGTTTCAAAGGGAAAACTGTCTTTTAAATGCGGGAAATGTCTGTTTTCTTTGCACAGGTAGCATGCATTTTGCTGCCATGCAGTCATAAATGTAATAAAGATAAGAGGTTCCATAAACAGGGACCGGCAACGCTACACCAGCAGCAGCACACGTGATGGAACAGGAGGAGGCGCAGGAGGAGAAGGCCACGCTTTGAGACACAACAACCCAGGCCTTGCATGAGGACAAGAAGAAGCGTGCGGATAGCATGCTTTTTGCCGCCATGCAGTCATAAATGTAATAAAGATAAGAGGTTCCATAAACAGGGACCGGCAACGCTAACCCAGCAGCAGCACACGTGATGGAACAGGAGGAGGCGCAGGAGGAGAAGGCCACGCTTTGAGACACAACAACCCAGGCCTTGCATGAGGACAAGAAGCGTGCGGATATCATGCATTTTGCCGCCATGCAGTCATAAATGTAATAAAGATAAGAGGTTCCATAAACAGGGACCGGCAACGCTAACCCAGCAGCAGCACACGTGATGGAACAGGAGGAGGCGCAGGAGGAGAAGGCCACGCTTTCAGACACAACAACCCAGGCCTTGCATGAGGACAAGAAGCGTGCGGATAGCATGCTTTTTGCCGCCATGCAGTCATAAATGTAATAAAGATAAGAGGTTCCATAAACAGGGACCGGCAACGCTAACCCAGCAGCAGCACACGTGATGGAACAGGAGGAGGCGCAGGAGGAGAAGGCCACGCTTTGAGACACAACAACCCAGGCCTTGCATGAGGACAAGAAGCGTGCGGATAGCATGCATTTTGCCGCCATGCAGTCATAAATGTAATAAAGATAAGAGGTTCCATAAACAGGGACCGGCAACGCTAACCCAGCAGCAGCACACGTGATGGAACAGGAGGAGGCGCAGGAGGAGAAGGCCACGCTTTCAGACACAACAACCCAGGCCTTGCATGAGGACAAGAAGCGTGCGGATAGCATGCTTTTTGCCGCCATGCAGTCATAAATGTAATAAAGATAAGAGGTTCCATAAACAGGGACCGGCAACGCTAACCCAGCAGCAGCACACGTGATGGAACAGGAGGAGGCGCAGGAGGAGAAGGCCACGCTTTGAGACACAACAACCCAGGCCTTGCATGAGGACAAGAAGCGTGCGGATATCATGCATTTTGCCGCCATGCAGTCATAAATGTAATAAAGATAAGAGGTTCCATAAACAGGGACCGGCAACGCTAACCCAGCAGCAGCACACGTGATGGAACAGGAGGAGGCGCAGGAGGAGAAGGCCACGCTTTCAGACACAACAACCCAGGCCTTGCATGAGGACAAGAAGCGTGCGGATAGCATGCTTTTTGCCGCCATGCAGTCATAAATGTAATAAAGATAAGAGGTTCCATAAACAGGGACCGGCAACGCTAACCCAGCAGCAGCACACGTGATGGAACAGGAGGAGGCGCAGGAGGAGAAGGCCACGCTTTGAGACACAACAACCCAGGCCTTGCATGAGGACAAGAAGCGTGCGGATAGCATGCATTTTGCCGCCATGCAGTCATAAATGTAATAAAGATAAGAGGTTCCATAAACAGGGACCGGCAACGCTAACCCAGCAGCAGCACACGTGATGGAACAGGAGGAGGCGCAGGAGGAGAAGGCCACGCTTTCAGACACAACAACCCAGGCCTTGCATGAGGACAAGAAGCGTGCGGATAGCATGCTTTTTGCCGCCATGCAGTCATAAATGTAATAAAGATAAGAGGTTCCATAAACAGGGACCGGCAACGCTAACCCAGCAGCAGCACACGTGATGGAACAGGAGGAGGCGCAGGAGGAGAAGGCCACGCTTTCAGACACAACAACCCAGGCCTTGCATGAGGACAAGAAGCGTGCGGATAGCATGCTTTTTGCCGCCATGCAGTCATAAATGTAATAAAGATAAGAGGTTCAATAAACAGGGACCGGAAACGCTAACCCATCTGTAACGATTGTGGGATATCTCCGTGTTCAGCGCACAAAGATGTGCGCTGACACTGCGGAGGTCCTCCACAAGCGTGTCAAGATGCTAGAACCCAGCTTTTGGTGCAAGCACCAGTAGAGGGAAATTCCTGTCGGCAGAGGGCGCTGGGGAGCGCAAAGGAACCAATCCCCTGCACCTCCACAAATGCCAGACAGGAATTGCACGAAGCGCAGAACGCAATCGCAAGAGAAGCGATTGCGAATGAGAACGAGCAAAGGGACAGGTTGTATGTGTGTGCGCCAATCTAGTCGCCACCCCGCGACCGCGCACACACAACAGCAGGTGCGAAACAGAAACGCAACCGCCAAGAACGGCGATTGCCAGAAGTGACACAAGGCAGATCAGAACAGAATACGAGGATAGCAAAGGCACAGCAAATCATACAATGAGAAGATACGGAAAATAATAAACGCTAGCTAACCGCGAACACCGCACTCATTCGCAACAGTACACGCGGTTATGCGCGGTCTCCACGTGATAAGCACAATAGAGACAAGCACGAAACAAAGAACGTGAACGCTTGCTTAACGGTTACCTCATCGAGCCTACAGCAAGCGCCCGTATCAGACAAGACAGACACACGAGAAACAGGAACTAGGCAGAAAGGATCCACCGCTCTTCCGCCAGAGCAAGTGTGATCCAAGCAGGAACACAGATCAGAAAGATCCACAGCCGCTAACGCTAGCGGCTAGTGCGATCTAAACAAGACAGATCAGATGAGGTAGCTGGTAGCAACCGCTGCTCCAGCTTACACTCCAGGACCTAGATCAGAAGGATCCACAGCCGCTACCGCTAGAGGCTAGTGTGATCCAAACAAGACAGAGCGATTCGCTATCAACCGCCGCTGGTGACAGCGCAATCGCGACAGACAAGACAGGACAGAATAGGCAGTACAAATTATACACAAACTGACTGCACTAACTAGGAATGCAAGGAGCACTCCCCAAGAATTAACTATACTAAGATAGCAGTGGCTGACACTCCAGGTGAGTCCAGAAGGAACAAACCTCTATGAGCAGCGAAGCATTGTGGGACACACATAGTACTTATAGTACACGCCTCCAATGAATGTGGCCAGGCAATTTGCATGACAATGTATGCAAATTCCTCAGCAAGCACAAGCTGCAAAACTGACAGAAGGTCTTCTTTCCAGAGTCCTGCAGCATGCAGACCTGAATAATGATCAAAAGGCTGCCTGCCTGCGCAGGCAGCTGAGCGGATCGTTACACCATCACAGATGGTCATTGTTCATGTTACTTGGTTGGGGTCCAGGAGTGTTGCATAGTCGTTTCCAATCCAGGATTGATTCATTTTAATTTGAGTCAGACGGTCTGCATTTTCTGTGGAGAGGCGGATACGCCGATCTGTGACGATGCCTCCGGCAGCACTGAAACAGCGTTCCGACATAACGCTGGCTGCCGGGCAAGCCAGCACCTCTATTGCGTACATTGCCAGTTCGTGCCAGGTGTCTAGCTTCGATACCCAATAGTTAAAGGGTGCAGATGGATTGTTCAACACAGCTACGCCATCTGACATGTAGTCCTTGACCATCTTCTCCAGGCGATCGGTGTTGGAGGTGGATCTGCACACTTACTGTTCTGTGGGCTGCTGCATGGGTGTCAGAAAATTTTCCCACTCCAAGCACACTGCCGATACCATTCCCTTTTGGGCACTAGCTGCGGCTTGTGTTGTTTGCTGCCCTCCTGGTCGTCCTGTGTTTGCGGAAGTCAGTCTGTCGGTGTACAACTGGCTGGAGGAGTGGGAGGATGTCAATCTCCTCTCTAAAGTCTCCACAAGGGCCTGCTGGTATTCTTCCATTTTGACCTGTCTGACTCTTTCTTCAAGCAGTTTTGGAACATTGTGTTTGTACCGTGGATCCAGAAGGGTATAAACCCAGTAATTGGTGTTGTCCAGAATGCGCACAATGCGTGGGTCGCGTTCAATGCAGTCTAGCATGAATTGAGCCATGTGTGCCAGAGTCCTGCCAGAATCCTCATCATCCTCTTGTGAGCGTTGTGATAGTTGTTGTGATGCATCATAGTCGTCACCTTCTTCCTGGTCTGCTTCTGCTGACCATTCGCGCTGAATTGTGGAAGTCCAACGTGCACCGCTCTGGCCCTCGTCAGTGGTGGCATGAAATTCCTGCTCCAACTCCAGCTGTTCCTCCTCCTCTTCGTCATAGCTGCTGGGGCCAGCGTTTCCTGAGGCGGATGGCCTGATGTTGGTACCATCACGCTGATCGTTTTCTCCTTCAGATTCCTCCAGTTGCATCATGACAGCTGTTTCCTTGATTTTCAACATTGACTTCTTCAGTAAACACAGCAGTGGTATGGTAATGCTGACTGAAGAGTTGTCACTGCTCACAAGCAGCGTGCCGTGGATTGCTCAAAATTTTGGAGGACTTGGCAGAGGTCCAACATGTTGGCCCTATCGGATCCACAGAAGCTTGGCAGCTGTCCGGATGCGCCTCGGTACTGCGCCGTCATGTACTGGACCACTGCACTCTTCTGCTCGCAAAAGCGGGCTAGCATGTGCAGCGTAGAATTCCAGCGCGTAGGGACATCACACAGCAAGCGATGGTGGGGGAGATTGAAGCGCTCCTGCATCTTGGCGAGTGCCCCCGAAGCAGTACTGGAATTTCTGCAATGTTTGGCCACTCGTCGCACCTTCAACAGAAGATCGGCCACGCCTGGGTATGTCCTCAGGAACCGCTGAACTACTAGGTTCATCACGTGCGCCAGGCAAGGGATGTGTGTCAGCTTAGCCAACCTTAAAGCGCGAATGAGATTACTCCCATTATCACACACAACCATGCCCGGTTTCAGGTCCAGCGGTGCCAGCCACAAATCCGTCTGTTCCTTTATTCCCCTCCAAATTTCCTCCCCTGTGTGCTGCTTATCCCCAAGGCAGATCAGCTTCAGCAACGCTTGCTGACGCATGCCAACAGCTGTGCTGCACTGCTTCCACGATCCTACTGCTGCTGGGTTAGCGTTTCCGGATGAGGTACAGCTTTGAGATGCGTTGGAGGAGAAGGAGTCAGAGAGGTAGGTGCTGCTGTTGTTATCCAGTGGGAGGGATGGCGGTGCAGCTGTTTGCGGTGTGGGCAACACCCGCGCCGCAGCAGGTGAGGAATCGCTGCCAGGCTCCACAAGGTTCACACAGTGCGCGGTAAGGGAGATGTATCGACCCTGGCCGAACGCACTCGTCCAGGTGTCAGTGGTGAGGTGAACCTTGCAGGCAACGGCATTCTTCAAGCTTCGGGTTATTTTGCTGACCACGTGCTCATGCAACTCAGGCACTGCAGAGCGCGCAAAGTGGTAGCGGCTGGGAACCACGTAACGTGGGATGGCCACTGACATCATGCCCTTGAAGCTGTTTGTCTCCACCACTCGATATGGCAGCATTTCGCAGGCCAGAAGCTTGGCTATGCTGGCTGTTAGTGCCACGGCTCGGGGGTCATTTGCTGGCAATTTCCTCTTGCGCTCAAGCATCTCCGAGACAGACAACTGAACCGTAGGGCTGCACACTGAACGGCTGTTGGTTGTTGTGTTTGATGACTGGGAGACCTCAAGAGCACTATTCCGGAAAGTGACAGTGTCAGCGTCGTCTGATGTTTGTGAATGTTGTTGTGAACCACGCAATGGCTGGGCTACTGCTGCTGCTGAGGAGGGTCTGGTGGTGAGTCTGGTGACCCCAAGGGAGGCAGTGTTGCTGCTGGTACCCTGTCCTGGTGGCCACAGAGTGGGATGTTTGGATACCATGTGGCGGGTCATGCTGGTGGTGGAGAGGTTGTTAATATGTTTCCCCCTGCTCAGGCGGGTCTTGCACACCTTGCAAATCACCATGGTACCATCCTCACTGCAGTCTTCAAAGAAAGGCCAGACTTTGGAGCACCTGCCTTGCTGGCGATTTCTGTTTGCGCCTCTTTTTTGTCTCACTTGAACTTCCACGCTTGTGGTGCCTGAAATTTCGCGCCGCCTACCTTGTGGCACAAGTCGAACTCGTGCAGCAGTGGGTTCTTCAACAGACTCATCTGTGCTGCTGCTACGACGGCGATGTTCTCCTTCACATACAAAATCTGGGTCTCTGTCAACATTGTCCATACCCTCCTCCTCCTCTTCCATCTCCTCAAACTCGTCATATGTGATTGTGGGCCGCCGCCGTGGAGTAGAGCTCCCCACAACAACCTCTGCGCAGCACACTCCGTCGTCTTCAAGATCTTTTCGGCCGACCTCCTGCAATTGAAACCCCTCCTGCCCAACTTGCTCTGGGATTTGGGTTTCCGAGTCCTCCTCGGACTCGCCTTGCATTTCAGTGCGCGGTGCATTTCCCACAGTCAATGGTTGTGAATCCGGGCACAACATTTCTGGCAGTTCCATTGACCTTTGAAAGGTGGAAGTTTGTTGGGCTGGGAATAGCTCCTGCGAATACCCCATTGTGTCCTGAGGAAATTCTTCGGACTGGTTATTTGGCAGTTGTGTGCGTGGTGTCGCTGCCGGTTGTGTCTGCTTTGTGCCCACTGGCTCCTTGTAACTGGCTGAGGAATCGGACCTCGTGCGTGATGTGCTGGTGCTGCTTAACCCACTGCTGGACGCTTGAGAGGTCATCCAATTAATTATCTGGTCCTGTTCTTTTGGATTTGTGAGGGTTGATTTCCTGGACAACATGGGCGGTATTGAGTGGGTTTTCTTCGGTGCTCCACTGTGGCCTGTACGTGAACCGTCAGGGGGAACACCTCTTCCCTTGCCCCTCCCTCTTTCACAGGATTTCTTCTTCATTTCACTTATCCGTAAAAGTACACGCTGACTGGCAGCAGTACAGTGGCAGTACAGAAATGCTATACAGTGGCGGGTGAGCGGTGTACTACTATTCCCAGCAGTGACACAGAGCACAATGCTATACAGTGGTGGGTGAGCGGTGTACTACTGTTCCCAGCAGAGACACAGAGTGGCAGTAAACACAATGCTATATAGTGTGGGTGAGCGGTGTACTACTATTCCCAGCAGCGACACAGAGCACAATGCTATACAGGGTGAGCGGTGTACTACTGTTCCCAGCAGACACACAGAGTGGCAGTAAACTCAATGCTATATAGTGTGGGTGAGCGGTGTACTACTATTCCCAGCAGCGACACAGAGCACAATGCTATACAGGGTGAGCGGTGTACTACTGTTCCCAGCAGACACACAGAGTGGCAGTAAACACAATGCTATATAGTGTGGCTGAGCGGTGTACTACTGTTCCCAGCAGACACACAGAGTGGCAGTAAACTCAATGCTATATAGTGTGGGTGAGCGGTGTACTACTATTCCCAGCAGCGACACAGAGCACAATGCTATATAGGGTGAGCGGTGTACTACTGTTCCCAGCAGACACACAGAGTGGCAGTAAACACAATGCTATATAGTGTGGCTGAGCGGTGTACTACTATTCCCAGCAGACACACAGAGTGGCAGTAAACACAATGCTATATAGTGTGGGTGAGCGGTGTACTACTATTCCCAGCAGCGACACAGAGCACAATGCTATACAGGGTGAGCGGTGTACTACTGTTCCCAGCAGACACACAGAGTGGCAGTAAACACAATGCTATATAGTGTGGCTGAGCGGTGTACTACTATTCCCAGCAGCGACACAGAGCACAATGCTATACAGGGTGAGCGGTGTACTACTGTTCCCAGCAGACACACAGAGTGGCAGTAAACACAATGCTATATAGTGTGGCTGAGCGGTGTACTACTATTCCCAGCAGCGACACAGAGCACAATGCTATACAGGGTGAGCGGTGTACTACTGTTCCCAGCAGACACACAGAGTGGCAGTAAACTCAATGCTATATAGTGTGGGTGAGCGGTGTACTACTATTCCCAGCAGCGACACAGAGCATAATGCTATACAGGGTGAGCGGTGTACTACTGTTCCCAGCAGAGAGACACAGAGTGGCAGTAAACACAATGCTATTTAGTGTGGGTGAGCGGTGTACTACTATTCCCAGCAGCGACACAATGACCGGGGGACCCTGGCTAGCCTGGCTGGAGAGAGAACTACCCTGCCTGCC